>NW_017100231.1:3412113-3413712 GCF_001263275.1 Habropoda laboriosa | reverse complement strand
TATCGCCAAAAGGGGAGAAGCTTTTCGATACGAAATCTACATATACTGGGTGTCTCGATTTTTTCTAATCAAAATTTCCGAGACGTTGCCACTATATTCTATGCGCATGAATAAGAAGAAAATGTTATACGAACATAGGTCGTTTGAAGCTTTATTAAAAAGTTATAGCAAAAATAAGAAAAGTGAAGAAAATGGTAACGAACTTTCGGTTGCTATGATACAAGCCAAAAGTGGCGCTCACATAACTCACGTAAACAGACTAAATGTAATTATCACTCATCCGTTCCTATTTTCTATTATATTATAGTTCTCTTCGACTTCGTATTTTCGTCGTAACTTTTTAACGAAGCTTCAAACGACCTATGTTCATACAACATTTTCTTCTCATCTATACCCATAGGATACACCAACAAAGTTTGGTCGAAACCAATTTTGACACCCGGTATATCTCGCTGTAGCTCCACCGCTAAGTATACGTGGACGATCGAACGAGCGCGAGGCTCGTCAGGAGGAAGGGAAAAAGGACGATAAGGGTTGCAGCGTCGCATAAACAACGTAGAAGAACGCAGCAGGATTTCAGAGCGGTTTCACGAGCAACGTTTCCGATTTCACCGGCCATGCGTTTCACGGGTAAATAAAACGACCTAGCGGAATCAACGGCGAAACATCTTAAACCGTAGACGTTCCGTTGGAGACGCTATTTCACGTTCCACTATTACCCGGTGCGCTTAAGACGAGCGTTTAGCGGGGCACTTAACATTTGCTGCGTTCAAGGAAAGTTCGAGGTATAATATCGTTACGATAAGAAAAGGAAGGGTTTCTTTTCTTTTTTTTTTTTATTAGTTTTTCGCGAAAGTGGTACTGTACTTGGCTTGTCTTCCTATGAATTTCGAGGAAACTTGGAAGTTCGCTGTTGCACGCGGAGCAAGGATTACGATTTAAGTAGTATCACATTATAAATTTAAGCTGATACAGAAATCTTTTGGGCTGGAAAATGGTTTACTAACGCTGTCGCGAAGTTACTACGGCAAGATGACGTCTTCTCGTGAAACCTGTTACAAGAAGCACTACGAAAGCTTAGAAGTTGATCGTTCTTGCGTTCGCGTAATATTCCGCTTGATCCGATCTGTTGCTTAGAAGCTTCCTCCTTCGAGATTTACAGAATGTCTTCATTGATTACTTTGGGATACAAGTGATAATGTAACAAAAGCTGGCAGAAATTCACATTGCTTGAGAATTTACGACAGATGAAAAATTTAGATAAAGGGGGGAAAAAAAGTACAGAACAAAATTTTCAACATTTGTCACTTATCTTATTTTTCAATATAAACAGAAACTAATTTCTGAGAATGGTTCTGTGATAAGACTCTAGCTTCGAATGAGTTGACAATTGAAAAAAAAAAAAAAACGAGAAAACATGATCGAACGATGGAAGAAGACTGTTCCAGAAAAAGGGGTATTAATCATCCTTTAATCCTCTCGTCGATCATTTGATCTTCAGAAGTGAACCAGCCCACGTATCACGTCCCTTTCTTCCTCAGCAGTTTTTGGCTACTGGTTTTTTGCGCCGGTATCATTTAGTACGGCAGAGAGGCGGAC
>NW_017100231.1:3402937-3412051 GCF_001263275.1 Habropoda laboriosa | reverse complement strand
GCCGGCGGAAATTTCTGAGTTATCGAGAGCGTGACGCCACGGCGGCGTTATCGCTCAGCCGATTTCGTGGGCTCGAAATCGGTGGCTGGTACTCTTCGTGTGCCAAAGCCTGGCTACCTTTCGACAGAATAATTTTCCACCAGGATGAATTTACGCGAACCGAGTGTTCACGCTGCGCGCGAAACGCGCGGGAGGGGTGGAAAAATGATCGAGAAAGCAATTTCGTCGTTTTCGTTTGAAAATCGTTGTAATTCGCGGAGAAATTCTAGATTTCCCCGGGTTTTGTTTTGAACTTTCGCGCCCTTTCTCCATCTTGTCGTAGGTTTAGTTGACTGTAGTAGTCGCGGCATTACTTCTCAGTGAGTCAAATCTGTTTTTATTTTGTTTCGAATGTTTGGAAATTTGAAGATTTAGATATTCGAAAATTTGAATACTTGAATATTTAAAAAGTTTATCAATTAAAATTTTGAAAAGTTGAATATTTAAATATTTGAAACTTTGACTATTTTAAATATTTAAAAAGTTTATCAATTAAAATTTTGAAAAGTTGAATATTTAAATATTTGAAACTTTGACTATTTTAAATATTTGAAAGTTTGACTATTCAAAATTTTGAAATTTCAATATTTCAACGAGCCCCCGAAGAGGTAAAGATTTCGTCTGAATTTCTGCCACTGTAATCTATTATTCGAACATCAAATTTGCCATGTTTTTCATCCAATAAGTTCTGGGTTAAAAATGAAATCCGAATTGACGTGGAATGACCGAAACATTTAAAGTGTCATCTTAGTTTCATCCAAGTGACAGCGATCCCTCGTGGTGACGATAATGGCCAGGGAGCAGAGAAGCGTAATCGTGGAACTAAATCCTCATCAGCATATTGACGTGGCCTCCAGCCTGACGTGGCACACGATTGCCTTCTAGAGCCCCTTGATGATTGTCCCCGTTGCGTGTAATTACGCGATTCCGACGTGAATCATTGTCACAATGCGGTTTATTCCTGGAAAACTGAACCGACGGAAAATAAACACAAAAAGTTTGTATCAAGATATCAGCGATGATAAGCTAGAATGTCCCATGTAAAAGTTGTAATTTTTAAAAAATTTTTAAAAATTCGAAAACGCCAAAACAGAAGATTTTGCGGCCATAGTCGAACATCGACCGCATAATATCTGCCACATGCGTCACATACTAAAATCTGTCGCAACGAAAGGGTTAAAATTCTTGGCGGTTCGTTTGAATTTTAATACACGGAAAAATGGAAGCTCCTTAAAATATTTAGAAGTTCTAATACTGAAAAATATAATAACAGTAATTTTTTATTCCATTTTTCACGTTAACATACTAAAAAGCTTTAATATTGAAAAATATAATAACTATAATTTTTCACTCCATTTTATCATGGTACCGTCCTAAATTATTCCAGTGCAAGGGAATTATAAAAGTTTTAACGTTGAGAAATATAATAACGATAATTTTTCATTCCATTTCGTCATGGTACCATCCTAAATTATTCCAGTAAATGGGAATTATGGAAGCTTTAATACTGAAAAAAATAATAATTTTTCGTTCCATTTTATCATGGTACCATCCTAAATTATTCCAATACAAAGGAATTATAAAAGTTTTAACGTTGAGAAATATAATAACGATAATTTTTCATTCCATTTTGTCGTGGAAACATTCTGGATACCTCCAGTACACGAGAACTAACCCGAACCGCGAAACGAATTTATTCTACGTTTCCACTGTACTCTTAAAGCTATCATCGTCACACCACGCGTCTCCTTACAGCCGGAAACTCCACGTGCACTCCATCCGTACAATCCATTCAAGCCCGTATCTCACCTGAAACAGAACCTCATATCCCAAACAGCCACTCGATCCCTGCCGCGCTTTCCTAAACACTTGTCATTTGCAGCTAGGCGGTTGAACGCGGAACGGTTCATTCACACACCTCCGACGTTCGAGAAGTTCGTTCGCCTCTACAATGGCGAACCATAGACACTATACACACCCACGTCCACTTTGTGAACTTTCTGTTATAATATACTTCGTTCTCTCCACGTGGTTTCTATCCACGTCGCTACTTCGCTCCCTTTGTAAATTCCAATGAAATACTTTTCTGCCGAGTAAACTGCTTTTTCCCAATTTTTTGCGGAGTAAAATATGGGACGAACTCGAGCTTCGTTCTATGGTGAAATATGGGAGATTATTAAAATTTGAGATCATTTCTTTTTTTTACTCAATTTACTGCTTTTTACTTTGTGTAGAGTGAATTGTTATTTTTATGGTGAAACAGGAAATTATTAAAATTCGAGATCCTTTTTTTTAGGGAATTTACTGCTTTTTAATTTGTGACATATTGGGTATTATTAAAATTTTAGATAATTTTTTTTGGATAATTTGTACAGTAGTTCTTTTAATTTCGTTCTTCGGTGATAAGATAGTAGATTAAAAATGAATATCGAGTCAGTAGAGTGTTTTTTTCTAAAGGAAGGTTGAATAATTTCCATTGAGAAAATCATTTTAATATATCCTGAAACTATACATCCAAACGAAATCTGTTAATGAGAAGCATTCAGGAACAGTATTGTCCAGCTTTCCAAATAATTCTCTTCCAAATTAATTAAAACAAAGTAAATTATTATTAATTCAAACATGACGAGAAAATTAGCAGAAAATTCGATATTAATACTAACCAAACAAGTTATTCCAAATTGTTATCTTTACAACGTTACAAAATTCACTATTACCTTCCATCGTTCAACAAAATGAAATAGTATTAATTCAAAAGTGATGAGAAAATTATCAGTAGATTCGATATTAATACTAACCAAACAATTTATTCCAAATTTTTGTTTATAACGTTGCAAAATTCACTATTACCTTCCATCTTTCAACAATTCCAAAGTTAGCAGGGAAAATCGATACCTGCGTGAACGATAACGCGGCGAAATGCAGAGAGGCGCTGACAATTTAACATCAGCCTCGGGGGGCGGGGCAATTAGGCGTTTGAAGGAGGGCGATGCTTAAGAATCGACGACTCCGATCTTATGGCAAGAAGGAAAGACGCTTTTCATTTACCCTCTGCACTTCAACGATGTCTTGACCCGGCTCGATCGTGCTTTATTGCCAATCAGAGGCCACGAGTAGCGAGGGTGCTCGTGAATTCGCGGGTGAAACGAGCCAACCGGAAATTCCTCCAAGAACCACCGCCCCGTTTTCCCTTTGAACGTTTCAGAGAACGGAGAAATCGACGCCGCCTGTATACGACGCGTAAGATTCCCTTTTGATTAGCAATCCGTGTGATCGAATTTCTTAACATCGACTTTCACCTCTTTTTTTTTTTTCTTTCCCGAACTTGTATTTTTCACGGGAGTTTTCATTTTTTTTGCTTTGTAACGGAACGTTGTAGCCTACATCGAGACGAGTTCAACGAACTATGACACTATTACCTTAAAGTAATCTTAATGGTGAACAAATGAGGTCGATGACCTTTGAATGACCTTCAAGATGACTTTGAGAGCGAGAGTTCGTTTCGAGCGTTTAAACAAGAGAATTGAGAAAAATATGAAAGATAAAGAAAGAATAAGAGTAAGGTATAGTCGGTGGAAGAAATATAGCGTGATATTGTGACCTTAAAGTGACCTTAAATACTAAAGAAAAATGTCGATAACTTTGGAATGATTTTCAAGATGACTTTGAGAACGAGACTTTGTTTCGAGCATAGAACATGCAAAGATAGGGAGAAAATGAAAATAAAGAAGGTATAGTCGGTGGAAGAAATATTAATCAAAGCATTAAGTAATCACACCCAAGGTCGACATTTTATGTTTTTCAATTGAAACTGAATCAAAGCTAAGGAATACTTCACGAAGCCCTCATTTTCTCAGGATTACGTAAACTTACAACCAGTCCTACAACTTCACAATATTTCTTCCACCGACTATACCCTCATTTCGCTCTTCACAACCACCTCCATCGAATAACGCATATTTCTCACGTTTCCCCCTGCAAAGTATCAAAATAAAAAACAACACTCGAGTGTTCCATTCTTCTCAACTCTTTTACATCACTCCACCGTCACCCTTTCAACCAAAATTAGCATAAATCGCGGGCATTTAACACTCTTAAACCTCGAAACAAAGCGCGATAACGTAGTCCGACTGAAAGTGAACAAGTTCCAAAACTGCTTGTTTCCTAATTTAATTACACCCCGGGAAACACCGGGTTTAATAACCGTCCGCGTGATCCTGTTACCGTATTCTCTCATCTATCCACGATGTCTGGCTTAATTAATGTTATTTCATCTTCGTCGCGGATACGCGGCTGCTTTGTGCCCGCGGATTCGTCGGTTCCTTTAATTTAACGCATTGTCTGGCACACGTCGGCCAACAAACGACCCAGGAATAATAATTCATTACCGAATGACCTGAGAGGCCAGGCAGCATCCTCGTTACGCGAGATGTCTCCTCGGGGAGACACGTGAATTCCACGAAGAAACTTTTCCTCCCTATTTCTCCAGAGATCGTCATTTCGCCGCGTCCCTCAGTCTCGCGGCCTTTTTCTCCGCCGCAACGTCCGTTCGTCTTTGCCTCGCGCAAAGTAGGGAATTCTGAATGATGTACGATAACAGTAGAGTTCGATTAGTGGATTTTTTTGGAATTGCAATTTTTTCTGTTTTATTATTTTGCATTGAAGATTTGGAAGAGAAGAATGATGGATGATGTTGATTTTTTATTTCTTTAATTTTTCAGACCTTGCTCTGTTATTTTGAGTTGTTAATACTAGAGACAAGCTCGTGTCATCGCGACCATGGTCTGGACCAAGACTGTCTGACAAAAGACGAGCACCCGCACGCGCGGGCATCGCTCACGCCACATACAAAAGACGTTACCGAAGTCCCGACTCGTCATCGGTAACCGCGAGAATCTCTCTCGTTACATTTCAGAATGAAGATTGCGAGAGAAAGAGAAAATTTTAATTTTGATAATATGGATTTTGGTTTGTTATTTTAGAATAAAGATTGCGAGAGGAAGAGAAAATTTTAATTTTGATAATATGGATTTCGTTTTTAATCGGTGCATTCCTTTTAAACAGCGGCATTGTTCGGTTATCTCTCGACAAAAACTGGAAAAGAAGAATAATCGATGGTATTAATTATCTGTTTTTGTTTTAATCGGTGCATTCCTTTTAAACAGCGGCTTTGTTTGGGTATTTCACGATAAAAACTCGAAACGAAGAATAATTAGTGATATTGATTTTTGCTATCTTTTGCTTTGTTTTTAAATGTAAACTTTAATTGGACGCCATCAAGGGCTATTCTTACTCCCGGCGTAGTTTGAAGCTGCGATTGCAGGAGAAAAACAAAATTTTAATCAGTGGATTCTTTTAAAATAGCGATCTTGCGTTGCTTCGCGATAAAAAGTAGTAACGAAGAATAATTAACGGTATTGATTTTTGCTGCCTTTCCCTTTTCAACCCTTTGCAATCGAGTGACGACTGAGAAGCGACATTAAATAATTGTCACTCGGTGAATAATTAATCAGGCAGATCTGTGGTTCTCCATAAATTTGTTCACCGCAGTAAAATAGAGAATACATCGGATAGTACAGTTCGTTTCTACGTTAGTTTGAAAAAATTTCAAAGGTCCGATTTGCAACCTTTCCTACAGCAAAATCACCTCCGAGTGGAAAGGGTTAAATGTAAACTTTAGCCACTCCGACTCCCGACATAGCTTAAAGCTAACTCTCAATCTCAATGTTCACAAATATCTTGGACAACGTGGAGGACCAATGACAGTTTCCAGACTGAGGGAAAATTAGGAACCTTAGCTCCAAGACAGCAAACGAATTAATTTATGAGATCCACAGTCCTCAAGCACCATAAAGTAATTCTCATCCCGAAGAAAATCACCATAAATCGACCAAACCTCAAAGCAGATCACGACGAACACCCAAAAAATAGCTCACGCGGAATCCACCCCGAGGATTCGCGTTTATTCGCCCTATTGCCCGTTTACAAAGTTGCATTTCAATCGGTCCGGAGGAGCGAGAAGGAGAGTTAGGGTAGGAGTGAGGGCGTGTGCATAGAGTAAGCGGCGTGAAATATCCGTAAGGGTGGCTCTCGTCGAATCGGCGAACGACGACGGCGGCGGCGGCGGCGTTCAATCTTATTTCGGTTTATCTCCATAAATCCCCGTTAAAATTGAACGGCGCCAGAGAAATCTCTGGCTCGTCGCGAAAATTTCCATCTTGTCGAAATTGACTCCGAAGGTGGCGGTAAAGTGTAAAGGGGGGGGGGGGAGAGAAAGGAGGGAAGGATGAACACCGTGAGGGAATATTTCGAGATGGTGTATAGGAGAAGCCACATCAGGACGGGCCTGTGTTATTCTGGCCACGGTTTATGGACAGAGCTTCTTCTTCGTTGATTATAATTTCAAATCAGCCGCTCCTTGAAAACTCCCCATGAACGAGATTACTACGTTATCGTGGCTCGGCTTTCGCGAGGCCGCTACCTCTCTCGCGAAACTGCGGATGAACATTACGACGCCGCAGCGTCACCCTGAGAGAGGCTCATGACGGCGACTCGACGGAGTCACGGGGGTATTTAAATGAGCTTCGACGTTGCCTTAGTCGGTACACACCGTGCTGAGTTAATGGCTGGTAGTTGGGAATTGATGGATGTTAATGGTATGTTGCATATTTTTTGCTGTTCCCGAGGTTGTTGTTGCACAAGGTGTTTCGTTTGTAGTTGAAATATTCTTAAGTAATTCTGTTGTTCGCAATTGCTAGTTGAAATATTCTTGTGCAATTCCATTATCCGCAATTGGTAGTTGAAATATTCTTGTGCAATTCCGTTTTTTGCGATTGGTAATTGAACTATTCTTGTATAATTTCATTGTTCGCAGTTGGTAGTTGAAATATTCATATGCAATTCCATCATTCGCAATTGGCAGTTGAAGTATTCTTGTGCAATTCCATTGTTCGCAATTGGTAGTTGAAGTATGCTTGTGCAATTCCATTGTTCGCAAGTGGTAGTTGAAATATTCTTGTGCAATTCCGTTTTTTGCGATGGGTAATTGAACTATTCTTGTATAATTTCATTGTTCGCAGTTGGTAGTTGAAATACTCTTATGCAATTCCATCGTTCGCAATTGACAGTTGAAGTATTCTTATTCAATTCCATTGTTCGCAATTGGTAGTTGAAGTATGCTTGTGCAATTCCATTGTTCGCAATTGGTAGTTGAAATATTCTTGTGCAATTCCGTTTTTTGCGATTGGTAATTGAACTATTCTTGTATAATTTCATTGTTCGCAGTTGGTAGTTGAAATATTCATATGCAATTCCATCATTCGCAATTGGCAGTTGAAGTATTCTTGTGCAATTCCATTGTTCGCAAATGGTAGTTGAAGTATGCTTGTGCAATTCCATTGTTCGCAATTGGTAGTTGAGATATTCTTGCGCAATTCCATTCTTTGCGATTGATAATTGAACTATTCTTGTATAATTTAATTGTTCGCAGTTGGTAGTTGAAATATTCGTATGCAATTCCATCGTTCGCAATTGGCAGTTGAAGTATTCTTGTGCAATTCCATTGTTCGCAAATGGTAGTTGAAGTATGCTTGTGCAATTCCATTGTTCGCAATTGGTAGTTAAAATATTCTTATGCAATTCCATTGTTCGCAATTGGTAGCTGCAAAACTCGTGTGCAATTCCATTGTTTGCAATTGGTAGTTGAAATACCCTTGCGCAATTCCATTTTTTGCAATTGGTAGTTGAAATATTCTGGCGCAATTGGTGTTTGAAAAACTCGTATGCAATTCCATTTTTTGCAATTGGTAATTGAAATATTCTCGTATAATTTAATTGTTCGCGACTGGTAGTTAAAATATTCTTATGCAATTCCATTGTTCCCAATTGGTAGTTGAAATATTCTTATGTAATTCCATTGTTCGAAATTGTGCCTAACTACAAAAGTGTGCAGTACTGTTTCAACTTGTACCTCGTGAAATTGTCGTTTTTGTACAGGTCGACATAATAAGCACGAATTTTCCAAACTAATTATCTCTATTTAATGAAAATGTGCACCATTCGTACAGAATAATAACGTGCACCTGTTTATATAGAATCTACTGGAAAAACAGAACTGGATATTTCTGAGATAAACAATACATTTCACCAAGTAATCCATTTTAAAATAAAGCAATGGATAAACTCATTATCCTCGTTACAGTATTGTTCAGAAGATTAGTATGGTATTTTTTTTTATATTTTCGTATCCTTTCTCGTTTCCCTTGTTAAATAATTTTCAGAAGACAAAGCTTCGTATCTCGTTACTCTATCGATTTTCCACAAGTATATTTTACCCACTTTTTACGGATTAATTGAACGAAGAAGAGAAAAACATGGTACGTACACGCGGATTTGAAAGAATTAATTAATGTACCGTTTGGTAGGTTCGGTGGTTGTACATCGTCGAAAGTTCATTCGAAAGTCGTTATATTGTGTATATTCTGTTAATTATAATACGACTTCCCTAGAGCATCGTAAACCCTTATTAACCTGAAAATGTAAGGAAACTTTTAAAACAATATTTCCTTTAAATTTCCAGACACTAAGGCAGAGAGAGAAGCAGATCCCGTTCCTATTCTTCCAACAATATCATCCGTTCCTCTTGACCCTTTTGATTAAGCAACGGGGACAAAAAGGATCTCTCCCGTTTCTCTCCCTTTTTCTCTTCTCGACTTTATAAACTTATCCCTCTCGGAAGAAAATCACCAGTATGTTTATACAATTCTCCTCTTTCTGGTGTCTACTCCTTTTACAAACTTCACGATTTAATCTTTGATATTACGGTACAGTACATCACATTTATTACTCAAGACACAGACGTCTTCTTTATTTCCAAAGTTCCTTTGTCTCCCGAGGATCTTAGATGCCATTTTATCCACCGTGATGGTATAGTTAACTTAACAGATTTTTCCGCAACTCTTCAAGTTGTCAACTTTCTTACAAACTTGGGGACGTTTATTTCAATCTCTTTTTTTGTAAAATTTTCGGTTTTAATGTTTTAAATTTATCGATAGAAAAATGTAGGGGTGTCAAATT
>NW_017100231.1:3397589-3402893 GCF_001263275.1 Habropoda laboriosa | reverse complement strand
ATATAAAATATTATAAAATATTAAAATTCGATAACACCGAATATTCGGATTTTCGTAAAATAATAGATATTCCTCTAAATATTCTAAGCATTATTCCTAAAATAAATATAGAATTTCTGAAGCCCCAGAAAAAATCGACATTTATCGAAAAAAAAACCTTTTCCCAAATAAATTATTTTCTATACGTGTCAATCTCTCTTTTCTCGAAGAAAATCAGCGTGTGAAATATAGTTCGTCTTCCACAATTTTGTCCCAAAGATTTTCATCCCAGTCCCGACGATCTTCACGAGACCAAGATCCAACCGACGAAAGAAAGAAAGAAAGGGGTCTTCGTAAAATATACGTGACACTTTTGCCTTCTACGCGCCACTGTCCACGAAGACAGCTCGCACTTGACCTCCTGTTTCTCGTTCAGGTGAAAAATGGCCGGTTTCAGTCGCCGGAATTTTCCTTTCTACGCAGCAAAGTGGAAATTCCTCCTCGCAATTTCTCTCCCTAATACATCTTCCCCTCTCGGACGATTAATCTACTTTTCACCGGTACACTCGAAGAGCTGATTATCCACCGCTGACGATACTACACTTTCGATCCGATCGACCGATAAATTCGATCTTCAGAATTTCGCGGTGGAACATTTCTAAACGTTTCGCTCGAACTAGCGTCGATAGAACGTGAAAATTGTTTGTACAGCGTATAATACACGGTTGAAACGGATAGTGAACGTTTCGTCGATCATTTCTAACAATGGAAACGTTCATAAATATTGAAATAATAGTTAATGCGGCGCGTGCAGCGGAACGATCAGCCGAGACACGCGGAAAATCATTTTATCTGCGAATGCGACATTCGTGATTGATAGAGGCTGTTTAATTTGTGGTGTTTCGATTGATTCCACGAACGAGTGAACACGCCTCGATTCAACATCCCTTTAAAATTCAGCCTTTGTCCGGCGCGGCGAATATTTAGCGATCGGTCGCGCCTAAATTATTTTGTGAAACGTTACGCCGCTCTGCTACCATTCGTTGCACTTGTTCCATCGTAAATATTAGGTTTTCTCATTTGTAATCAATTATCTACATTGTTACAATAATACAATTAACTAAAATTAAAATCTGCCCCTTGTTCGTCCTTTCACCCGTGTAAGGCGGGTTGCTCGACGCCTGGCGCCTAAGGTCCGAACGTAAAAACTCTTCCTACTCGAAAACAAAGCGAAAATTGACATAAATTCGTACCACACGAAATGTTTCTTTCACGATTCTCTATCAGTCGATCTCTAATTCCCGAACACCCACTTAAATTTATCCCACCCACGCGCTCTGTGGCTTCTTAAGTCCTCGAAATACCCCCAGGTTCTCAAGCGAATTCTTAAATTTCGTTTAACTTCCACGAGTCGTAAATCGAACGGAGAGAAACTTTGGTCGACGGTAAAACCTAACCTTTTAACATTATTGCCATTACTCTGGAACCGAGTGGACCCCAGAAATTTCGCGGGAACGCATTACCCCTGGTGGTTTATTATCGAAAACAATTCCACGGGGGTTGCTCTCGATACTCGTAAACGTTGAAATCTCGATTCTGAAAACTGTTTGGTTAGGTTTTTCCATCGATCTGTACGAGATGAGAGAGAGATGTTGCGTGGCGAGATTGCCACGATTCGGTGAATCGAAACGTAGACGAACGTTACGTGCGATACTTTCGTCGAGATAGCCTCTAGAAGACGAAGGTCAAGGAATAAATCCCCCTGATATATGGAGTCGATAAGGCCGCGATGAAGCGATGAAGTCGAGAGCTGGCCAGCGCTGCGTGTGATAGCCTTTTGCTCCATTGCATTCTGATCGAGCCAATTTCATTGGTTCCAGCCGCTATAGCGGCAAAGTTCCTGGGAATATTCCAGCAGCCCTCTTGCTTTCTCTCTCTCTGCTATCTTATTAAAAGACGATCATTGTTCGTTCGCGATGAGCTGCTCGTTACACGGTAACATAATCCTGGGAAGGAAGATCCAACGAGAATTGGAATTTCTCAGGTGCTTGCTTTCTTCGGAGCTGCCAAGTACGTTGTATGCCCCATCGTTAATGTACAGGGTGTTCCAAAAACGCACGTTATCCGAAAATGCTTCGAAGCTTCTGATGCACTTTTTTAAAAATTTTTTATGATAAAATATTGTATTTATCAGCCTAAAAAATCTATTCAGAGCCCAGATATACACTATGGGCCAAAAGTTTGGGATCACCTGCCAATTTACGGTAATATTGTGTCTGCTACTAATTCTTTATAGGTTTGAAGTTGCTGTTGTGGAGATCAATAGCACTCTATCTTGAATGATATTAAAATTGCTAACTTTTTTCTGGAAATTTTTGTGTAATTTCCAATGCACAGTGATTCCAAATATTTGGTCAGTAATGTAAATTTTCACCTTCTTTATGACACCATTTTTTATTTACCATAATTAGCCTTTTCGGAGAACATATTTCCGAAGTTAGAAAAAAGTGTTCTAACTCTTCATGTAATCATGTTTTATTCATTTTTAATTAATAACGAATTACACAGTTATTCACTGAATTTCTTTTCTTTTCTATTTCTTCTTTCTGAATTATTGAAATAAAATTGACTTATATACAGTTATTCACTATATTCTCATAGGTTCGCTACAAAAAACATTAAAATCCTCAAAAAACCTAATCATACACGTAGTCAGTGTTCCCGGAAGAGGTGAAACAGTTTGATCCTCGTTCAGGCATCCAACAACAGCCAGGAGTACAGTTTCGAACGCAATCTGTCGATTCAACTTTCCCCGTACAAAGGCCTCCTCCGACAATCATCAGACAAGTTGACGAACGGTGTTGCATCCCGATGCAGCTCTCGAATGCAATCTCGAAGGCGTGTAAACGTCACGCGGGACTCGAATCGTGAAATTCCAGGCTAAGTCGTTGGAAATCTCGAGCCTGGCTGCTCAACTTTATTCACATCGTGTACACTCGTGCGAGTATTAATCTCGCGTGAACGAACGTGGCAAGTGTGTGGCATTCGCGAGCATAGCGTGATAGTTAATCCTCCTCGTAGTTGCTACAACGCCATCGCCTCTATTATCGCGTCTATTGTCGTTCCACGTATTCCAACATAGCGGATTCTCTCCGGAGTTTCTAATTTCCCTTTCGTATTCCGAGCACTCGCGCGTATCGTGGCTCCAGGATCCTCGAGATATATAGGGGCTCGAGACACTGTCGATGAGTCAGAGGACCAGGAGTTTCTCTCCCTCGATAATCCGGAGAATCGCTGATCCTGCGGTGCTTCCGATAAATCCGGGCATAAAAATGAGATCGATCCGGGCGATTGCGCGGAGGGGAGCTGCAAGTAATTTGCGTAAGCAGAGGAAGACTGTTCGCGTGTGCCTGGCTGAGTTTAGGGGCCTTCTTGGGAGTAAGGAGAGGTGGGAGGTGGAGAGGGAATAGGGTGATCGACAGTCGGTGAGAGATGAGTGTTCTGAATTGGAAAATTTTGTGGAGAATAGGGAAAAATTTGGAGGAATGTTTGAGAGTTGGTGTGTGAATTGGGGGATATTGAGTAATTAACTGATTCACACATATCGAGTGATACATCCTTCGAATAGAACAATCTTTTGAAAAATAGGGAAAAAGTTCAGTGGAATATTTGAGGGTAGATGTGTGAATTAAGGAATATTGAGAAATTGAGAATCTCAGTGCGGAATATTAAAATTAAATAGATTGATTGACACATATTATCCTTTGAATAGAAAATTTTTGGAAAAATAGGAAAAAAATTCAGTGGAATATTTGAATTAGAGAACATTGAGGAATTGAGAATCTCAGTGCAGGACATTAAATCTAAATATACCGATAGACATGTTAAAAACTTTTCTGAAAAACAGAGAAAAATTCAGTGGGATATTCAAGAGTACATATTAGCATTAAAAAATACGAAAAAATTGAAAATTTCAATAAAGAACATCACAACCAAATAAACTCTCATATATCGAGTGATAAGAAAAGTTTTCTAAAAAATGATAAAAAGATTTCAGTAAAACATCTAAAAGTTGGTATTCAACTTACAAACCATTAAAAAAGTCACAGTTGCACCGCGAAATGTACGAATTTGTATTTCTAAACATTCCAAAGCCAAGGAATCCAAGCCTAACGACATAATTTAACAATAAATTTCAATCGAAATAATTGAAAATATAATGCGCAGCATACTCAATGAACGAACTTAGCTTAAAATTACAATTCGAGACGTTACTCAAATGTTCCAACAATACACCGGTGCCAAGGTAGAGCTGTTCCTACGTCGCCATTTCTCTGTTAAGGTTTACACAAATTATACGTACACGGTGGGAAGCATTGAACGCGAGTTAGCGACGTGGTGCCAAGATTGTGACGCGAACTCGGCATACCAAAGGCAAGGAGAAATCGCTGGAAGCTAACAGTGGCCTTTTCGTTGGCCCGTTTAAAAGATTCGACAACCTGGAAGACAGGGTGACAGCTTCTGGTCTGTTGCACACGGTGCTCTCGGCGTTTTCACCCACCCTTCTCCAGACACGCTGCTTTATTTCTCGAGTATTTTCACGCAACTCGTACATCTTCCGCGAACGTTACGACCTACGACTCTTCTTGTATCGCGCGGAGAGAGAAACTTCTTGTTCGGCCATTGGAAGAATTTATAATGGCGTAAGGGACGGGTCGAAAATCGTTAGTTTTTCAGGTATCAGCGAAACATCGCTCCGAAAGCGAGCTGTTTTTATGTGAAAATGTGACGGTAACGTTAAAATTGAAATTGGACTGTTCAACAAGAACTGTCACATTTCTTTTTAAATTTTGATTTTTCTAAGTTGGAAGAATTTATGATATCATAAGAAATATCTGAAGAGTCGTTAGTTTTCAGGTGTTCCCAAAAAATCTCTCTAAAAGTGCACTATTTTTATTTGAAAAAGTGTCACATAATTAAAATTAAAATTGTACTATTTAACAACTGTCACATTTTTTTTTTTTCAAAAATTTCTGTTTCATTGCCAAGCGATCGAGAAATGAACAACTTTCTACCACGAAAAATTTCCAACCAATTTTCTGAAAAATTTATTCTTCTCAATTTGGTCAGTTCATAAAATTGAAACACTATTTAATCTCTTATTTCTTTCTACAAAAAATGAAGTTTATGGCCTTGATGGGTTTATTATTATATGGGTATAATTTATTATTATAATATGGGTATTGTGGGATCAGAAATACAAATAGATGTTCTAATACTATGACACACGCTTCTCGACTTTTCCAAATACACTGTCTCTTCATA
>NW_017100231.1:3397102-3397465 GCF_001263275.1 Habropoda laboriosa | reverse complement strand
GTATTGTTTAAAAAAAAAAAAGGAAAAAAGGAGTACATCAAAATAGGTCATTATCAATTTCGGTACTGAACACTATGAACTGTGAATGTCATAAAAAGAGACTCGACGGTACATCAAAAACATATTAGTTCCTTATTTCAATTTTCTTTTCCTAACGTATCAGAATTTCCATTAAACCTACATTACGCTGAAGTATCCCGTCACAGTTTACACGATCCACGAAAATCCACCGATGACCTACTGGATCGCTATATCGACACCGCGATCACGGATTTGTGATCCCGTGTAAAACACGATATCGCAATTTTAGAAGGCGTGTACTTGGAATTACAACGAGGATTCGATCGATTTACCGAAGCAGCC
>NW_017100231.1:3396282-3397069 GCF_001263275.1 Habropoda laboriosa | reverse complement strand
GTCATTAGGTTACGTTCGCACGGTAATTAACAATTCCACGTGCAATTTCCCATTCGCGTCAATCCACTCCAGCCGTTTAACTATTCAACCGTACGTATCGCAGCACTGTTTCGCCACACTTTTCGCGGTTATACCGGGTCATAGCAAACGGTTCTGGAATAATCGGTCGAATTTCACTGGAAACCGAGATCGAAACTCGCTATCTCCACGCGTGTCGTGTATAGGGAAAGTAGTATGTATTACTCTAATCGAATCGTAGAGTAAGGTATTGAAACTGTGACAAACTTGTTTCTCACCAATCATTCGGCCATTTTGAGCCCTCGTATCGCCGACTGTAACGAAATTAGTGCGTTTCCGAACGCGTGTTGCGAACCTAACCTCAATTCGTTGGTTTGCTTTTGCACTTGTAGCGCATATTCGAGCAAGGAGATGAGGGTAAGTAAGCGAAGTGCTGAAACGTTGTTCGAATTTAGGAATATACTGTCGGTGACGAAAAAATTTCGGCAGTATTTAAAAGATTGTAGGTTTCTTTAAATTGGACCAAATTACTTGTGTTTGTTGGGGGGAAGTTAGAAGGATTAGTGTACTAGATGAGGTGTACGAAGAATTTTGAAAATATTGCAAAAGATTCGGACACTATTTAGAAGATTACAATTTTTTTTTAAATTGGACCGAACTTTTTTCAGTTTTTTTTTTTAGAAGTTAGAAGGATTAGTTTACTAGGCGAGGTGTACGAAAATTTTTGAAAATAGTGCAATGATTGCAATATTGCAGAAGATTCGGACAC
>NW_017100231.1:3374297-3396133 GCF_001263275.1 Habropoda laboriosa | reverse complement strand
GGTTTTTTGAGAAGTTAGAAGGGACGACGTGTAGAAAGAATTTGGAAAAAATTGCAATTTGTAGAAATCGCGAAGAAAATTGTAAAGGTCACTTTTTACAACTTTTTCTTATCTGAGTTTGTAATGAAAATTGAAAATATACATTTTGTAGATTTATGTCACCTATGTATATTGGAGTTTCTCCCTTAACCTACGCTATTCGAAACAAGAATAAAAATCTGAATGAAAGTAAAGAGAGACGTTCGCAGTACGATCGTATTATCTACATCTTCTGTACAACTTTTTAATGGCATCGTTCGAAGAACGAGGATACCGAAGTTTTTTCTCTCTTTAGACGCGTTTAGCCGGCAGAGTGAAAGAATAACGTTACCGTCAAGAAGTTCAGATTCGACGCGAACTTGCTGCTTGTTAGCGCGCTTATAATCAGCTTAGAAGAGAGTTAGCACCGAGTTCAGGGAGAATTGATCGAGAACGATTCGTTCGAGTTATTTGGTCCGTACCAAACTTCGCTCGTTCGCTGTTAGATGGTGTTGCGAATACAGAAATTGTAGGTCTTCCATCTGTACGAATAATACCTATTACTGAATTCGAATAAAAGGAAAAAAAAATACAGGTTGTTTTTCTATTCTCGCGAAACTTTGAAACACGAACTGTTTCGATACTAGATCACACGGTGCAGAGATTCGGTGTGTCTTTTCTCGTGTTCTGATTGGATCCAAACTGCGGACCAATGTTTTCACTATGAAATTGGCGATTTTTTACTACTGACTGCTTTCACTTTGCATTCAGATTAACTTCAACCCCTTAACCTATGATTTCTTTGCTGACTAAAACTGCCGCCATTTTGTCAATTTTACAGTTATTTTCACAAATTCAGGTTTGCTCTCGGGGCAATTTCTCAAAGAACAGAATCTTCTTCGATTTTTTTTTTATGTAGGATGAATAGAACAAGCTCTATGCAACACGCAGTACAACATTTCAAAAACACGACCTCACAAATGTTTAAATAACTTCTTCGATAAACCTTCATTTTTGCTCGCTAATCGTTCTTTCGTTGGTCCACAAGTATACAAAACTACCCTCAAAATTTCAAAAGAATCCACCGCATAGTTTCCGCAGAAAACGCTAACAAACTTTCACGTAAATTCACTGCTCATCTCTTGTTTGGGATTCCCCCTTAACCCCTTAAACTATGATTACTTTTCTGACTGTGCATCTAAGTAAGCGTCAGCCATTTACTGTTTTACTACTGTATCAGGTAAGAAACGTTAACCATCTTACATATTAATGACATTTACTAATCCTCAGTCTTACAAATTCAATTCCTTCATTTTTGCTCGCTAATCGTTCTTTCGTTGGTCCACAAGTATACAAAACTACCCTCAAAATTTCAAAAGAATCCACCGCATAGTTTCCGCAGAAAACGCTAACAAACTTTCACGTAAATTCACTGCTCATCTCTTGTTTGGGATTCCCCCTTAACCCCTTAAACTATGATTACTTTTCTGACTGTGCATCTAAGTAAGCGTCAGCCATTTACTGTTTTACCACTGTATCAGGTAAGAAACGTTAACCATCTTACATATTAATGACATTTACTAATCCTCAGTCTTACATATTCAAACGAAAGTTAGAATTACAATTAATACGACTATTTTTCTCGCATCTTAACCAAAATCTCCGCCACGAGTCTGAAAAGTTGTCATAGTTTAAGGGGCTAAGTACGACATTCCCAGAAAGGTCCAATTCGTACGTTTCTCGAAGGATCCTGTTACCCAGTGACGTGTACACCTCCAGACGTTTCATCTCGCGTTATTTCAGAAGGGAAAGAAAGGGAAGGGATAACGAGACACCTTTGTGGAAATCGAACGCGAGTCAAACAACGGGCGGAGGTCCTCAGAAATGACGAGTGCAATCTGATAGCGGACGTCTAGCGAAGCTGGGGCGGTATTGATTGACACGTTCGAATCAGTGGGAAAAGTAGTGTCATTAATCCGTAGCACGATCCCCGTTTCTACATTTTTCTCTCTCTCTCTCTCTCTCTCGTTCTATCGTCTTTTCCCTTCCCTCTCGTCTTCGTTTTACATGAACGTCGCTGACAGAAGTGCGGAGCGTTCTATTTTCTTTCAAGTTATCTCATTACCGCTTGACATGACGGTAATTGTGCTCCAGCCTGCCTTCCGTTTGCACGCGCTACGCGTTTCTCTCCTACCGTTTCCCTATTTGTGTAGCTCGCGATTGACGTTTTTATCAAGTTTTACGAGACATCGATAAGATTCGTGCCGTTGACGACGGTGATTCGTTTTTCGCGGATCAAGGGAAAATTGGGGTGAAAGAAGGAGATTGTGGAGATAATCACGATGCTTCGAGATCAGGTTAGGAGATTTAATTTTTGGGAAAATAAGGATGGCGAATTTTACGAAGCAATGAAAGCGAAAGTTTTGTGAATATGATAAACGTGTTAGGTGATGCGATACAAGAGGTTATTTAACGGTGTATGCTGCTACCGGTTTTCGAGTGTCGAGTTTTACAAGCCTTCTTGCACAACTTTTTGACGCTTTTTTGTAAACCTTTTCCTGAAGACTCTCGTTTTACTGCGCGTTACTCGCTCTGAAGAAGGCCTCGCTCTCATATTAAAGACACTCGCTGGGAAGTTACTTGATCTCTCGAAAGTGCACCTGAAAAATCTGTTTTACGACCATCGCGCTCGCGCCCCGCTTTAAAACTCTCTCAGTCTTACATTTTTATTAAAAAAAAAAATATATTACACTATTTTTACAATCAGTTGCCATCTACTAAGTGCCTTTTCTCACAAACTTCAATCTGTATTTACAAAATATCAAAGATAATTTTAACGTTGAAAATAATTTCCATTATTTTGGATGGCTATTTTTCCATTTATTGGGCAACTGACGAATTTCCTCTCTGAAGTTATGGCTGTTTTGAGTGGTCGTGAAGACTTTGTGAAGAAAGGCACCGAATTAATTTAAAAAAACTACGCCATTTCTACTCTCGTCTTACGACAAATTCTTGAAAATTCGTGAAATTAGTTGGCGAATAAATTGAAGAAGTTGTTTATGCGTAAGATGACGGGCGAGCATGAGTCAAAGTTGAAATACGCGTTAAAGGGAACGACGAAGTCCAAGTGCTTCGCAATTCGATAGTTGGGACAATTGTGATTCTTCGAAACTAAGTTAAAGCTATTGCCGAGTTCCCATTTCATCCTCTAAGGTATTCTTAGAAGATCGGTGGATTGAAACGGGAGCGTGAGAGAACGCCAATGAGGATCCTCGTCGAACGGTTCTCTCGATTTTACTTAAGTGCAACTGTGCAATGCGCGGCTTTCAGAAATTACAATCCCATAATCTCTGTTTGAAGTTCTCGTCGCCCTCGTAAAGTCGCGATAAACTCGATCGCCATTGAATACCGGAGAGAGGCCGCAAACGCGTCCAGCTCTTAATTGTCAGTCGATTCGAATCTTGTCCCAATCGTGAAACTCCCCTTTTTCCATTCAAAAAAACATAAAATCGTAATATTTCCACATTTTCTTTCTTCAGTCCGTAAACATAGAAAACTACCCTCAAAATTTCAAAAGAATCCATCTCATAGTCCTTCCACCTTTTACACTGCACAATTTTCGTCATCATCGAACATTTCGAAGAAATCCTAACCTCAAATTCTCAGGTATAAAAGCGAGAAACTACGATTTTTCCTCGCAGACGGACAAAAAAGAAAATGTCGAGTTGAAAAGCGAACGAAGCGCAGTTAAAGGGCAACAATCGGAAAATAATAATTACGAGACAATCGAAGCCGGGGCAATAACATACGCAACCGAGAGGCGGCCATTTTTATCTAACTAAATCAATGTACGAGCTCGCTTTTAGCCCGGGCTCCAATTTACGGAGATTGGAAACCTAGCCGGGAGAAACGAAAATCGTGTATCCAAGAGGATCGGGGATGGGCGAGGGTGGGTGGGGGGAGAAAAACGCAATCCGGACGAAAGACTTGAGCAGAGCGCTCGCGCGATGAGATAGAATCTAAATTGCGTTCCGGCAAGAGGGAAACGGGCCATGTCCTGCATCCAGCGTCGTCATATTTATCTAGCTCCGCGACGCCCCGTACCCGTGGGCTTAGGCAAATTCCGCATATCGGTTTAGGTAGTTGCGGGACGGCGACGAAACCAGCCACCGGGGGTAATTGAAACGTAGCGGCCCAGTATAACTCTATTTCCCTTGAGCAGACTGCTGCGGGCCGCGCTCTCCTCTCTTACGATGCATCCACACGTACACACACACGCGCGCGCGTAGGACGTATCAGAGAAAATTTCGTGAAGCTGGAATTCTATTCGTAACTGTGGAAATTTGTTTCTTTTGTCGTGGGTAAAAATTTGGGGATTAATGCGGTTGCTGGGTTAACTCGTCGAGCGTTGAATATGCACTTTGGAGATAACTGGTTGAAAGATTGTTTTTTCTGGCGGAAACGTGAACACAGACGAGATATAGAGTAGTAATACGTCAGAACAGGAAACATAGTATCACAGAAAATACCTGGAGGAGAAATTTATCAGAGTGAATTAGATATAGGGGGGCTGTTCTTCTAAGGCTCGGCGGGCAGGCGACGGGCAGAAATGAGCCGCGTGTGGCCCGCGAGCCGCCCAGTTGGGCACCCATGTTTTAAGTAGTGAAGAAGACAGATTTCGAATCTTAGGATGAATTAGAATCAATTCACTCAGACACATTTGCGTTCTGGGATCTAACACGATCAATATCGATCGTTCTGCGCGATGCAATTCTTAAAACGACCGTTCTTAAGTGCACAGTGCGTTTCAAAACCAGTGGTTTTGAGAAAAATTCTCATAAGATGATTGATCTATTTTATATCACAGGCGACGTGCAGGATCTTATGGGACTTTTTCTCCGAAGCTTTGGAACCCAGAAAGCCCTTACCATTTTCGTGTCGCTACCAACGTTACCGATTCAGCATAGAATAAGTTTAGAACAGTAGTAGTGGTTTGAATTGGAATTAAACGTAACTATCAATCTACAAATAAGAAAGTAACGTAATTGATTACTAGAGTTCTACTGCTGTTAAAGGATCGTGAACAGTTCTGGACATAAAAATATAGTTGGACATAAAAATACATTAGGTGCAAGGTCTATTCTATACCTCGTATATGGTGGAAACACTGAAGTAGAGAATTTGCAATCCTTTCTATATGTTATACGTCTCTGTGTTTTATTTATTGCACCTATCTTTCGTCTCAAGTCGAGTTCGACAATTGCCAATTGCAAAGGGGACGATTCATCGTTCTATCTGCCGTACCAATTACAGAACCGCGTTACCGTTCTAGCGAATTGCGTAGTTTCTGATATTGCCACGGCTGCTGGAGGGAGCAATTTTCGCTCGCGCGAAGAAACACAAATGGCGGCGGGCGAGTCAGATCCAGAGCAAAGTTCTCGCGACGACGCTGCGTCGACGGGACGATCGTCGAGACGGATGAACACAGGAATGCACGGTATGCTCAGGCCAATTCCTGGTTGTTCCGGAGAATGCCGCAAGCCTCCGTGCTATCGCTAAGTTATGACGTCTATAATACCGGTTGGTATTTCATTGTTACCATTTACGAAACGGCCATACCATTGCTCGCTACTTTTCCAATTACCTTACGAAAGACTTTGTATTTCTTTGTGCAACCTTCTCGACAAACATTCTACAATCTATTCTTATACCTTTAGCAGTTTTCTTCCTCTCGTGAGGAAGAATTATTTCGATCTTATGAGAGAATATAAGATTGTCTCTCTGTGATATTATTGTATGCAAGGTTCTACACTTTAATCTATTCAATATGTACATGCAATACAATTTACGGAATTGAAGTTGGCTGGATTAAAGAGATAGCATCGTAAATTGTCTTAAAAGCTTGAATATAGTTAGGTTTGAGGTTAGTGTCGTCGTTCGCTGACAGATGGCATAAGGTATAATTTAACGTGCATATAAAGAACAAGATAACCTGAAAATAGTCGCTCTAGAATAAAGTAACTTTGATCTATATCCTAATTATTTTGAACAACCAGTGTAAATACTTAAAAAGTATCTCAAATGTATCTATTTATCTTCTACCATTAAATATACATATTTCCAAGCAATAAGTCTTCTTTTAATTTTCTATCTTACGCGTAAACATAGCTTTCCCACAAAGTGCTACGAACAGAATACTCTAATTTCTCAAATGCAAACAATTCCATCGTTTAATCTCACGTACACAGACAAACACATCGAAACAAGAATACATAGTATACATTCTTTTATATGCAGAACGTTTCGTCGTACATTTTCATAATTATCCTCGTCGTTGCTTACACTTCGCGTTTACGACACAATGTCAACGATGTCCGTAACGCGAAATATCGATCCCATGGAACGTGAAGCGCGGACAACGAGGGAAAAACTGTGGAAGAAGCGTGCCGTTACGCGAAAGTAAACCCATACCGGAGATGCAGATGGAAGCGAGTGTAGAGCGTGAATGTTTGTCGTTCGCGAGGGCCACGGTGCTTATTCTAACCATAGCTCTTCCGCCATCACCGGTAATACCGGCTATCTCGGTCCGACTTAACCCGCAATCTACATAAACACAGACACCAAGGCGACAACCAGTGTTCGCTTTACTTGTACCGTTGCAAATAAATTGGATCCGTAGGATTTCACGTTTTAACGAAGTGATCTTTCTCGCCTCCGTTTTGCACTTTCTTCGCGTCATTCGTGTTTTCAGCGCGGTGCTTACGCCATTGTCATTTCGAACATGAAGCAGGGGCGTAGGAAAAGTATTTAGAAATTTAAATAATTTAAGCAGATATTTATAAATTGAAACTTGAATAATTTAAGCTGATATTTAGAAATTGAATTGCAGAAATATGAAGTCAGGAGTAAATTAAATTATCCCTACGAATAACTCATTTTACTAAATAAATTTAACACGTCGAAAGTGCCCAAATGATTAATCCTGTAGACAGTAGCGTACTTAAAGATACGATTGCCACGAGACACGTCGAAAAATTGAAGTTTGAAATATCAAAAGAATTACTGATATTCCTTCTTGTCTTAAATTCGACAGAGAATGTCTGGTGAAAGTACGACGAATCGAGGCTGATAAAAAATTCTCACAGCTATTCGACGATCTTCGAATTTCGTACATTTTCAACGCGCTCTTCATTGTTTCCAATTAATTGGCCAATTAAGGAAAGTTAGCGAGGGGATTCATAAGGTCTCTTTAAATGACAGTGTTTTCTTGTGCCGCGCACGAAGATAATTGCCGTGTTCATTATTAGAAAGGACAGCGTAAAAGGGGGCCGGTGAAAAATAGATGAATTCCATTGTTACTTTGCCGTTTCGTTCGAGAAAGGGAAGAGAATACCAGGAAAATTACGCCGTCATTATGCATCCCTGTAAGTCGTCCCTTCTAATGTTTCGTTATGCGATAACGTTGCTGTTAAAAAGGATACGAGAAATAAAAATTATTAAATCCTTTCACGAGAGACATTCAAGCCGTTAATGTCGTTGAAAGCGCTCGGTATTAAAGATGTTTTTAATTGGAAGCTTCGTATGCAATTCTTTTTTCAAAAGTCTGAAAAAAAGAAAGAAGAAGAAAATTCCACTGTTCGTGCTTGTAAATTTCTCGTACAGTGAGAATTATTTCGATTGAAATTTTCCATTGTCGAGGAGGAAAAAATCTGCAGCAATGGTGGACACAAGGTTAGAGCAATAGGAGGTCTGTTTCTTGAAACCGTCCAGCTCAAACATTTGCCCGGCGAAAGCGTTTCATATTAATTAGTCCGAGATCCGTCGTAGAGACGCAGACAAACTTCGTGTTGTTTTGTTTCCCGAAACAGGGGGCATTTCTCGCCTGTGAAACCGGCGAAATATTCGTTACGCTCGCTTTGTGTCCGTTTACCTTTATCGGTGCAATGTAAATTACCTCGGTTAAATGTTCTCCCTCTTTTCGCCCATTATTAACGCAAATAATTACCTTTCGAATTACTCGTCCGTCACCGAGTTATCAACACGCGAGCGAAATGTACAAACGACATTAACGGGATGTCGCGTGAAATTTTCATCGTGAAATCCTATTAAAAATTCTTTTGCAAATTCGCGTGTGCATCAATTGCTCGTTATTAACATTATTATTAACGTTGTAGGAAATCGATTGTTACTCGTAATTAACGTCGAAGTAATTTTAATTCTTAGAAAAAACTCTAATTTAAAAAATTTACAACTCTATCCCTCTGTCCTTAAGAGGGAACCGAGAATAGAAAATAGAGAGGGAGCTGTTGGCGTAGTGGCCAAAGTCTCGGCTTGCCAGCGCGGCGGTCGCGGGTTCGATTCCTCGTGGATCCCTAAATATTTTTTCTCGGTTCCTACACAAGTGTTGATGTATTAAAAAATAAGAATCACACTGGTGAAAAAAGAATTCGTATTTAAAACTTTTCTGAGTGGATAGGGAGAGGGAGACGTTCGAAAAAATATTTATTCGAAATGTGCTATATACCGAGTGAATTCGCTAAAAACGAGCGATTTCAATGCGATCGCAGATAGTTTAACGTTGTTCTTCTAGTAAAAGCACCCTATGTAGAGGCTAAAATACATCCAAATACAAGGATATATCTCCCAAAAAGTAAATGAAATAACGAAATTTCTCTCGACGACTTAGCACAAACTATACGATTTCTCTTGCATCAAACTAATCTTTCATCTGAAGAGAAACTTCTCGCTTGAGTATGTACGTCGCAAACGAAGATTATGAGAATGGCGGAAGGGGTATATCTTGGTCCAAGTCAATTAAAGTCGAAAAGTTGATTAAAAGGAGCGTTGACAGTGGGCCGTGTAGAACAGGCACAGGATAAAGCCAGAGATTGTTTGTTCGTTTCTCCAAATGAGTCGGTTCTGGTCCTCTCTTTATTTACCCCAACTCTTCCTTCATTTTCCTACCGAAAAATTCACTCAACTTCCTCGCCCGCTTTATTTTCCTTTCCTCTTTATCGAGGACTCCATATTTCCATGAAACGTCACAATCTTCGTGTGATTACCTGCTTAATATATCACGAAATGGATTGAAAATCGACAGAGAAACACGATGACGCGGTCGCGTTAATGCGAGTTAATTAAATTGAGGCGAGTCTGACGGGTTGGTAAGCTGGAAAAAGGAGATTCAGCTGAAATAGCACGGTTTGTGGATCAAGAGAGGAAAGAAAAGTGGTTCTTGAATCTTTTCTTTGAATACTTGGACGCTCAAGGGAGATGAGTTTTGGTGCATTAAATTCTTACTTTGGGTAAGTATCATTTTTTTTTTTTACCGAGAAGTGTGATGATTTCTGTACTTGCAAAATAATATACAATTGTATAGTTATTCGTAACAATTTAATCTCGTTCTTAATTTATCAACAATAAATGTTAGCTAATTTGTAGAGTCAGTTTATAACGTACATCTGTTCGAAATGCAAAGGAAAATGCAGCAGCACAGTATTTGCGAATATACGGGTAACCTGTTCCAAGCGTTTACTCCAACCAACCATTTACTCCATTCCACCATAAACCCGTCTTAAACAGCATATTCTCGAAAACCGACTGAACCGAAAATGAATCTCTAAGAAGATTAGTCTCGAGGTCGTCTGCAAGGAAGCTTTGTGACTGGCAAAATTCGCGAGAGCGATCTCCTTGCTATAAAGCGGAACAGAGAAGGAGAGAGAGTAAGAGAACTTCAGTGTCTCCGTGAACCGGAAGAGACCTCAGCTTCTTCCCGTGCATGCGCTTATGCGCGCGTGCGGCCCGTGTTCCCTTTGACGCGGACCCTCGTGACTCTAATCTGAGGTACACGCTATACACACCGACTACGAGTACAGTCTGTCGCAAAAATTAGCACAGGGTGATTCTTTGGGAAAAAATGAATCGAAACTGTGGAGTAACATTTTTCGCTGTGAGCCTTCGTTTTCGAGAAAAGAGGCTTCGAAATTTCTGTGGGGCTGCACACGTGATTTATTATTCGGTATAACGAATCGTTATTAAACTTGTCATTTAGCTCAGTTGCCCCCGCGAATTTTCAAAGATAATGTTCTCCAAAAGGAAAGGTTATATAAAAAAAAATCTTGTCTACAGTATCGGTTTATTTTTTTTTTTTTGCAAAGAATCGTTCTAATAGCGTCATTTGTGTGTGCTGCCCCCACGAATTTTCAAAACTAATTTTCTCCAAAAGGAAAGCTTCTATAAGAAAATGTTATTGTACAGCATCGGTTTATTTTTTCACAAAGAATCGTTCTATACTAGTTGCACCACTCTGTCAATCTACTTTGTTCATGCTGCCCCACGAATATTCAAAGCGACTTTTCTCCAAGGGGGAAGCTCGTATCGAAAAATGTTGTTCTACAATATCGGTTTATTTTTTCACAAAGAATCTTCCTATACCCAATTTCGCTACCCTCTACACTTACATTACCATTCCTCCCTTCACTCTGCACGCCGTTTGTCGCGGTTAAACCGGCATACACGTTCCTCGTGTGACAGACTGTACGCGATTCTGAGAAAGGTAGGATGTCGTAAAGGGTGCACGCGGTATTCACGGTCGAACGGCGTCGAGTTTGAATGTTCCGGGCCGAAGTTAATCGTTTATCACGTGAACTGTGAACGATCCTGGGGCTCTGCCGGGTTCCTCCTCGAGCATTCCGGGCATATTTGATTTTGCACGGGGCGTACGCGCGACCCAACGGACTAATCGATTGTGTTACCAGGTAAAACGAAGATGATAAAGGGAATAAGTAAGTGGGTCAACGGCTCTGTCGCGCAGAAAGCTTCTTTGATTAGCGAAGTTGAGCCGCGCGCTGGCCACCGCTGGCGCTTGGATACGTGATTACGCTTCGAGCCACGGTGTATATAGGTTGCGGAGTGAAAACAGGCTGTCGCTTCGAGGGAGCGTCAATATTTTCAGAGTTGATCTTCAGGCTAATTTTCAACGGTAGAACACCCTATTAACGGTTCCAACTTTTCGAACGTCCACGTTCAAAGAAATTCTTCGAATCACGTTCGATGGAAGCGTAACTTTTGTGACACCCAGTTCTCGAAATTCAGTTTATGTTCTTCATTCTTTTCTAAACTAAAAGCTTTTTCGAAAAATTCTGTTTCATCCAAGATTACGAACATTTACATAGTGAAACAAAAAAATACAAAAAGGTGACAATTTTTATACTTTTTTTCTGAAATTCAGTAAAATTCAGTTAAGGAGTTCTTGATACTCTATTTCAATGTTTTCTTCCTCTTCCAACCAGCGTTATAATTCTTCGATAAAACGCGAAAGAAACGGACTTTTGGCGAGGTGAACGTCTCGAGAGCTCGCGAAAATTGTCATTGACGAGTGGAAAGCGTTTCAGTGGCGGAGGAATGGCTCGATTATCGCGATGGAAAAACGAAATATCCGAGATTGTAAGCGGCAGAAATAGAAGAACGGTGAAGAATGGGATTCAAATAAGATGTCAACGACGTCGTTCTCGATTCAATTTATCGTTAGTGGTGGAGAGAGGGGGCTGGAAGAGGGGGAGAGAGAGTATCGGTAAAGGGATCGAGAAAAGGAAAGGGCGAATGAAGGGGAATCTGATTAAAGGACGAGACGCGATAGAACTCTCTGCTTGAATAAAGGTTGCTGATTTCATAACGATATAATTAACTGGAAGAGAGAGAAAGAGAGAAGAAAAAAAATTGGATATCGCCTTCGGTTCCGTTTTTTACCGGGATGAGAAGGAAAGATAGAGAGGACGTTCCTCGTCCTCTTTTTTTTTTTTCCTTCATTTTTCCAGCGGATGCTTCCGCGGTTTTCATTATCCGCTGCAACGACGGCGCAGAATTATCAACTGGAGCCGAGCGATACTTAATCAGAGGAGCCTCCTGGCGTGTTTAAATATGCAAAACGAGCCTGTGGCGCACAGCGCGCCGCTCGAATAATTGAAAATGTCCGCGGCGACCTATCGATGCGTCGATTTAAAGTGCCTGCCGTCTTAACACATTACCGAATCGAACGAATTCGCTGGGGAATGAGTGTTTAAGGTTGCTGGAAAGATTTGTGAAATGGTGGAAGAAAATGGAACAGTTTTTTGGGACTTAAGTGTGGTCTTCTAGTGCGACGGCCGTTTTTTTAGGCCTTTTTTGCTAAATTATTACAGAAGTACGGTAACAGATATCAACACGAGCTTTGTTCCTGTGTATTTACTTGTCCTTGAAGAATCGTTACAAATTTTTGTTGTTGAATAATTGAAAATGTCCGCGGCGACCTATCGATGCGTCGATTTAAAGTGCCTGCCGTCTTAACGCATTACCGAATCGAACGAATTCGCTGGGGAATGAGTGTTTAAGGTTGCTGGAAAGATTTGTGGAATGGTGGAAGAAAATGGAACAGTTTTTTGGGACTTAAGTGTGGTCTTCTAGTGCGACGGCCGTTTTTTTAGGCCTTTTTTGGTAAATTGTTACAGAAGTACGGTAACAGATATCAACACGAGCTTTGTCCCTATGTATTTACTTGTCCTTGAAGAATCGTTACAAATTTTTGTTGTTGAAAAATAATTAAATACGGCTGCTGTGGAACAAGTCAATCAGGAGCATGAAAAAAAAAAAGTAGGTCCATGGTTGCCATGATTTGAGCTGTTCTGCTTATCAGAAATAAAAAAATCCAATTGATTATTATTTAGTATGCATGTCGCTATGGTCGGTAGTAGAATAAAAGAAAAATATTGAAAATTTAAAAAATGGCGGCACTTTGAATGCGAAGTATCGATTTTTTCGACTTTTTTTCTTCTTTCAGAGGCTCCAAAAATCAGAAAAATGTATATTTTGGCATAATTCTACTACCGACCATAGTCACACATGTCCCGAAGACATGTGCAAAATTTGAGTTCCATTGGTTCAGTAGTTTTTGCAACCATTTCAGAAAACGTGGTTCCGAGAAAAACGCGTTTAAAGTTCTCAGTGCAATTTAGATTCTCCCTTGATGTGTCACACTAAACGAGCTATAACTTCGTTATTTTATTGAATACAACTATAAAACATCAGGAGTACATTCTTAAAGAGTTGTACTTTCGATAGATGCAAAAAAAAAAAATAAAAATCGATTTTTTGAAACCGTCACACTAGAAGACCCCCTTAATTTAGTTAGGTTTGTAGGAAAAATATTTTGATAATTATTGGTTCACAGCTTAGGTAACCTAAACTTCGAATGGTATAAACTGAACGACACGCCCAATGAAGTGGTTAGTAACGCAAACAGCGAAGATGTTAATAATGTCAAATTGAACGATGGTTTATTGTCTGAAACAATATTAGGGAACGAAATTTTTATGGAAATATTTTTATAGAAAGTTGAATTTATTAAAAATTTTAATGAAAAATATTGCACAGTTACAGTGATATTTTTAACCTAATCTTCCCCTATGTTTGATTTCATAGTATAAAGCTAATTTTCGTGGAGTGTTATACAGTTACATTGATATTTTTAACCTAACCTTCCCTCACGTCAGACTCCAAAAAAGCACGCAATAATAACTTGAATTTTTAATTAAAAAATCTCCAAACTCGCAATCCTTCCGGAAATATTAAAGCTACCCATTTCTCTCGGTCTACCCTGTAGACGATTAACGTCGATTCTACAAGAACTTGGCAGAATTTCCATTAGTCTGTCGTTTAAAATGCTTCAAGTTATAAAGAGGAAGCAATCGAGACTGTTTTCAAGAGTTAAATTTTGCATGAGTTTGAAATCTCTTCTGAAGGAAGAGGCGGCAGCATTTTTCAACATTTTCATTCATTTACTCTCGTATTTTCCTTTCTTTGAAGGACCGCCGTAAATAGAGTTTACCTTTCACTTGGTCGTTCCGCGATATTAACCCGAGGATTATATCCCGCGAACGCCACTTCCGTTATCGTAATTCATCCAGATACGTATTGAGATTAAAATGCTCCGCGGAAAAGTAGGCCAGCTTAATATCCTCCCCCTTGGATTGATGCGAACGAAAAATGTTTGATAGACGAGAGATGGACAGTTCTCGAGGATAAACGCACGGTGAAACGAAATATCTCGTTTCCAAGAGAGACATCTTATTCCTCTGAGGATATATCGAAGGCAGTAAGCTTCGAAAATGCGATCCCTTAACCCTTTCGATACTGTAGATTTTTGTAACGCGCGCGAGGGACTGTGGATGTTCAATTCTGGCTGCAAAATCTTTCGTTTCGGCGTTCTAAAATTTTTTGGAAATATAAAAATTGAAATTTTAAATTTGGCGCTTTTAAATTTATTTTGGTAAATTATGGCGGAAGTACGCAAGGGATGAAAATTAAGGACTAAATTAAGGTGAGAGTGTGCCAAAAGGCGCTAAAGACATTTCACGAACAAAGTCGCAGCGCGAGAAAATTTTCAAAATGCTCATATTCACCAAGGCCACAGTGTAATTTTCGAAGACGCCTATAGGCGCCAAGGTTACAACGTGAGAAAATTGTCAAAGAGACTATAGGCGCTTGAGAAAATATTTAAAACGCCTATAGGCGCCAAGGTCACAACGCAAGAAAATTGTCAAAGAGACTATAGGCGCTTGAGAAAATATTTAAAACGCCTATAGGCGCCAAGGTCACAACGCAAGAAAATTGTCAAAGAGACTATAGGCGCTTGAGAAAATATTTAAAACGCCTATAGGCGCCAAGGTCACAACGCAAGAAAATTGTCAAAGAGACTATAGGCGCTTGAGAAAATATTTAAAACGCCTATAGGCGCCAAGGTCACAACGCAAGAAAATTGTCAAAGAGACTATAGGCGCTTGAGAAAATATTTAAAACGCCTATAGGCGCCAAGGTCACAACGCAAGAAAATTGTCAAAGAGACTATAGGCGCTTGAGAAAATATTTAAAACGCCTATAGGCGCCAAGGTCACAACGCAAGAAAATTGTCAAAGAGACTATAGGCGCTTGAGAAAATATTTAAAACGCCTATAGGCGCCAAGGTCACAACGCAAGAAAATTGTCAAAGAGACTATAGGCGCTTGAGAAAATTTTCAAAACGCCTATAGGCGCCAAGGTCCCAACGTGAGTAATTTTTCAAACCGCCTATAGACGCTTGAGAAAATTTTCAAAATGCCTATATTCACCGAGGTCACAGTGTAATTTTTCAAAACGCCTATAAACGCCAAGGTTACAACGTGAGAAAATTGTCAAAGAGACTATAGGCGCTTGAGAAAATTTTCAAAACGCCTATAGATGTCAAGGTCACAGTGGGGAAAAAATTTCGAAACGCCTATAGGCGCTTGAGAAAATTTTCAAAATGCCTATATTCACCAAGGGAATGTTCACAGTGGAAAAAAGTTTTGAAACGCCTATAGGGGCTTGAGAAAATTTTCAAAACGCCTATAAACTCCAACAGTTTGTAAAACAAAAGAATAAGAAAATTAAGGGCACTCTCTATTCTGCTTTGTCCTACTATTTTTCTTTCATTCTCCGAAATGGCATCACGACTCCCAGTGGTGCAGTAATTAATTATTTAAATAAACCCATCTTGTTAGAATCTTCTTGCCCCATTGTGTCGAATTAACGAGTCCAGCTCTGTAAATTGTCTGCATCGAATTAAACTTTCACGATGTTCATCGGGGTATTTAAACAATTAAGAATGCGCCTTTCCTGGGAACAGCTTCTGCTGAATTGTACAAAGAAAATGCTTGAAATTAATTCAACGAGCAATTCTGTAACTTATTTCAAAGAGAGCATCGTTGAATGTAAATCGCAAAATAAATGGTTCGAAACCTCAGAATTGGTTACGTTCAATTCAAACCACCCACGATTTCGAAATTTCCAGCAGAATTTAAAATTTCGAAATTGTCTCGAACACTCTTCGAACCTTCCAAGCAAAATTAAAATTTCGAATTCGAAGTTTCTCAAATTTTCCTTATTACATCGTGTTACGTCTCTCGAAATCACCTGTCATTTATCGATATATTTTCTTTAAGCTGACCTAATTCCGGTAAACCACTCTGACACGTGCAGAGAGAGAGAGAGAGAGAGAGAGAGAATGAACACGCTCTTTTTACGATTGTTCCGTGAAAATTCGTTGAAATTATACCGATGCGACGAATAAATCGATCTTGGAGAAAAATTTTCCAGGCGTAGCAAGACGTGGGAAATGACGTCCGTTAAACGCGGTAACGTTATCGAAAGAATAGCCTCTCTCTCTCTCTCTCTCTCTCTCTCTCTTGTGGGTGTCGCAATCAGCTTTAAAAGCCGTACACCGGGTGGTAGCTTTTAGCGTGACACGGTTTTTGAAAAGTAGGTGCCAGCCCCGCAAGTACGTTTTAATGCACCGGGCGAAATGGACGCGGGGACGAAATTGAACGATCCTATGGAAAACATGATTGTCCGAGATCAGCTGGCAGATACCAATCGACATATTTGCGCAATATTCGTTAAAGCTCGACGAGAAAGCGCCAAGAGGGTGGAGAAGAAATTTCGCCGGTGTGGATTGTCAAATTGGAACGAAATGGAGACGAATTTTTCATTCTTGAAAAATAATGGAAATTATTTTTTTTTAGGGGAAGTTTGATGTGCGTGACGAACTGTGGAACTTGTACCATTTGATGGTCTTTTAATACTTTTAAAGTTTGCTAGAAATTGCTTTAAAAATTTTATGAAACATTGTAAAAATAAGTGTAAACATATTATTTAAAAAATAGAAATAATAGCTTAAAAATTACTCGGAACAGATTTGAAAATTTCTTGAAAATGACTTGAAAACAGATCTAAAGAAATTTCTTGAAATTGACTTGAAGGAAATCTAAAGAAATTTCTCGAAGAAGGATTAAAAATTACGTATTCCTTTCAGTTACGAACCTCGACCACATTTATTTCCTAACTTCACAAAAAACTCTAAAAAATAACTCTTTTTTCGAGTCCAGACTTGAACGATTCTTTGACCGAGCACAAATCACCGTAGAGCGATATAGATCTCAATCTGAAACGTGTACGTAAATCCATCTAACCGGACATTCGAAGGAATTTAATCGCAATCGAGCACGCGTAATCACCTTCGATCGTACGAGAATAAATCTTTGAAACCGGGTATTACCCGATCCGCGGTGAATTCGCGTTGTTACGTTGAACGACGCGACACATCCCGTTTCGGTTATGTTTTATTGTCTACGTGTCCGGGGGCGTGCACGTAGCCGGCGCGATCCACTGTCTGCGAAACGCGCGGCACGACAACGATATCGCGCCGGAAATAATGCCGTTGCGTTATTACTGCGAGACACCCATTGAATAAATTCGATATCCAGAGCGTAATAACGTTTGCTCGCTTCGAATTCTTCCGGTGTCTCTCCTCAGCTCTTCGAATCGTCCTCCTTTGCTCTCCTCCTCCTCCTTGAGCCGGGCTAAAAGCATATCTCTCCTCGGCACAGTGAAAACATGGCGGATGAAATTCTTGATGGAGAGCAGAGAGCACCTGAGAAAACGTGTACGTTTGAATATTTTACAAAAGCGGTGGAAGTGTAGTATTTTCGACGAAATGTGTCGTTTGTACGGTAACATTTCGATATACCGGGTGTCCGAATTTGTTTTCGACCAAACTTCGTCAATATGTTCTATGGATGTAGATGAGAAGAAAATGTCGTATGAACGTAGGTCGTTTGAAGCTTCGTTAGAAAGTTATGGCAATAATACGAAGTACGAAGATAACGGGTGTGCGGTTGTTAATAGAACAGCGATATGTACATCTCGCGTCTGTTTAGTCTGTTTATGCAAGCTGTGTTTATTACGTGAGGTCGTTAAAGGTGTTGAATGAAACTTCTGCCGGGGCCATTTTTGTTTTCCATCTTAGCAACCGCAAGTATTTTTAGTTGTAGCCTTTTAACGAAGCTCTAAACGACCTATGTTTATATAACATTTTTCTCTTGTCTATACCCGTAGAAGACACTGACGAAGTTTGATCTGAAAAAAATTGGGACACCCGGTATACAGTGCAAACGTGGATTTTTTCGAGATGAAGGTTATTATCGCTTTTGACAGCTATAGTTATCGCTATTGAGTAACAGCTACTCCTTTGCCTACGTAGTTCTCGCTTTCTCTATTGTTTCACGAAAATACTGCAAAACTTCTTTCTTATTGGCAACAGGAATTCCAATTTAATAGCTTGATTACGCGGACCATCCTTGTACCTCGTGCTCCTTGCACGTTACAGCGTCGAACGCCGCGAGCTATTGAACGTAATTTAGCGTCTAAACTTCTCTGCGTAATTTATAACGAACCCTTCCTCCCGAATACCTTTGCAGTTGCCGAAGAAGTAGGGGTGGACGTTACAGAGGGAACGTAGCTTAAAGTCGAAAGTCGAGAAATTGTGCGGCTTCTTTGGCGAGTAAACGTGAAAAATATAAATGTAAACACGCACGAAGGAAATTGGTATCCGAAGTAGTGAAATATCTGTGAAATTAATTAAGCGAAAAGTTAGAAGAAAGTCAGGATGGAGAAGTTCCTCCTGCAAAATCTGAAAGCTCCACCGAGCCAAGAATTCAATCAAGTCCAAGGAGTACAACACAAGCCTTGTCAAGTTACCGAACGTTAAAGAATGTAAAAGTTCCTGGCGGATCGTTTTTAATTAAACTACGTCATACGCAGTAGGAAGATTACAGAGATGCTAATTAGAAATTCTTGCGATCTCTGCATCGATCTTGCACAGCTTGAAAAAGGAACCTCTCCTCGTTGACGTATTATGTCATCGGATTTATAATATTCTCGATGAAAATGTAACATTCTCCTATCTCGGACTTAAGAGGAAACGTCGATCTATCGTGTCACTGGACTTATAATATCCTATAATATCCATTCGTAACATTCTCAATTAAACTGAAAATAAACTCTAATCTCGGATTAAAAGGAAACATCGATCTATCGTGTCATTGGATTTATAATATTAATATAACAACGTCCTATGCGATACAACGATCATAATTATGCACCTTTGTTGGAAGAGCTTCGTTTGGACACACTAAAAAATCGTAGAATAACTCTCGACGTCACCTTTTTGCATAAATTGATAAACAATAATATTGACTGTACATCATTATTGGGATCTGTAAATTTCTGCGCACCATCTAGACATTTAAGAAGTAGAGCGACTTTTCACATCCCAACGCACAAATCGAAATACAGGGTGTCCCGTAACTCCTCGAACACCCGGAAATGGGGGGTTGCTGGGGTGACTCTGAACAACTTTTTCATTTACCAAAATGTCGGTTGAAGCTTCGTTTTTGAATTATTAACGAAAAACACTGGCCAATCAGAGCGCGCGTAGAGCCCGCGTCCAGGCACGGGAGCGCAGAGACTCATCGCGCGCGATCATGAACAAACGAGTACGCGCGACTTCTCGGCAATAGAGATTCACGCGTACGCTTGTTCACGATAGCGCGTGGGTGAATCTCTGTTCGCCCCTGCCTCAGCGCGGGCTCTACGCGCGCTCTGATTGGCCAGTGTTTTTTGTTAATAATTCAAAAACGAAGCTTCAACCAACATTTTGGTAAAGGAAAAAGTTGTTCAGGGTCACCCCAGCAAGCCCCCATTTCCGGATCTTCGAAGTGATACCTTGATTTATTCAGTGTGAAATGCTAAGAACTAGTTTCATTTACAACAGAGTGATACTTGAGGTGATGTCGCCACGAGACTATCAAAATACTAATTTTCGTAAGACCAACTGCCAAGACTTCCAAAAAGGGACGCGCTTCTGCCTCGTTTCCTTAGTTTTATCCGCTCGACCAGTTGCTGATTGGTGGCCGATTTCTTCTGGGGGTTGTAGGTGGGACGCAGCTCTTTCCAAGGTAAAGGGATTGTTGCTTAACATTAGAAAACCCCCATTTTTGGGTTTTTCCCAGGGGTTGCCGCGTGACTTTCCACCGCGCACGTGACCTCTCCACGGGGGGTACGGTACGCGCGAGAGGACCGGTACCTCGGTCTGGCGGCCAAGTGTAATTGAACAAGTTTATGACGATAATCCGCCAGACCGAGGGTTCGTCGCGATTTCTTGCTAGGCAACAACGTAGTTTAATATTATATAATGTGTCTGTACTAGCTGTATAAGTTTGTAAAAAAGGGCATAGCCCGTTAATTGTATCATTCAATAATACCGAACACACGCCTTTCCACCAATTTCCTCCACGATTATCCTGAAATTAATGGAATCGTCCTTACTATCTTCTCGTTAATCTCGAATTAATCGAACAATCTCCCACAGACCGTCGAAACGAAAACAATAACCTCGAACACCTACGTACCAAACTAATTCGAGGTCTCGAAATAAGTACGAGACCAACCCAGATAATCCTCCAGAATCTCCTAACCTAGATCCAATCCCGCGTAATTATCCAGGAAGAACGGCCGATCCACATTTATCCCCGCTTCTCTATTATCCTGCGAAATTCGTCACCGGTCCTCCGAGAGAGCGAAAATTGAATGTATCTCGCGGAGTAACGCGTTTTCGACTCGGAAGAGTAATTTTAATCGCGACAGTTCTCTGGTTCCTGTGCACGTACGAAAAACCGCCGTGGCGAATTTAAAGTCCTTCAAAGGATACCCTTAAATCTGGCGTTTCGAGAGTAAAAACTTGCTGGAAATTTCGGCGGGGGATTTTGAGGATTTGGTTGGACGATTTTCTGTCACGTCCGTTTCAACGATGGCCTCCGGGTCCTTTGGTGGTTATCCTCGTCAGGATGACTCGAGCCGCGCATTAGCGAGCGGATTACGCGAGTTCGTCGGTTAGAGATTCACTTTTGATCTCTGATCCGGGGACGGAGCTGTGGATAACTTTAGTCAATGCCGTTGGTATAATAGTTTGGATATTAACTACGTCGCGTACTACCAACTGCGAGGCGAGCCTTACAGCTAGCGCTAATGCATCGGGTAATTAGGGGAGGGATTCTGGTTCGCTGGTTATACCGTGCGGGTGAATTAGAAATGGAATTAAACCCTTTGGCGTGCGAATAAAACGTGCTTCGGTGGGAACGAAGAATGTTGGTTAATTTTTATGGGCTGAGGAGTTGTGCGAACTTGGAAACAGATATGGAAGCTGTGAAGGTTTTTGGGGAGACTAATATTTTTCAGACTTGGGATTTTAATTTACATCGATATTGAACCTGTGAAGGTTTCAGTGAGTTGATTTTTTGTGAATGATAGAAGTGATTTTTCTAATATTTTTGAGATTTGGGATTCAAATTTATTTTGGTATTGAATTTGTAAAGATTTCATTGAGCAGGCTTTTTGTGAATGATAGAAGTGATATGCCTGATATTTTTTAGATTTGGGATTTACATTTTCACGGATATCGAAGATGTGAAATTTGAATTTTGTGAAAGTTTCATCGAGAGGGTTCTCCGGGAACCTCCGTATGTTTCAGATTTGGAATTTAAATTTACTCTGATATTGAACCTGTGAAGGTTTATTTGAGTAGATTTTTTTCAGAATGGTACAAGTGATTTTCCTAATATTTTCGAGATTTTGGATTTCAAATTTCAGGAATACGGAAGCTGTGAAGGTTTCATTGAAGTACATTTTTTGGGAGTCTAATATTTTCCAGATTTGGGGTCTAAATTGCCCCTAATATTGAAGCTGTAAAATCCTCATGTTGCGAAGGTCTAAATGAAAATTAAAAAAAGAAAAATGATTTCCAAAATTCACGACTGAAATTTACACGAATGCCCAATCTGCCACCAAATTTTTACGAATTTCTAATTAACCTTTGAATTTTTCGAGTTTGAAAAGCCTCTTAACATCCTTGTTCTTCAAATTTCTGTTCCAGG
>NW_017100231.1:3344853-3374249 GCF_001263275.1 Habropoda laboriosa | reverse complement strand
ACGTGTACAGAAGTAAACCTCATCGAACTTGTGCTGGTTCGATTGTCCCGCGCCGAAACTGTCGTCGCAGGTGAATCCTTGTCTCGTGATCCTAACTCTCATCGCATAATCCCATACGATATACTATTAACTGCACTATAATAATCGACATACACGTATGATTCGTACAAAAACAGACAATTTTTCTCTGTTCGACAGATCTGTTGATCGACATGCTTGGAGTATTGGCCAGTTACAGTATAACGGTGAAGGAGTTAAAACTTTTATTCGGTGCTATGAAAGCTGTAAAAGGAAAATGGGTAAGGCTCTTTCTAAGAATAAAGGGAAAAAACGAAAAAAGAAAGAAAGAAAGGGAAACTTAACTTGGAGAAGAAACTTTCTTGTGGTCCATCAAGAAAAGAGCATGAAACTTTGAATTGTTAATCGAAGCTTCCAGAGTTTAAGCTTTGTTCGATTATTTCTTAATTGCAAGTGTTGTAGTTAGAGTTTCAAAGAAATTTTTGCTGATACGTCGTGTGTCATTTGTGCTTGTATTGAAAACAGTCGATTGGTTGCCAAAGAACACGTGGCATTGTCGGTGTGTTTTTTCAACACTGATAAAATTAGCTGCAATGCTGTTTAAACCGTGGGGCTCCGAATCAAGATTGGACAAGGTTTAAATTCTTAATTTTCAAAACTTCTTTTCCGAAATTCTTAATTTTTCATTCATGATTTTTCGAATTAATATATAGCGAAATGTAAACAAACACACGTGGGTATAATCAATTTCAAAAAATAGTTTCACGCTCAGCGGTCAGTGACTGTAATCACTTTTAACCAGTTAACTGAATAATTGGACAAGGTTTAAATTGTTAATTTTGAAAAAAATTTTTTAAAATTCTCAAGTTTTCATTCATGATATTTCAAATTAGTATATAGCGAAATGTAAACAAACACACGTGGGAATAATCAATTTCAAAAAATAGTTTCGCACTCAGCGACGAGTGACTATACTCATTTTCGACCAGTCAGCTGAATAATTCTCTTTCATTTTTAGTTAAAAATAAGTAAAAATTAGAACCAATTATTTCACTTTGTTTCAACATTTCATTCGTGATACAGGAAAAATGGTGCAATTAAAAATGAACAATTCTTAATCAAATAAACCGTTGTATTCTAAGAATCGATGGACAAGTGACGAGTTAACTCTTCTCCGGTTAAAAAGTTACTGTACAGTGACTGCTCCATATTGACTAACTATTTACAATTACCTTTAATAGTGTAATTACACTTAATTACGAAAGAGTTAACAATTCTCAAAAAAAAGTCTCAAAATTCTCAAAATAACATAGAACTTCATATCCCCCAATTTTTCTTTTCTTCTCTACAACACTTGTCGGGTGCAATTCACGACTAACAAACACTAATTACACGTCGTCACTTATGCCACAGCCACGACATTCGGCGAAACTGTTGAACGTTCTCCGTCAGATGCCACAACGGAACGGGCCAGACGTGTTTTTCAGTTTCCCCGGTAGAAAAGGATCGGTAAGTCGATTTCCAACCCTTCTCCTCGACCGGATATCCCTGTTACGACCCCGTCCAAGATGCCGTTCGATCCTGAACTCTATTAAACTTTCGATAAGTAAAATTCTCCTTGTTTCACGGGAACTTCCACCACCCCAACCCAGTTTAATCCGTCGAATCGAATGACGTATTGATTGCTCGGGCAGGGCCGAGAGGGGCTCTTTACGGCTGGAGAATTATCGAAATTATTGGAACCGCTTAAAACTCGATCAAGGTTAAGCGTATTCTTTCGATGCGTGAAATATTGCACATCTGTGTGCGGGAATTTGCAACATTTTCAGCTGATCTGCATCCAGGCGGAATATTTGGAGAATTTCACTGCGTAAAATTGTGCGGTTGGCTCTTTTCGTATTTTTATTTCGAATAACTTTTGGGGGGATTTAGGTTACTTTACATAGATGGTTGGAATTTTAAATTGTGGAACTTGGAAATTGGGAGGGAAAGATATGGCAAAGTTTTTGGAAGATTTTTGATTGTACTCTACTTTTTTTCTGGGTTTTAGAAACTGTGTTATAATTATAGTATCGTTGGTTTGCTGAAAGAGTGACATTTTGAGATATTTGCAAAGAATAAATCTCCAAAATCACTAATTCTGAGATATTTGCAAGAGTAACTCTAAAAGTAAACGTATTTAAAATAAACGAAAGTAAAATAAAACCTATTCTAATCGAAAAGAGTATCGCTAAAATTCAAATTAAAATTATACTATTTAACAAAGACAATGTCACAGTTCGAAATGCGGCTGCTTTAACCCTTTCTTCAGAGACCCCTCAAAACCCAAAGACTACTAAAACCGAAAAATTTTTAAAAATGGAAAAAATTTGTCATTAATTTTTTCCACTGCAAAATATTTCAAATTGATTCCCTGAAAAATTTCCCTTTGTAAATTGCATCACTCTTCCAGCAAACCCTGCGATATATCTCTGTTGAAGAAAAAACTTGGGTGTTTCACTTAAGAAATATGAAATCTCCACTACGTAGAGTGTCAAATTTTCACCAAATCTCGATAAGAAAATACGACGAATGGTTGCTTTCAGAGTGAAGTAAAACCTGTTCGAGTAACACGTCTCGAAGTAGAGACGTTCGAACAAATTGCCTCGACATTAGAAAATACATCTCATTTCAGCATCGACATGGCAGCTATCCGTTTCACGATCCGGTAAGAAAACGACGAGAAGGACGCGTAAAACGCGGTACTTTTACCGGGAAATCCATCGAAACAGATGTCTTCCGCTGCAGGAGACGTTTCGTAGCTATTCAATGAGTTCTCTCGTTCGGAGACAGAAACTTTCTCTATGACAGAGAGAACGTTAACGGAAAAGAAGTTTCCCGTTCGCTGCAACTGTTTCGAGCGTTCACTTTAATGTACAACTTTGAAAGAGTACAAGTCAAAGGGGGAAATGTCCGTTCGCGAAGTTCAAGCAAAGTTTCCGACGCGTGCGACGCTAGTCAAAATAATCAGAAAGGTGTTACGTGTATGGCGAACGTTTTCCACAATTTCTATTTCAACTTTGTCATATAGAAAACTACTTGAACGAGACAGCAAGTGTTTTTTTCTTTTTTTGAATTCACGTAATTTCGGAGAATAGCAAGTTTTTGTTGTAACAAGTGAAACAAGTATTCTAACGAGCGTATATATTGACATTCGGTGAAATAATAAATTTTGGGTAATTTATTATAACTTTTTGTATCGATGCAAATAATTGTTGATAATTTTGAAGTTTCAGTGTGATATTAGGTTGTCACGAAGTAACAATAATACGGTGATAATTCCTGAATATTTCTTAACCCCAAATCCTGTTCCTATTTCTTATTCCACATTTGTTAAGCTAGGAAATAAAAAGAATTAACCCTTTGGGCACTGAGTTTCAACATAAAAATAAGCCTGAACTTTCTTGTTCATTTCAAGGCACTGTATATTTTATTTAACTAAATCTAAGTTGCTCTTCCAGCAAACCGATGATATATCTCTCTTAAATAAAAAATTCAGTGTCTTTTTTTTTTCGAATATAAAATCTCCGATTTTCAAGTTTCTTCGATAGGAAAATAAGACCGATGCTTCCTTTCCAAATTCCTATTTAAGAATTTCGATAAATAATCGACAAACAGTGATAATAACGGTAATATAACACATCGCAGTCCTCAAAGGGTTAAATACGCTATATGTATATCTGCGATATCATTCTCATCATAATTGAAATTCAACTGGAGATTATTAATCAGTGGTTTTCACCGTGACCTCCTCAGGCAATCCTCCTGCCGCCGCTCGCGAAGTGGCCGCACGAGAATGGATTCACGTTCACCACGTGGTTCCGTCTGGACCCCATCAACTCGGTTAATATCGAACGAGAAAAGCCGTACCTCTACTGGTAAGTGCTCTTACATCAAGCACACTTGCGAGAACACTCTCTTGAATCGAAGTGGCCAGCTACCTTCAACAGTCGTTTACGTTACTGACCTTCGAGTGCTAGTTAAGAGAAGAGAAACAGAGAAAAAAGGGAGAGGAAAATGTATGGTCGGTGGAAGAAATATAGCGCATTCGTGAATTAAACGCGGTGTGTCCAACTCTCTGCCCGTGGGCTGCCCGCGAGCGCAGGAGATCGCAAACTTTTAACATCGTTATAAAATTTTTAGCGATATTTTTCGTGACTCGATTAGAGAAGAGAAACATAGAGGAAAAAGAAGAAAATGTATAGTCGGTGGAAGAAATATAGCACACTCGTGAATTAAACCTACAAATGGCTACACAGTTTGATCTAAAGCAGGTGTGTCCAACTCGTTGCCCACGGGCTGCCCGCGAGATCGCAAACTTTTAACATCGTTGTGCAATTTTTAGTAATATTTTTCGTGACTCGATTAGAGAAGAGAAACATAGAGAAAAAAGAGGAAAATGTATAGTCGGTGGAAGAAATATAGCACACTCGTGAATTAAACCTACAAATGGCTACACAGTTCGATCTAAAGCAGGTGTGTCCAACTCGTTGCCCGCGGGCTGCCCGCGAGCCCACAAACTTTTAATTTTCAACATTTCGATTGCGCTCTAATAAAAAATATAAAAAAATGAAATAAATTTTGTTAATTACACGCATTAACTGTATCATACATTTCGTACACGGCCCGAGGCGATTTCTCCTCGCGCAACGAGGCCCGTGCGGGCCAAAATATTAGACACACACGGCCCGAACGCTCTCATCTCAGATCCTACACGAAGGGGTGAAAAATGTATCCGTCGAATTCCTTCGATTCCGTTGCGATCGAATTTGATTAAAACGCAGTTCCGTTGTAGTTCAAGCGAGGGAAAAAAGGTGGAATCCTATTGGAGCGCCACATCGCGCAGCAATTTGATCGCGTTCCTTCGCGCGGAAACAATTCGATTTCCATACAGTCGGCAACCGTTGTTCCCATTTACAAAATACATCGCTGCTTCGACGGATAGGGGATGAAATAGAGAGGCAAAGCTTCGGACCAAAGAGAGAGAGAGTGTGGCGTACAAAGAGGCGCGCGAACGCGCGGAGAGAGAGAAATATAAAAGTTGAATCGTTGATGAATTTTTCAACATGTTAGAGCTCGCGCGATCTTCTTCAACTGGTTCTCGTTTTTCGATCATTTGCGTGAAAATCGCGTTGTTTCTTTTGTTCTCGCAGTTTCAAAACCAGCAAAGGAGTTGGCTACTCGGCGCATTTCGTCGGCAACTGCTTGGTCCTCACGTCCATGAAAGTGAAGGGCAAGGGCTTCCAGCATTGTGTCAAATACGAGTTTCAACCGCGAAAGGTGCGCATTTCATCTGGACAATTTTTGTAAATTATTATTATTATTATTGAGAGAGTATTTTTTCGACGTTTTGTAAGCATTGGAGCTGTCTTAATTAGGATGGGGAAGGCACTGATAATGATGAGCACTATGCTTTCTCCATAGGAACACAGTTTGCATCAAAAATTCTTAATAACGATAATTGTGCTCTGAGCTGTGAACGCCTTAAATTTTTGAGTGTTGGAAAATTTCGTTTTCGTTTTTTTTAACATTATTTTTGCGTTAGTATGAGTTGCGTCTGTTGGCTCAGAGCCAATCTACTAACTTATCCGTCTATGTTATTATCTACTACTTGAATGTTGGACAATTCCGTCTCGAGAAAGATGCATTTAAAGATTTTCAAGATCTGCTTGAGGCGTTGCTTTGGGTCATTCGAACTCTCGTAACTCTTGCAATTGAACTAATTTCGAAAAGTTGCCTGACAGACGTATTTTTCAGGCTGTAAGGAATACAAAAATGCAGAAAAGAAGTATATTAATTTTTTTTTAACTAGAATAACACCCCTTTAAGACTAAGAAAACCATAGTAAAGGGGTTAAAAACAGCTGACAAATTTACCTTAGATTGTTTAATCGTGGAAAAATAGCGTCACTGTTAGAACTTTAAAGTTCTTCTGTCCGTTTAATTTATACACTGGATGGAAGAATATTTTTTTAGCGAAAGAATGACCTGAATGAAAATTTCATGGCATAGATAGAAAATCACCTTTCGCTCGTAAGAGATAATTTTATTCTTAATCTAGAATAAAGTTTCTCTGTTCTTGTGCTTGAATATATACATATTCCATTCGGCAGATGTAAATTTGCATTGAAAATTGATCTCGTATGGCATAATAATACAAGCTCAACGGACAATTTGTCCGGGACGATTTCAACATGGCAATTAACGTTTATTTTCACAGTGGTATATGATCGCCGTAGTGTACATATATAATAGGTGGACGAAGAGTGAAATTAAATGTTTGGTCAACGGTCAATTGGCTTCGAGCACAGAAATGGCGTGGTTCGTTTCGACAAACGATGTAAGTGGATTTACACATTCCCTATTTCGATTATTAATTCACTCGTTTAGCGAGAGTAATTCGAATAACATTGCACTTCGAACGGTTGGAATATTTGAAAAATTGACACGTTTCGAACGTTCTTTGCAGCCGTTCGACAAGTGTCACATCGGGGCTACACCGGAACTGGATGAGGAGCGCGTGTTTTGCGGACAAATGAGCGCGATTTATCTGTTCAGCGAGGCTCTCACGACGCATCAGATATGCGCTATGCATAGACTGGGGCCTGGATATAAGGTAAGGGTGATCGAAGTTCGGGTGAAGACACAACCGAATCCTGAGGTTTCTTGGAAAATTTTTGCTGGAAAAACTGAGGAGTATATTAAAATCAGAGACTTTCAAAAATTATGAAATTTTTTAGAATATTAGAGACCTCGAATAATTGTCAAATTTTCGCCTGAAAAATTCAAGAGGACCTATATAAAAATTAGAGGCCTCGAAAAATTAGTTATTACAATTACCAAAAATTCCTAATTTTGAGAGACAATACTGTTGCAAAGATTAAAAATTAAGGAAACCTTTTAAAATTGCTAATTTTTTAGAAAAATAGAGAAAAAGGGGGGAAAAACTTAAGAATTGGACAAATTCCCAATATTCTTCTAAAATTAATGAATAATTCGAAAAAACACATTCCCAACGTTCCCCTAAAATGAATAAACAAAAATTCGAAAAAACAAATTCCCAACATTCTCCTTAAAAATTAACGAAAAACATTCCCCCGAAAATCTGAAATTCCAAATGTTCTTTCGCCTTCCATTTCTCCTAATTTCGACCGCCAGCCCCGCACACGGTCTCGAATTCACGCCGACCTGTTACATATTCAACAGCACGTGTCCCTTTTCACGCCTGTTCACAGAGTCAGTTTCGTTTTGACAACGAGTGTTACCTGAATCTGCCTGACAATCACAAAAGGGTGAGTGATGAGCCGGAGCTCACGAGCATGGTGGACCAAAGTATGCAAACTGTAAGCATTTTTATTTTCTTTTTTCCCCGTTTACATTTGATTTGCACATATGTTTAATCACTCTGTTACTGCGTTCGAGTTCGTCAGAGGTAATTACCGCCCCGTCGAATAATATCGACCATCACACTACGAATATACCATTATTCCCAGAACATCACGTTTCATTGGACGTTACTGCGATGCATAACGTTTGTATTCATCGTTTCAGTGGATCTCTGCTTTGTTTGTGACAAACCTTTTCTCTTTTTCTTTCTCTCTTCCTTTCTATACCTACACTGTACTCGTTCTTGTACGAGCCAACACTACTTTTCGTTTTGCCTGTGACGCTTTCTCGTCGATGTAGATACTTAGATAGCAGTATCTGAGATTTAAAGGGGTGCAGCAACCCTGAGACGTCTAAATACAGGTAAACTTTGGGAATTTTTTTCGAAGGTAACTACCGAACGAAAAGATTCCATTTTTTTTTCGAGGATATGAATGCGGACTTCAGCTTCCTTCTGCAATTTTTTGAAAGTAAAAATGTTACAAAATGGAGGAGTTATTGCGAAACGTCGTCTGGTAGAACATTGATCGCTGGTCGCCGTTGCTGGTAAGGATTGGAACGTCTGCAATAAAAAATTCTTTCTGATTCATATATAAAAATGTATCATCTATACTGTAGCTTACGATCTTTTCGATATCTCAATTATTGAATTTTTTAGAAATGTTTAAAGTTGATTTTTTTGGTAAAAAGAGGTTCTTCCTCTTTGAACTGCCACCATTTCTATAATAATTGAAATTTTCGAAAAATTTTAAGCTACATTGTAGATAATACATTTTTATTTATAACACAACGAGAAATTTTTTATTTCAGACATTCTAATTCTTGTCAACAATGGCGGACAGCAGTCGATGTTCTAGCAGCAGAACAGGTTTCGCAATTAATCAGTAACTCCTCCATTTTGCAAAATTTTTATTTCTAAAAATTGGAGAGGAAAGCTGAAAGCTACATTTATATCGTACGAAAAAATTGAAATTTTCCATTCAGTAGTTCCCTATGAAAAAAAATTCCCAAATTTTACCTATTTTCAGACGTCTCTGTGTGATCTACCCCTTAATTTGCAAAGTAGTTTAGTATGTTTAATAATTTTATTGTGGTGTGTATAAACGTGTTTAAATAATTTCATTGTGGTGTTCGTATTTCACACGTAGCAAAATATTTTTTCTCGTAATACACAGTGTGTTGTGTCTATCGTAATTTGTATAGTATTGTTAGCAATGGACGCTGCTGCGACCGATGGGTAACCTGAGTTTGGAAAACGTGTTAAATCTGTTTTTGGACCGTTTCCCCGGAGATTTACCAGTCTTTTTTTTCTTTTTTTTTTTAACTAAAATCACGTTCAATTTCATTTGTGATTTGTCGCACGATGTATTCGTTTTAATATGTAGCCATCGTTTTGAATAGTCATGAATAAACTTTGCAAGTTTACCCTTCTCTACAGTCTTATATATATATTTATACTTTGAATGTCAAAAAAAAAATGTGTCTAAAACATTCTACAGATATTTATATGCAATTAAATTTGGTAAACTTTCAGTGATTAATTATGACTTACGGTTGCGAAATGATCTTAATTGATGGAGTCACGTGAACGACTAAAACATACTAACGACGCCATTTTGTAGGTGCTTTACGATGGTAAGCTGTCGAATGCGATTGTGTTCATGTACAACCCGGTAGCTACGGATTCTCAACTCTGCCTGCAAAGCGCACCGAAAGGCAACGTCTCCTATTTTGTACATACGCCACACGCCCTTATGCTGCAGGTAGGATATCGAATATATCGCACTTCATTCAGAAATTAATGGAACGCTCGGTAAATTAGGTGTGAAGCAATAATTGATAATACAACAAGGTCATTTGGGGGGGGATTTGTGTAAAAAGTATCTTATTAATTTTCAAGATTGGCAAGTTTTTTGGTAACTTAGGAAAATTTGTGAATTTGACTGGTACCATTTTGGTACCGAAATGAAAAAATGGCAATTTTCTTCGTATCTCAAAAAATTCACGAACTTAGATGGTGTCACTTTAGTGCTAAAATGAAAGATTGGCAATTTTCTTGTATTTCAAGAAAATTTGTGAATATAGCTGGTACCATTTTGGTACCAAAATGAAAAAATGGCAATTTTCTTGAAAAGTTAAAAAAATTCACCAACTTAGATGGTGTCATTTTAACACCAAGATGAAAGATTGGCAATTTTCTTCTATCTCGAGAAAATTTGGAAATATGACTGGTACCATTTTAGCACCGAAATGAAAGATTGGCAATTTTCTTCGTATCTCAATAAAACCCACGAATTTAGCTGATATCATTTTAGCACAGAAATGAAAGATTAGCAATTTTCTTCTATCTCGAAAAAATTTGGAAATATGACTGGTACCATTTTAGCACCGAAATGAAAAAGTTGCAACTTCGCGTTTCAAAAAAATCCACGAATTTATCTGGCACCATTTTGGCACCAAAATGAAAACCTGACAATTTTCAACGTACCTAAAAAATTTAACTCGTACCATTCTGGCACCAGAATGAAACCCCGACAATTTTCAACGTACCTAAAAAAGACCACGAATTTAACTCGTACCATTTTGCCACGAGAATGAAATATCTCAAAAAATTCCCAAATTTAACTGACACCACTTGCACCACCAAAATGAAAAACTGTCACCCTTCTACGTATCCTCCCCCAAAAAAGAAATCCACGAATTCAACAATCACTTGCACCACCAAAATGAAAAAAAAGAAACCCCACAATCTCTCCCCGAGCGTTCCAATTTTTCTGCAACCGAGTGCGGGGAACATCGGTGCAGAAAAGTACTTGGAGAAGCAGCAGCGATCGAACATTTTACTGTCTATTTGTAGGAGGTAAAAGCTGTCATCACGCATTCCATTCATAGCACGTTAAACTCGATTGGCGGCATTCAAGTGTTGTTCCCTTTGTTCTCGCAACTAGATATGCCTTACGATTGCATAGCGCCGAACGATGTTAAACGTGATCCAACGTTATGGTAAATATACGCGTCGTGGAAAACAATCCAACCTCTGTTTTCGGTAAAACGAGACGACGGTTCCTGTGTCATGTTTATGCACGAGTTTCTATTTCCAGTTCGAAACTTTTGGGGTTTATCTGCGATCTGGTGGAGAGTTCGCAAACTGTGCAACAGCACATGGTGCAAAATCGTGGATTTTTGGTGATCAGCTACATGTTGCAGAGAGCTAGCAGAGACCATCTAACCACCGAAGTTCTCGCCTCGTTCTTGGAGCTCACTAAACACCTGGTCACGTGTCTCAGCGCGAACAGCGACTTGTTGTTGAAACAGGTATCGATTTAGTCATTAGTTTGCCCCCTCGTTACAGATCTAGAGTTAAGCTAGAGTTAAGCGTAATTAGCGTTGACGTAAACCTTGGATGGACAAAGGTAGAGATCGAATTCTCGACGACGATCGCGGAAGTGGTAGACTTTCCGTGATAAGAATGTGACAGACTAGTTTTGCACGAAAGTAGTAGAAATTCGAGATCGTATGTCTACACTTCCGTTCGTTAGTTTTGGGGGCAGCTAGTATGTTTTCGCAGAAAATATTACATTTCAAGTTAAATTTCGAAATTCCAGACTGAAAAATTTTTTTTTTAAATTTGAACAACTTTCTAATCACTGCTTAAATTTGTGTCCTGATACTTACGAATGGAAGTGTACATATCATAAAAGTATTTCTACTACATACATGTGTATCAGTTGTTAAAAATTTTAAAAAAGTTAAGTTAAGGTAATTCATGTTTAAATGCAAGTAGCAATTATTTGACAATTTGGTGATTAAACGAGAGTGACCTAAGTACAAAATCTATAAAAAATTCATTCACAAAAAAAATTTTTGTAAAATACGTAGTATCGGGGGGGGCCTCCGTCCTCAAATAGGAAACCTCGAAAGGAGAATACAGAGGGCGTTGTTGGCGTAGCGCGCCAAGCTTCGGCTTGCCAAACTCGAGGTCCCGGGTTCGATTCCTCGTTTGGTCCCTCAAAATTTCTTCGTCGATTTCTACAAATATTTTCTCAAAAATTCTAAATATCTCGAAAAAAGAAACATTCCTAATCACCCTAAAAATTTTCAAATAAAACAAAAGACGTAAAATGAATTACTTTAACTACCATATTTATAAGAGTTCAATATAGATCCTAAGTTAACCAAAGTATTACCACTAACAACCTGTACGAGACATAGTTAATCGTGTAATTAGAGAACCACCATTAGGTAAAATTAGGGTTTGTATCTCCACAAACTAGTATACATTCGACCTCCCCCTAGCAAGAACCACCACTGTGAAACATTCTGAATAGCGAGACTCCCTTAAAAAAAAAATTCGTATGTCACCCTTGCATTTATGTTACCTCCCTTCGTCCCCTATTATTCCCCCTTTCACGTTCCATCCACTATACAGTATACAATAGCATGAGCGAAAGAACTATTAAAACGCAGTTCTATCTATACTTCCGTACGATATCTGTTTGCATTAAGCTTGTCGTATAAAGAAAAAAAGAAGAAATGACTGCTCGTAGATGCTCTGAATGTAATATGCTATTTATAATGTACGTGTACGTACACATGTGTATATATATGTATAAATAATCCATTTAACGATGCATTTACAAACCTCACGCATGTATTATATACTTTTTCTCATGATACGACGTTATGTTACTCGAATCTTTGGTCGCATGCAATCTACCGACTTTTAGGCTTCCTGATTTCATAATATGGCTACGCAACAATGTTTCTTTCCTTTTTCTTCTTTCTTTCATTCACACTGAATTCGCTTTCCATACGAGAAATTTTCTACTGTTTCTATTATTCCTTTTCATTTTTGCAACGCTGAAGAAATATTCTTCCCTTGTGCTGTCTGACCGATCTATTTTCAGTTTTCTGTTATTCGAAACGATGCTACGAGCGCGTACCACAAGGATAGATACCCTGTTTTTATTGAATACCTGTGATAATGTTTAACTCGCTTCGTATTTCTACTCGAGGATGCCTCTATCGCCTTTCGAGAAAGCTGTTTTATTTTCGTTTTCATTCTTTATTGCGCACACTGTCAAATATTGGGACATCCTTTTTCTCGCGACGAGCGGCTAAATCATGGAAGAAAGGAAGATCACCGTTTGCAATATTTGTGTCGAATAATGTACAGTTTGGAAAAGAGATGTGGAGTAAAAAAGAATGCGACGTCTGTGTGATTTTTCGAAAATTGTCTCAATATTGTCGTCGGAGCTACAAAAATTCTCAGTATTGATTTATTCAGTTGCATGAATGTTTCACACGAACTCTCTCTCTACTCCTCTCAGTCTGTAATACTTTTCTGACGATTGTCGTGAATTTGTTACGACGAATTTCTTTTCATTCGCACAATTTCTTCCCTCCTGTTCTATTTTTTCTGTTAAAAATTCCCTCCTACTTGTGCTGTCCATTATACGGTACCCTGATTGCACAATTCTAAGTGTGAGACTTCCTGTTAAAAATCTCCCCCTTCGAGGAACGTTTTATGTGAGCACAAAACCGAGCATAAAGTGAGATTACGATGAATTTTCTTTCCTATTTACGAGTAACCACGGTGAACGGGTGAGAAAGGTGTAAAGTTTCTGCGAAGCAGGATTAAAATGACCGCATAGGAACACGATAAAAGTCGGCTAGATTGGTGTGTCCGAAGAACAGGCAGATCTATGGTGATGTAGTTGTTTTACTTTTCATTCCTAACATGGCAGCTATTGGACCACGTCCTTTTTAATCCCGCTCTGTGGATATATACTCCGGCTCCTGTGCAAACACGGCTTTATTCGTACTTGGCCACAGAGTTCCTCAGTGACACGCAAATATATTCTAATGTAAGGAGAGTCTCCACAGTATTACAAACGGTGCACACGCTTAAGTACTATTACTGGGTCGCCAATCCGCGAGCAAAGAGCGGAATCACACCTAAAGGACTTGGTGAGTGATGTTTTTCACGAGGTTGGATGGATTGATTTGGAAGATCGTTCGATTGTGGAGAGTTCACGTGGGTTTTTGATTGGGATTCCAGATGGACCACGACCACAGCAGAAGGATATTTTGACAATACGTTCTTATATTTTGTTATTTTTGAAACAACTGATCATGATCGGGAACGGGGTGAAGGATGACGAGCTGCAGAGTATTCTGAATTATCTGACGACAATACACGAGGTAATTGAATATCGACTCTATTTAGTGCGTTCTTCGATTGTATACTTAAGGTCTTTGGGTCTTTTTTGACCCAGAGACTTTGTGTGTCAAAAAAGGAACCAAAAACTTTAGGTGAAAAGAGACCCAAGGGCCTTATGGGTCAGTAAAGACCCAAAGACTTCATTGATCCAAAAAGGCCCAAATTTCATGGGTCAGAAAGGACCCAAAGACTTTTTGGGTCAAAAAAGACCCAAAGACTTCATGAGTCCAAAAGGACCCAAAGACCTCATGGATCAAAAAGGCCCAAAATTCATGGGTCAAAAAGGACCCAAAGACTTTATGAGTCACAAAGAACCCAGAGATTTTATGGGTCAAAGAAGACCCAAAAGCTTTGCGGTTCAAAAAGGGCCCAGAGACTTTAGGTGAAAAAAGACCCAAGGATCTCATGTGTCAGAAAAGGCCCAAACTTCACGAGTCCAAAAGGACCCAAAGACCTTCTGTTACCAGCACGCTACCTGAACCTAGAAAATGAACTTTTAATATGAAATTAAGGTAACAAACTTTCTAACAGCGAAAAAAGTAAAGGTGGGTCAAAAAAGACCCGAAGACCGCGCTAGACTTAAACAGTGTAATAGCGATCTAAAGTTCAAGTATATTTTCACGGTGAAACTTGGTCAATTCGGATAGAAATAAATTACAAACCGATGGAACGATGTTTTTACAGGACGAAAACTTACACGACGTTTTGCAAATGCTTATATCTCTAATGTCGGAGCACCCGTCGTCCATGGTGCCTGCTTTCGACGCGAAGCAAGGCGTCAGGACGATCTTCAAACTGTTGGCGGCGGAGAGCCAACTGATACGTCTACAAGCCCTGAAATTACTGGGTTTCTTCTTGAGCCGTAGTACGCATAAGTACGTAAAGGAATTGTACAAATGGGTTAATATATAAGCGGCCGTTTAATCCGTATAAATGATGTATATCAAATTGCAGACGGAAATATGACGTTATGAGCCCTCACAATCTGTACACGTTGCTGGCTGAGAGATTGCTGCTGAACGAGGAAACACTGTCACTACCAACCTACAACGTTTTATACGAAGTACTATGAGATTAATTCACACTCGCAATCTCGTGCGTTTCTTAATTGTATTTCTAAATTGAAATTGAATTTCTAGATTATGACGGATCACATTAGCCAGCAGATCCTCTATGCCAGGCACCCTGAACCAGAGTCCCATTATCGTGTAGAAAATCCAAGTGAGTTGATGAATTAGTATGAAATATGAATGTATATTTACACAAATTTCGATTTTTCTCCATTATATGCGGAGATTAACATGTCACTTCTTTTTCTGTACCATTTTGCCGTATAAATGTACATCGACTATGCGTAACAGACATGAAAATGGATGTGAATCACGGAAATCAGGGGAATTACACGTCACAGATAACAAACACTTTTAAACGTATTCTGTTCAAAATCATCTTCGTTTATAAATTTCTCAGAAATGTGTCTGGTGTAGAAATGAACTCTTTCCGATTTCTGGGTAAGATAAAAGTGTCATTAAAAAAAAAAAAAAAAAAAAAAAAAAATAAAATCAGATCACTCGTCGAAATAATTTGCATATTTTGCCATTTTTCTGAAAGCTTGCGAATATCGTCGCGATAGAAACTCGGTGGTTTTGAAACTTTCGGGTGCAACCAAAGTTTCACTTAAAAAAAAAAAAATAAAACAGATCACTGGTCGAAATAATTTGCATATTTTGCCATTTTTTCTGAAAGCTTGCGAATATCGTCGCGATAGAAAAGTCGAAAGTCGAAAAGAATTCATCTCCACTGATCAACGATGACATTAACAGGATGATACAAAAAAATCGAAATTTTCACAAGAGTACATATACATTCTTAATATTACTTTTCTTTACCAATTGTTTCAGTGATACTGAAAGTAGTAGCGACGCTAATTCGACAATCAAAGCAAACTGAGCAATTACTCGAAGTGAAGAAGCTATTCCTCTCGGATATGACATTGCTGTGCAACAACAATCGAGAAAACCGACGAACTGTTCTACAGATGTCTGTATGGCAAGAATGGCTAATAGCCATGGCGTACATTCATCCGAAGAACACGGAAGAGCAAAAGATCTCGGATGTGGTATACTCGTTGTTTCGCATGCTTCTTCATCATGCTATCAAACACGAGTACGGTGGATGGCGTGTATGGGTGGACACTCTAGCGATCGTGCACTCCAAGGTAAACGTCGTGGAACACGGAAAAAGAAAATTCGAAAGTATGTTCACGTGTGACACGTGAATCTTGCGAACGTTTCAGGTGTCCTACGAGGAATTCAAGCTTCAGTTCGCTCAGATGTACGAGCATTACGAGAGGCAGCGATCAGATAACATCACGGATCCCGAGTTAAGGCAGCAGAGGCCAATCAGCACTATCTCCGGTTGGGATCAACAGCATTCGGGGAATAATGGGTATAACAAACCATCGCCATGGGGCAATCAACAGAATCACGAAGTGCAACACGTGGAAAGGAATTACAAGGTTGGATATCAAATCGGGGAATTAATGTGGGGTGTAGAAATGAATTCTCCCCGACCTTTCGGTGTGATCGAAGTTTTGTTTAAGGAAAGCAGATCAATCCATTATTGTTGATGAACTTTTGCCATTTTTCTCGAAACTCGAAAGAAAGGATTTCGGTGGTTTTTTGAACGAATTATGTGAAAATCCAGTCGGAACAAATTCATTTCTGCAATATTGGGTAGATTTGTACTTGGAAATTCTGACATTTAACCCTTTGGCGACTGAGAAGCAACGTTATTGCTTATCACTCGGTGTCTTTAACCCGTTAACTTTTATACCAGTGACTCACACGTGCACCGAACAAGTGCATTTTTTTTAAATTATTTTCTTTCACTTTGCATATTTCGTTGTATCACGACAAAAGAGAAGTTAGTTACAGCATTATAAATCGTGGGAAATTTATTTCTACACGCCTAGAAGGTAATTAAAAAAAAGGCAAAATAGATCTTTGATGAAAATTTGGCACATCGAGTTGAGAAAAATGCGAGCGTTAAGGGGTTAACGAACTGTTTACAAAGCCTTCGTTTGTATGAACTAAGATCTTGAATACTAAGATGTAAAAATATTTTTTTTACAATTTCTACGTTGATAAATCATTACCATGGAATCGGAAGAAGAATACTTTCGGTATCAATTGCGTCACATCATCCTGAAAATAAACCTTATTTCCAGGAGTTCGAGGGAACCGAGGGCAACGATCGAATGGAAGAGTCCTGCAGCTGCGACCTGAACTCGATAGACAACACGGAGAGCGACGGTAGTCCAGCGATCGTGAAATCTCACAGCGAGACCATGGACACAGCTCAGTCCAGCGAAGCGATATCCCTAGACTCGAGACTAAGCGACAAACCAGAAACACCGACAACAGCTCGCGAAATGCACACGGACACACCGACGATCCTCGAGGAAGGAAACAGCGAAGCAGTTTCCATACCGACCACACAAGAAACCAGCGAGGCGATATCGATAGAGAGCTCCAGCGACTTCTACAGCGAAGTCCACAAGATCGAAGGTTCCAGTCCCGACTCGATGCAAGAAGTTCTGAAAAAGGACGACGAACCAACAGCTGAACAGAAGCCTCAAGACGAAACTGTCTCTCAGCCATCTTCCGCTGAGCAAACTAAGGAGAACGCCCAGGCTGCTGGGCAGAAGGATGCCGAGAACACGGAAGAAACTGTAGCAACAGTCGAGGAAAACGCAGTTGCGTCTGACGCGGCTGAATCGAACGTCGAGAAGACACCAGGGGTCGAAGCTGAGGTGAAAGTTGAGGTAGAGGCTGAGACCAAGGCTGAAGCTAAAGCTGAAGCCGAGGCTGAGGCTGAGGTCGAGGCTAAAACTGAAACTGAAGCTGAAGCTAAGACGGGAGAGGAGGTTGAAGTCTCTCCTGCAAAGGAGGAGCAGAAGGACGAAGAAGAGAAAGCTAACGTGGAGGAGAACGTTGCTCCCGAAGAAGAGATTCCTTCCGACACGGCTGAAGCTTCCGAGAAACCGGAAGAGAAGGAAGAACAGACAGCGGACGAAAGTTCGATGGACGTTGCCGCGATGGAACAGGCCGATTCGGAGACCGTGCTATCTGTCTCACCTGGCGAGACACCTGAACCGTTGACCATCAAGGACATCGAGAAGCTGCAATTGGAGAACGACAAAGAGGTGATCGACAGCGACACCTCCGAGGCGTACTTAACACCGACAGAGAATCAAGAGAATTTGGTCGAGCTGAAGACGAAGGAGATGGACAAGATCGAGGATAATGCGACCGATGACGTCACCGCGGAGATCGTTGAAACGACGAGCGTTGCTGACGTTGAGATGAACGTGAACGAGGGGACCGAGGAGGCCGTGAAAAATTCCAATTGCTCAACTAGCGTAATAGAAAGTAACGACGAGGCAGGCGGTGCGAAGGTAGATGTAGAAGAGGAGAAAGTGGAAAGCTTAGCGGGTAGTGAGTTATGTAGCGAGAAATGCGCGGTGGACTCTACGAAAGAGGACAAAAGTGCTGTTATTAATGATAACGACGAGAAGGTAACTGATAAACATTCAAGGGAGCCGTCCACTATTTCTACTAACGTAAGTGATAATCAGTCAGACATTCCAGTGAGAACTGAGACCGAGGTAGAGGTAAAAGGTAGTGTTTGTAGTAATAGCGATATTCAAAGTTCTGTAGATAATGTGACGCAAGTGCCAAATCCTAAGCAGCAAATTCCAACAATATCTACGGTCTGTGATGCTAATAAAAATATGCCCGACGGTGTGCCTAAAATCGTTAGTTCTACAGTGGTTACCAGGGATAATAATTCGTTGTTGAATGACTTAACTCCGGATCACGTAGATGCCCATCGCAGATCCAGCTTACCGGTCGTCTCCACGGAGAACGCGGCCGACGATAATGTTAACAGTAACAGTAACGAACCTCCTTCTTTACCTGTACCCTTGCGGAAAACATCGTCACCCCAGAAACGACCAAGGAGTGCCTCAACGTCCACGCAAGTGGATCCCAATCATTTCGGTGAGCACTCTTTGCATTCCCGTGTTTCTTCGTCCTTCGATCCTCGCGCTACCAAGGTTTAAACCTTGCAATTTACATTTTTTAAAACGCCAAGAGCGGGGAATTTTGGGCTCGCCTCGAGAAATAATTTTGTCTACCATTTCAATGTTTCCGTATTTCTTCATTTTGTAATCGTCGCGCTACCAAGGTTCAAACCTTGTAATTTAAGTTTTTTAAAACGCCAAGAGTGGGGAATTTTGTCCTCGCCTCGAGAAATAATTTTATCCACCATTTGAACGTTGTCTGAATACTAAATTAACATTAATAACAGATAATCATCTTTGATGCGAAGAAAATATTTCTCTATATTAATTCTAAGTAAAATACAAGATGACGGGTCAAAAATGACCCGAGGACCGTACTAGCGTTAATATCGAACTGTTCAACTGTACATACGAAAATGGCTTATCGTATAAAGTTACCAATGTTGTTGTAGAATCAAAACGAGCGAAGCAAGGTAATCCTTCAACGAGACCAATGTTCAGCCCAGGACCGACTCGTCCTCCTTTCAGAATACCGGAATTCAAATGGTCTTACATACATCAGAGATTACTCTCGGATGTTCTCTTCTCGTTAGAGACTGACATTCAAGTCTGGAGAAGGTACGTAATGCGACAACCTAACTGAAAATTTCCCACGGAACATTTCTTAAAACTATATCTAATACTATTTCTGAAACAGCCATTCGACGAAGTCAGTGTTGGACTTTGTAAACAGCAGCGAAAACGCAATATTTGTTGTTAATACTGTTCACCTAATTTCACAACTGGCTGACAATCTTATTATTGCCTGCGGAGGATTGTTACCCCTTCTAGCCTCAGCGACCTCGCCAAATGTATGTACACATATATCTCTGTCTTCGTGAAGTGAAGATTACACATCTTTCTTTCTTTCCTTTTTTTTTCTCTCTCTCTCTTACTTCCGTTTCACATATAGAAGAGCATATCCGGGTGAAAATTTCATTTCTTACGGATTCTTTATTTTAATTCGTGCTTGGATATATTCATAGAGCGAATTGGATGTAATTGAACCAACTCAGGGGATGCCAATTGAGGTAGCAGTTTCTTTTCTGCAAAGACTAGTCAACATGGCTGATGTACTTATCTTCGCCAGCTCTTTAAATTTCGGTGAACTGGAAGCTGAGAAGAATATGTCTAGTCATTTCTTTTTTTTTTTTTTTTTCATACAGACACACTATACTACTTAATCAGACCGTGTTACTCGAGTTCCACGAGAGATCTCGTTTACTGTAATTTTGGTACAGCTCGATAAATTAACTCTTTTTTAAGGAAATTGTAGAATTTTCATAGAGCCAAAAAGAAATGGAGAATTGTTGTTTTTAAAGGGACCACATTGAGTGTTTGCGATGCACACTAATTAGACTCATTGAAATTTGTAACATAATTACACTGATATCGATGTTAGGTTGACCACGTCTTTCCTTTTTTTTTTTGTTCACGTTCGATAACTATTTTATATCACTCTCATATGTTCATCGTTCTCTTTCACAGTTCCTAATTGAAAGACGAAGTTTACCTAGATTAGGATGTAATAGAATAATCATATAGAGTGTGCTTTCCATTAATTTCTTACTTTGAGTGTATATACATATTGGTGTTTCATAGTGCGTTAGTATATAAACTGCCCTTATGAAAATTTAGAGATGAAATATTTAAAGATCGGGAATGCAGCTAAAGCGTCACATATTTGAATTGAAAGTAAAGTGATCTGATGTTCACAGTTTTATTTTTTATTTTTTTTTTTTTTCAAATTTGCAATATAGGATCTCCAATGTAATAAAAAAGAAAAGCGCACATAATTTAACACAATACACCTTCTCGAAGTCACCCACCTTACAACAACACTATCGTAGTTCACAAGTAAACTCTTTCTATATACTATATAGAGAATAGTGGTTAATATCAGCAGTGTATTTAAATAGTTGTAATAATTTTTTTAGTTTCCGTATATGTAAGAGAACATAGAGAGTACCTGAACATGTATTGTTTTTACACGATATTTTTTGTTATATTCATCTGATGAAATGCTTCTATAGGTCTGTACATGTGCCGTTAGAAACTGCTTAGAGTGTAAAGAACGTGGCAGATCGTACAGCATGTTAGGTCGGCAGATTGGTACTAGTAATAAATCACAGCACATACAGTCTCTTATACGAGGAGCTCAAACATCACCCAAGGTATGTCTCATCTGATCGTAACTGAATTTTATATAGAGAAAAACAAAAGAATTGTGTTATTGTCATCGATACTTGACAAGTTTACAACACACCATTGTATACTTTATCGGAAAGAAAAAAAAAAAAAAGCTGTATCATATAGAGAATAGTGTTCACAGTGATCGTTAACATCATTTGTCGACGGTGGGAATAAAGTATATCGTTTCTATTTACTTTTTTTTAGAACATTGTGGATAATCTGGCACATCAGTTGAGTCCTGTAAAGGATCCTGAGAAATTACTGCAAGACATGGACGTGAATCGCTTGAGAGCTGTGATATACAGAGATGTTGTAAGTATGCCGCCTGGTTCATATTTGAGAGGGTTAAAGTCAGAATTTTCTTGTTCTGAGAAACAGAGAGTGTTGTTAGAAATTTTGTACTGTATCGTGTTTAATGTTACCAGAAAGCCTGTACTAATTGTAACTCACTTTCACTTGTATTTTTAATAGTTTGGTATGTCTAGGTTGAGTTTCAGCACTTGGGTACAAATTTTTTGAAATGTTACTTACACCACTGTGACTTTAACTCTCTCGTATGTAGTTAGTGGTGTGCGAGAACCCGAAATATCGGGGATACCGAAAGTGTAGGGATTCTAGAGAATATCGGGGATTCTTGAAGGTACCGGGATTCAATTTTTCGACTTTTTAGGCGTTTTCGAAAACCGCATTATAAAATTTATTTACTTACTTATTTTCACTTATTTAATTCCGATACTTTTGGGAATCCCGGTACTTTCGAGGATTCTGTCTCTCCCGGGAATCCTGGCACTTTTGAGAGTCACGTATCTCCTGGGAATCCCAGGTACTTTCGAAAATTCTGTCTCTCCCGGGAATCCCGGTACTTTCGAGGATCCCGTCTCTCCCGGGATTCCCTTCTCTCCCGGGAATCCCAGTACTTTTAAGAATTCCGTCTCTCCCGGGATTCACGGTACTTTCGAGAATTCCTTTTCTCCCGGGAATCTCCGTACTTTCGAGAATCCCGTCTCTCCCGGGAATTCCGACACTTTTGAGAATCCCACATCTCCCGGGAATTCTAGCACTTTCGAGAATCCCGTCTCTCCCGGGAATTCCGACACTTTTGAGAATCCCACATCTCCCGGGAATCTCCGTACTTTCGAGAATCCCGTCTCTCCCGGGAATTCCGACACTTTTGAGAATCCCACATCTCCCGGGAATTCTAGCACTTTCGAAAATCCCTTCTCTCCCGGGAATCCCGTCTCTCCCGGGAATCCCAGCACTTTCGAGAATCCCGTCTCTCCCGAGAATTCCGACACTTTTGAGAATCCCGTCTCTCCCGGGAATTCCGACACTTTCGAGAATCCCGTCTCTCCCGGGAATCCCAGCACTTTCGAGAATCCCGTCTCTCCCGGGAATTCCGACACTTTTGAGAATCCCACATCTCCCAGGAATTCCAGCACTTTCGAGAATCCCGTCTCTCCCGGGAATTCCGACACTTTTGAGAATCCCATATCTCCCGGGAATTCTAGCACTTTCGGAACTCCCTTCTCTTTCGGGAATCCCGTCTCTCCTGGGAATCCCAGCACTTTTGAGAATCCCGTCTCTCCCGGGAATTCCGACACTTTCGAGAATCCCGTCTCTCCCGGGAATTTCGACACTTTTGAGAATCCCATATCTCCCGGGAATTCCGACACTTTTGAGAATCCCACATCTCCCGGGAATTCCAGCACTTTCGAAAATCCCTTCTCTCCCGGGAATTCCGTCTCTCCTGGGAATCCCAGCACTATTGAGAATCCCGTCTCTCCCGGGAATTCCGACACTTTCGAAACTCCCTTCTCTCCCGGGAATCCCAGACATTCTCGGGAATCCCGACACAATCGAGAATCTTGGAATTTTCGGGACTTCGTCCTTCGGGAATCCCGACACTTTTGAGAATCTCGACACTTTCGACAATCGCGTCTCTCCCGGGAATCCCGAACATTCTTGAGACATTCCCGACACAATCAGAAATCTCGAAATTTTCGGGAACTCGTCTCAATCCCAAAAAAATTTCCGGCCCAATATTTTCGGGTTCTCACACACCTCTATATGTAGCTGCTAATAAAGATGAAAATTTCTGATTGATAAAGAATATATTTGATTTTTTTATTTCAGGAGGAAACCAAGCAGGCCCAGTTTCTGTCCCTTGCTATAGTTTACTTCATCTCTGTACTAATGGTATCAAAATACCGCGATATTTTGGAACCACCAATATCGCAACGTCCACCAAGCCCTGTTCAAACAATACAGACTAATGGTGCTAATCTGAGACCAGGTAGCCCTTCAGGTAAGATATGTATCATTTTAATTATTAGATCATTTGTTACAACAAAGTGATACAAAGATCTGAATCAATTTCTTTATCGATAGAAATGATTAAATATATTGTTGTACGATAGGAGAGATATATAAACCAGTTGGTCTATTATTACATCCAGGAGCATTGTTTCTTATAATAAATTGAAATGTTAAGAACTTTTTTTCTGTAACTAGGTTACATAGCAAGTTAAAAAGGTGATTATAAACACTGTCATTTGCAGGAATTTTAAAAAAGAGAACATTGATAAGAAACATAAAGATTATTGAAATTAATGTTGACATTGATATATATGCATGTTCAATTTCAAACATCTATGTGTTAGCCCTAACAAATTTTACACAAAAAATACTATTGTCTGTTAAGAAAAAAAGAAAAAAGAAGAAATAACAGTAATAATTTTAAATTATTACTTCAAAACTCTTACATGTCAGATATGCATTGTTACATTTTCTAATTGTTTCATCTAACAAAAATTTACTTCTCTCTGTACATTAAATGTGATACAATATTATCGCATGATTGTTATTAATAATAACAAAATCAGCATGTTTCCCGTGATATCGACAAATTCAAACGGAATTTCTTTTCTTCTCAAACTTCGATATAGTCTGAACTCGACAAATATAAAATAAACAGGTATTACGAACTCTAACGAATATATTTGCCGTTAAAAACAACATGTTTTTTCAAACAAATACAGTGTTTCAACACGAATTAAGCGAAGTGATTGGATCATGAATTAAATATCAATTTTTATGCATAAACACATAATGTAGATGCTGTAAAACACTATGCACTTTAACTGTGTAGAGGCAAATCGAACAACAGCACAATTACACTGAATAGACAAGCATGTCCAATTGCACTGTATGAACTATTTTTTCTATGTATCTGACAGTGAGAGTTTTGATGTTTGTCGAATGCATTAGCACTTTTTCCGTTCCGTTTGGATATACTTTCTAAATGTCGCTATTATTTTATATTACAAAAGAAAAAAAAAAGATACAAAATTTATTTGTGTAAAACGAGTCCGAAAAATGTCAGCTTCGAAAGTTGCAACGAAAAAGAAAATAATCTACGTCGACTATGTTAAATGTTTCGTTAAAAGAACAATTGAATGTTTAACAACATGTACACCATTTAAATGTTGTAATTCTACGATACGTGTTATCTTTGAACTGTGAGATGCTCCTACAATTTTCTTTTAAACAATGAAAAAAAAACAGTACCAAATTTCTCGTAGACTGAGTTTCACTCTGCGTTGCTGCTCTCTGTTGCGAGATATTTAAGCAAGAATTGTTCAATTTGAACATGTTGTGCATCGATAGCTCGAGAAATTGAAAAGATTTAGGTAGAAAGTTTGCAGTCAGAGAAGATCATATTGTAGTAACAAATTCTACTTCTCTGTAATAATTGTAGATATTAAAAATCAACTTCTATACAGGTTCTCATTCTCCGTTTCGCTCTCGTAGAACTACAAGTACTATTTCTTCAACGTTAGTAAATATCATCGTATCTTGAATTTCGGTGGTATTTAGAGGTAAAATTTAGAAAAGTTGCAATCTGAAGAAAGTACAAAATTATCGGTGTATTTTAGCACCTACTAACCGTTTGAGTCCCAGGGGTCATTGAAAATACACTATCGAAAAATGTAGAATAGCGCAATAACGCTTGTTTTAATTGATAACGAAAAGAGCTAAAAAGCGGCGCGGGTAGGTAACGCTTTTTATATTTTCTGTCGACACATGCCGGTCAGCGCGATGCGATGTACATGTGTCAAAAAAATTGACCGCACTATTTCGGCAGACTGTGAGTGCACCGTCAGTTGTCCATATCGTTTAAATCAGAGGCGCTTAACTTCTTGCTCACGAGAAAACTTCCCCTCCCGTGGTTCCCCCACTGTGCGACTGTGATGGTCTCGCTCGAGTTATGGCGCGGCGACAGGAGGACGCGAGGGGTCCTCCCACCACAACTCCAGCGACTGGCGTTGGTTATGTTACACATTCTGCGTGTCGTACCGCATAGTGGGGGAACCATGGGAGGGGAAATTTTCTCGTGAGAAAGAAGTTAAGCGCCTCTAGTTTAAATGTACCGGGTCTTTTCGACACAAAATCCAAACAGCGCGATCGCGCTGCTTGGGACTGCAACGGTTAATGCGGTTTAACCTTGGAACGACGGAGGCCGGGTCACTTCTGACCCAGCTTTCAAGTGACGTTCAAAACAGTCGCAATTTAATCCAGGATATAATTTTGTGTAATTTTTTAACGCGTTGAATGTCATCGGTGACCAACGGTGCGAATTTTTACTTAAAAGTGTTTAATTCGAATAAGCGGGTAATGTTTGCAAAATTTTCATCTAAAGCGTCACACGGCATATTTAAGTAATTTCATCTCTAACTGTTGACACATTGTTTATTCAACTGCGATGCGTCATATTAAAATAAAAAATTAATTTCGACGCCGTGGACGAGTTATATACGTAGATTTGGTCCTGCGTTCAATGTGTCGACCCTTCGACAGTCTAACGTAATTACAAATTGGGGTGAACAAAATTCACATTTTACACGTATCTTTTTAACAATTACGTCGTGTGTGATTATTTTCAACATACACAGTTCTGATAACAATATCTCGCCCCTTTCTAACTTTCTCTTGAGTTAAACTGTCCGTTATTTAACTGACTGCCCAAATTTCACTCAGGAAAAATGTGGTTTAATTTACCTAAAAAAAAAAAACACGTTAAATTAGCCTTGGGTCATTTTTGACCCGGTCACCGTACGTTCGACGGTCGCGCCATTAGCAGTTCGAGGGTTCAGCGACGTTTGCTTAAAAACAGGCAGAGTGAAACCCAGTGAAATAAAAAAAAAAAGTGTGACACGATCAGATGATAAGAGCAAACGCACGATAGGAAAGGGAAAAGAAAACACACACAACACACACACACACACACACACAGAGAGGGGTTAACGGTCGAGAATCGTGGTAACGTGGTAAATGTGGTTCCTCAGCAGATGGGAATGGTGGTGGAGGAGGGCGGCCCCTGTTTCCACAGTGGTCTCACCACGTGTACCCACAGTTCCTCCCGGGATCTCACCCTAACGCCAATGCGAATGCCAATGCCAATGCCAACCACCATATGAACCAGCACCACCACCAGCACCCGCTACCGGCTGCCAGGCACTCTAATCGCCAGCCCCCCTCCAACTATTATCTCCCGAATCACCACAGTAATCATTATAACCATCATCCGAATAACCATAACTATCATCGTCATCATCATTACCATCATCACAATAACAACAATCACCATCATACGCTTCAAAAGCATATCGATCAGCCCCGAAATCTCTGTCATAGAAACTCCGGTGTTGGTCTGCAAGGTAACTCGATTGCCCGAACGTTGTGGTTCCACGGAATGCTCGAGTTTGTTTCTTTCTCTCCCTTCTTCTTTTATTTTTCTTTTTTTTCTCTCTCTCTCTCTCTCTTCAATTAACGCCTGCTCGATGACTTTTTTAACTGCCGCCAACTCTCTCTATCTATCTATCTCTCTCTCTACTGGCCGAACGAACGAACTGTCGAGTTTTTTTTTTTTTTGGTTTTTGTCGTTTTTCACGATTTTTCTGTTAACTTCCCTATACAACCGTTGTCGAACGTTTTTCTTCTGATTTGTTGTGTATCAAGTTTCAGTTTAATCTCGATATTTCTGTATGCATGTTTCTTCCTTTCTTTTTTTTTTTTTGTCGTTCATTAGCCAGTTTTGAGCCAGTACGATGGTTGATTTGTAATACATACGGTTACACGACGTGCACGCACATACACACGCATATGCATCGTTCTGAGTTTTTCTTAAACGGCGTGTTCTAGTTTTATTTGGCAAAAGTTGAAAATGATTTTGGTTCAGATTTTCGGTAGAATTTTCGTTCGATTTTCTTTCTGCTGGAGTATCGATCGATTTTTGTTTCGATTTTTCGTGGGTTTTTTGAATTCTTCTTAAGTTCGTTTAGAGGAATACGTTGATTGTTTGAGTTTCGTTAGACCTTTTTTCACTCGAATGTTGTTTTGAAAGCTTCGAGCACAAGCTACGAATGAGAACTATGCACCTGTTTGTATACGATTTGGATACTAACAGAAAAATCTGCATGTGAATTGTTCACTCACGATGCAACTTCACTTGGAGATGTTGATTTGAACACTAAACGCAGGATTACTCCCGTTACCGATAAAGAAAATACAGTAATAATTACTCGAAACTTGAGTTTATCCATTGATGACAGTTGCACGTTTCGAATAATTATTTTGCTAACCAGAAACCCGACTAAAGTCCCCAGTAAAGTTAAATGCGACGCGGAGAGTCTCTGAAAAGCCTCAAAACGTTCGCTGTTGTTGTGCAATTTAAAAAATTAGCAATGATTTTCTTACGTTTGTTGAAATTATGAAAAATGATTTTTCGAAGAGAAAGGAAATATCAAGATTTCCTTCAGCTTCGATTCGTTACAGCTAAACAGTTTTGAATGCTTTAATTACATTCCTGAATTACGCTTCTTTTGTTCCTTTCCGTTTTTTAATTCCTGCACTATACTGCATCCTCCCCTGTACAATGCGATCGACGAAATGTCAAGAAATTTCTCAGAATAATCTTCAAAAAAAAAAAAAAAAAAAAAAAAAATGAAATTTGTTCGATAAGATATCGTCGATCGCATGATCGTTCATGTCAGCCTGCTTTGCAAGACGAACTAGAACTGTCCCAGAGAAGCACATGTCGTCACAGTGGTAAAATATGTTCCCAGGAAGCGGTGGTATAATGAGTCAGGCTGGTTCTCAAGACGACGGTGAATACGAGGTGATAATCGTCGACGAGAACAACTCGTCGATCCTGGCGGATCACGACGTTACGTCATCTGGACCACCGTCGACGAAGGTAAGTGACCAAGATGATAAATCGCATCTTATCTATACGGTTAAGAGTCAACCTGTTGCCACGTTTTTGTTTATTTACCAAAAAAAAAAAAAAGAAAAAAAACGTGAAAAAGATCTAGCCGTACGAATGATGCATACGTCAGGATTAATTGAACCATTGTTCTCAGGTAAAACGAAAAAAAAAAAAAAAAAGAAACGAAATCAAAAAATCTTGTGAATCTCTCCTTCAGCGCTGTAAACGAAACGATAGCGAAATACACTATCACGAAAACCCGTCGATGCTCGAGAAGATTTGTAACAACTTTACTTGAGACTGCATGCTTTTTATTCAACAGATTATATATTACCAATCGTGTCTCATTTCTGTGACCTCTGAATTATATAAGAATTATCAGAAGAGAATTGTAATGATCGTTTTTTGAATCGTGATCTTGATATATTGTATTATATTATGCTGTGTCTACAGGGTGTCTTTTTTTAATTGGACCTCGGTGGAATATCTCAGGAGGATGTGACGCTATCGAAAAAATGTTCTTGCAAAAGTTGTTTGGTATGATGAGGGACATGTCGAAAAATGAAATCACTTGGTGACCCACTGTGGGTCACCCACAGTGACCCACCATGGGTCACACTCAATGACCCACCATGGGTCCTACACGGTGATCCACCATGGGTCACACACAATGACCCACCATGGGTCACCCATAATGGCCCACCATGGGTCACTCGCGATGACCCACAGTAGGTCACACTCAACGATCCACTATGAGTCATGCCGTCTATTAAAAATTTTTTGTTGCCCATGCCAGAATGACCCATGGTGGGTCACGTCGACGAATAAGAATAATAGCGGTCCATTTGAAACAATAAGCTTGACTTTGAAATCTCCCTCACTTGTGAAAAAGCTGTATATATCACATTATGTGCCTCATCATACCAAACAACTTTTGTAAGAACATCTTTTCGATAGCTTCAGTTTGTTCCGAGATATTCCACCGAGTGTTCAGTTAAAAAAGACACTCTGTGTATATTCGATACCCTGTTTTCGATGATATCTTGATGGAGACATGACTATTGCACCCTTCTGTCACGCACGATCTACGGTTATAATGGAATTGGCACTATCCGCCCACGCGATTCGCTTTGCATACGTCTATTG
>NW_017100231.1:3323520-3344837 GCF_001263275.1 Habropoda laboriosa | reverse complement strand
TCGTAGATATTATGTACTTTGACAACCTAAAATTCTACGTGTCTAAGTTTCTAACCTGACGTACGAACGAACTGCATGCATCCCAAGTAATATACGAATAGATGAATAAGAAATGGTAGATCTTCAATGTAAAACGAAAGAGAAAACGAGAGAAATAGATTATTTAAAAAGTATTTGAACAATTTAACATTAGTAACGAGTGTTTAAGAAAGTTCTTAGCGAGTAGTTTATTTTATTACCCTGGTAGTTAACAAAGTGTTTAGCAGCCGAACCCCGAAGTAATTCTTTGATCTATCATGAAATAATGTCGTACAATTTCTTGCTACATCCAGCATGTAGTGTTCAACCTATAGTTACATATTTAACGATGTTCTTTTGTACACTTACATAGTCCAGAGTATAATTCTACACGATTCACAGTTTTGTTCTGGCACGTGAAGTTCACTTGTTCAAACTTGTTCTCAAGGATTACGATTAATATAAAGAAAGTATATTCCCCCTTTTCTCCAAGCTTGATCCGAATGTTTACACATACTGGGTGATCCATTTTAACGTATAAATGCTTGTATTTTAGAAAGTATGTTAAATTGTAAAATTTGCTTTTTGGGAGTTTAAAGGAGGTGAAAAGAAAGAAAGAAATCCCTCCTTAACGTACCCCCGTAAACAAGATTCTATGGAGTTAAATTTGAAGACCTTGACAGACACTGCAGAAAATCTTCACAGTGAATCCAACATTGAGAGAATAGTGCATTTGGAGAATTTGAGACGTTGAAATATCAGTTTCTCAAATGATGAATTTTATCAAACTAAGTGAATTCACCTCCTTCAATCTCCGAAAAATAAATTTTCCAATTTAACATAGTTTCCAAAATATAAGCGTTTATATATAAAAATAGATCACCCTGTATATACATTATGTATAATTTTCAATATCCCCTAAAAGAGGATTCTCGTATCTCGTATTTTCTTCAATCTCTGTAATCTCTTCCGAGCATGCGACACCTTTACTCTTTAATTTTTCTCAACGTTAACTTCCTCTGCTTGCATTGCTATGCGTACTAACTACTGGTTCTGAAGGGAGGTCACAGTGGTATACCTCGGCCACGGACAATTCTCGAGGATTACACCTCGTCAGAACCAACGCTTGGCTCCTCGACAAGACCCACTGAACCACTGCCACGAAATGTCCAGGTAAAAGTTTGACTTTGAGTACGGACTCGGAACAAGAAAAATCCTAAACGAAACTTTGAAAAACGAAAAAAAAAAGAAAAAACGAATAAGATAAAAATTCTACGAGGGAGTTTGAAACATTATCGTTTCAATTTGATAAATATACTTCTTGTACATTTGTCTCGTTTATTCACTCTCTCTTTCTCTATCTCTCTATCTCTCTCTACTGTCAAAAGCAAGAAAAGACGCAACGACGAACGAATGCCCATTCGACGGGTACGCAAACCAAAAGATAGAGAAAATACCGTATGAGAATATCAAATCGATTCGTGTTTCTTTATACGGTGGCTTATCCACGTTGTAATCTTCCATACCGTAGCCTGTCTTTTTGTTACGTACGGTTTTATGGACGTAATCTACCGTAGCCATTACGATATTACGTTCGCCGTCGTAGCTTGAGAATCTAGGAGGCTTTTATATTCCTTGTTTACACGTATATTTAGATGACTGCGTATTAGTGGTGTACGATTAACTGCATGATCATCGAGTAAATGCATAGCACGCGAGACTTAATCGCTGAATATATCGTTTGATTCTCTTCTTAAAGTAAACGTTTCTGAGACTGTCGTATACAGGTTGTGTCAAGTTAGGTGGTACAAAAGGGTACGAAGTGATTCCTCTTCAAAAAATACGTCGAAAGTGTGGAATACAATTTTACGGTGCGAGCCCTCGTTTTTGAGAAAATCGACTTTGAAATTTCTGTGGGGCACCGCATACAAATTGCGCTATTTCGATAATTGGATTAATATCGACAGATAAAATAGATAATACATAAGATATAAAGGAAGAGAGAAGTAAAATGATGATATTATCGAAGTTAATAAACATTGAAATACGAATAAAATTAACAGTCTATTGCAAAATCCAATATGTCGGAAATGTGCTGCCCCACAGAATTTTCAAAGCCGATTTTCTCGAAAACTAAGCCTCGCGTCGAAAAATTTTATTCCACACATTCGATCTAGTTTTTCACAAAGAATCAATCTGTACTCGATTCTACCACCTTTCGTGAAACTTCCTGTGTATGTAGATCTTTGGGATTTTAAATAGAGAATTTCGTTAGAGAAATACAGTATTCAGTATAAAGTAGAAAAGTAGACGTAGTGTTGTTTAAAATAACATTAACTATACCGTAACGTTGTTAAAATACACTCTTTTTCGGCAACATGTCTATTTCCAGATATATTAATCCAATGAGCGAAAGTATCAATCAGAATTCTTCTCAATTTCATCACACAGTCGTGATAAAACCGATCAAGTCTCTATTTCTAGGTTCTTTTTTTTTTCTTTAGTGTACATAATCGGTTCAAAAATTTCTGCACAATTTACAAGAAGATTCGTCGTTACAATCGACTTCAGTTTTGTACCATTTTATTCCATTTCACTAGAGCAACGACTCCAGCGAAGAAACGGTGCATCGCAGCAATATCACCGCGGATGCAAGTCCATCTGAGGTTACCACCGACAACGAGAACAAACATAACTCGTCGGAGGAGGCTTGGACCGACGTGAACCTGAACGAAGATGGTGACACGATGCCGATGGCGAATCAGAGAGAGGATCCGCGAAACATTCACAATATGGCTCATTCTCGCGGTAATCATTATTTTTGAAATAGAAAAAAAATCGAATCGTTAAAAAATCCGTGATTTGATACAAAATTTTCAATTCTCTTTCAAATTTCAATAAACCCAACACTCATTCTCGCGGTAATAATTATTTTTGAAATAGACAAAAATCAGACAAAAAGTATATCCTGTGAATTTTTTAAAAAATTTCAATAAACCCATTGCTTTTATTTTCAATTTGAAAGTGTCCAATTGAAGCGCATACAGTGGCCATTTCAAAGCACTAAGATTTAAGATAGAAGTTTGTTTGCAGTCTGTTTAACAAACGACAGATTTCCATCTAAATCCCAGGATCAGAAGTCCCTTTTGTCCTCCCCCTTTCTAAAATCCCTTCACTTTACATTCACTTCGTCCATTATTCTCGATCTCTCAATATTTCTGCGTGTGGCCATTTCCCAACACCAGGATTAAACACGAAGAACCCGTCGACTTTCTAAACACTCGAGACGTCAAAATAATTACTGCCAACAATCTACTTCTCAAATCTCCCCATTCCACTCCACCAATAATTCTACCTACCAATTTTTTTCTCCCCGGAGAATCTTCATTTTCCCCATTATCCTCCAACTAAATTCAACATTCTAACAGCCTCTCGAAATGCTAAGTTCGGAGATAACGATCTATCAACTACCTGTCTACTCCTCAGTTCTCCAAAAAGGAAGATCCGTTTTCACGTCCCTCGCGTAGAGATAACCATCGCCAACTCTTTCCATGTCCGCACTCTTCTCAAAAATTCCACGCTCGTATTTCTCTAGGTCCTCTTTTCACTTAGGCAAACGAAGACTATTAATTTTCGGTTCAGGTGACATCCAGGACAACGAGGGGAACGTTCTGGAGCAAGGGATGATGGGTAACGCTGAACGTGGTGAAAAACCATCGGCAGAGATCTCTGTCGTCTGCGTGTCCGATAGATTGGTGATGACTTCCGCTTCACCGCGACCGGAGGACGTACCTATCAAAGGACTGGTCGATCATCTGCCAGTCCCGACGCCCTCGCGCGAGGCGTCGCTCACGCAAAAACTGGAAATGGCACTGGGCTCTGTTTGTCCACTCCTGAGGGAGATCATGGTGGACTTCGCGCCGTTCCTCTCGAAAACACTCGTCGGCTCTCACGGGCAAGAGTTGCTGATGGAAGGGAAAGGTAGGACTCGTAAGTGCATAACTAACCGATTAATCGATTTTTACGCTTGATGTGTATGTGTTTTCTGCTACTAATACTTTGGGACATTAAACGGCGTAAGGTGCAAAATTGTTCGTGCTTTTTGTACGTGTGCTGGGTGTGAATCGGTGAGCGGAGAGATGACGAAGGTGTTTGACACATTGTGAATGGGTCTTTCGACGTTCAACTTGCTAATTGGGTTCATATGTGGAACGGGAATTGGATCTGTCTAGTTTGAAATAAACATTAATATTAGTAATATTAGACAAGGGGTTAAAAGATTAAAAAGAGAAACTTCAACTGAACATTTAGCTTAAATTAAAAATTTTGATTTTGTATCAATTTGAAGAAAATTTTCATTCAAATCTACATTTCGAGGAAAATTGTTTTTCAGAAAGTTACACAGATTTTCGACAAAAGGCTCGTCCACGATGTGTCAATAGAAGAATGTGACAAAGTGTAAGATACACAGGGTGTTGAAAAGAAATGGGTCAAGAGGTTGCAAGCTTGCAGCATGAGACACGTTGACTAAATATATTAACCAGACTAAAGTTCACACCTCGACGAACCTCTCTCTCTCTCTCTCTCGCTTCTACCAAAAACAGAAAAGGAGAAAAGGAAAAGGAAAATTGAAATAATAGCCCTTTGTTTTCAGAAAAACCGAGCGCCGACGCGTGATTTACATTCTCTAAAGAAAACGAATTCGCAGACCGATGTTCAAGTGAACGCCATAATTCAACATACGTTACCACAGATTCCTAAGCCACGTTTTTATCAACACCCATCGCGTACACACGCTCGCGTCTTTTTTATACCAGCTTGCTCGGCTCATCGCGGTCGAATGTATTCAAATTAGTCAGTTTATGGTCTCGCTTAGAAAGATGGAACGCGTATTCCGGGATAATCGTTGAACATTTGTATTCACGTGACGCGCGCAGTCCGTGCCACTTCGCGGGGATTTTATATTCGTGGAACGTCGCGGATGACGGCCGTGCCGCGTATCGATGCACATCTTATTTTTCTCCCTTTTTCTTTCCAAAAGGAACACCTCGTAGCGATACATTCAGCGTCGTTTATAAATCACCCGGCCGTCTATTGCCTTCCCTATTTCTTTCTCGCTGCTTGTTGCTCACTCTCACTCTCTCTTCCACCTTCTTCCTACCCCTTTAGTGTATTTTACACAACTCGAATTTCCAAACGACGCCTTCCTTCTTTCCTTTTCATTCACGACCTTCGTTTCGATGATCGTTCCTCCGTCGAGCGAAACCTTTTAACGATTCTCCGTTTCTTCTCTAGGTCTGACCACCTTCAAAAACAGCAATTCCGTGGTGGAACTGGTGATGCTGCTTTGTTCGCAAGAATGGCAGAACTCGTTGCAGAAACACGCAGGCCTGGCTTTCATCGAGCTCATTAACGAGGGAAGGTAAGAAGGGCTTCTCATTATGATGATCGTTAGAGTGGACAGAGTTATAGGACGGTGAACAGTATCTCTCTCCTGTTATCGTAAAAGTTTACGTTTATGCCTGTCCGCAGGTTGCTGTCTCACGCGATGAAGGATCATATAGTGAGAGTGGCGAACGAGGCCGAGTTTATCCTGAATCGTATGAGAGCGGACGACGTGCTGAAGCATGCTGACTTCGAGGTACAACATGATTTTCTCCGCTCCGTTAATTGGCATTTATTTCTTTCTTTCTTTTTTTAATAAATTTACGAGGGAGACGTGTTACCGTCGACTACTGCTCTTCTACATGCTCGTTTTATCTCGTCTCGGTGTTTACAGTCTCAGTGCGCTCAAACGTTGCTCGACCGACGGGAGGAGGAGCGGATGTGCGACCATTTGATCACGGCCGCACGAAGACGGGACAACGTGATCGCTAGTAGATTGTTGGAGAAGGTCCGTAACATTCTGTCGAACAAACATGGCGCTTGGGGTTACATGGATCCAATGGCTGCAAAGTAAGTTGTCCTTTGTATTGCGAGATATCGTTAATCATCTCAAAAACTTGAATGAGTTTATGGAATTAATTACATATTGAGGACTCGTGAACTATTTGAAATTTCGAGGACAGTGTGATCCACCGGTTGGTCATCGAGTGATGTTCTCATTTGGCGACGTGACACACCGGTGGGTCATTTTGACATGGACGATGAAGATTGAATAGAGGCGTGACTCACAGTTGGTTACCGGGCGCTACCTATCGTGGGTCGTTGGGCGTGGCCCACGGTAGACCACGTGACGTGGCCCACGGTAGACCGCGTGGCGTGACCCACTATAGACCACGTGGCGTGACCCACTATAGACCACGTGACGTGGCCCACGATAAACCGCGTGGCGTGACCCACTATAGACCACGTGGCGAGGCCCACGGTAGACCACGTGGCGTGACCCACTATAGACCACGTGACGTGGCCCACGGTAGACCGCGTGGGGCGGCCCACGGTAGACCACGTGGCGCGGCCCACGGTAGACCACGTGGCGTGACCCACAGTAGACCGCGTGGCGTGACCCACGATAGACCACGTGGCGTGGCCCACGGTTGACCACGTAGCGTGACCCACTATAGACCACGTGACGTGGCCCACGGTGGGTCATTGAGTGATCTTATTTACCAGTGTGACCCACCGGTGGGTCACCGGTGACTACTGAGAACTCCTAAACCCTCTAATTCTGATTCACGTGATAAATTTCAAATTTAATTCCAAAAACTGTCGCATTGCACACAGGTTGGCCGAATACTGGAAGCTAGATGCTTGGGAGGATGATGCACGTAGACGTAAGCGTTTCGTGCACAATCCACTAGGCTCGAGCCATCCCGAAGCTACACTGAAGGCGGCACTCGAACACGGTGCACCCGAGGATGCGATCCTGCAAGCGCGTGAAGAGTTTCACGCGCATCTCGCAGCCTCGCGTGCACATCAACAGCAATTGCAGTCGGCGGATCTGATGGACGACAGCGAGCTGTTGTCGGACGACAGGGACCTTGACAACGATCTGACAGGTTAGATCTCCCGTTTTATTTCGTTTACCACTCGTATGCATTTCATTTACTACACGTGACACGCGCTTCTCCGCCGTCCTTTTTCAATTCTCTAACACCGCGAAACGTGTGCATACGAGTGTGTTGTGTTACGCGTGTGTACATTACACGTAAGTAACAACGAGACTGTGTTCCGTCAGGCCCAGTGAACATCAGCACGAAGGGAAAATTGATCGCGCCCGGTATCGTTGCTCCTGGTATTATCTCCGTCACGTCCACGGAACTCTACTTCGAGGTGGACGAGGAGGACCCGGAGTTCAAGAAGATCGACAGTGAGGTAAGTGCGCGAACTTTTCAATATTCACGTTGAAACGAATCTAGTGGTACAGTGGAGTAATCGATGTTTTTTTTTTTTTTTTAATGGAAAACGATGAATTTTTCGTTCTTTCCATTAGATTTAATTTTCAAATGTTTGATAGAATTTTAGGAGATTCTGTGTTAGATCGTGTCGCGTAGAATGTGAGATTCTTCAGGGAGGAAGGAAAATCGTTTTTTAAAGTCAAATATTGCCCTTAGATTGTTGAACAGAAAAATTTATGTTGATAAGAGAAGCTCAGAATTTTTCAACAAACAAGTTGTCTCTTAATCGATCAATTTATGATTAAAAATTCGATATTTCATATCATAGCCAAGATTTCGATTTGAATGGGAATGGTACAGTAGAAAATTGAATTAAAAAACACTTTTGCCCGATGAAAATTTTACTTTCGAAGACTATCCTGGTCCAGCTGATAGGAAACGTGTCAATATAACGAGGTTCGCCAAAAAATTTCAGTCGCGTCACTGCAGAATGATTCAGGCACAAAAGATTAAGTGATTCATCATTCTTATCGATTTCGTGATGTTCTGGTTATTTGAAAGCAATGTTTTTTTCGATCGGTAAGAGATAAATGGTTCTCGGAATATTCTTTCGGTATTTTTTTTTTTTCTTCATTTTCTTGGGTGGGAAGGATTGCAAAAAGGAGAAAAAAAGGTAATCAGAAATTCGAATAGCCATTGCGTTTGTCACTTTTCCTCGTTATATATTGCAACTGTATCCCCGTGCTTACATTTATCACTTGTCGCACGCAATCTTAATGATTAATCACTGTGTCAGTTCCTCCGCGTTAAGATACCGTCTATTACATGCATTTGGAGCAACTTGTTGCGTTTGCGAAGCTATCTCTTTGAAATATGGTTACCGGTCGCCGCGCAGATAACGCCGCCCCGCGCTTTCAAATCTAGGACCACGCACAGACACACTTCGCCCGCCCAGGCGAATTTTTCATCGGGGATTTTTATGCTGAGATTTCTCAAGTGCACACATGAAACGCAGATACGATCGTTCTCGTATGAATTTGCTTTAAAACTCGATGCAGTTCGTGATAATTCTTGTGGTAGGGTTTAAATTGATCAGTGATCTAATTGTTTCATTCGTACAATTTTAAGTATAAGAAGTGCAATTGAGAAATGGTAAATATTCACATCGCGACGAATAATGCGAGACGTTAGTTCGCCTACGGTGTAAAATGTAGCAAAAATGCGTTGGCAATCGATCCATTACAAGAACAAATTACCTGGAAAACAACTTCCCACACACGAGCTCCGTAGAGGACGATCGCACGACGTAATTTAAGAAAAATAAAAAGAAGTTCATCTTGAAGCACAGCTGTGGTGAGACTGACGAGCCAGATTACTGGCAGCCATTCGACCGCGACAAAGTGTATTAATCACAGCATCCAGCGAGGAATTTGAATGAATGCGAATCGTAAATGATGAGACGTGGCGAAAGCTTCCACGATACTGACCACAGCATAGTCAGACCTGAGTTAGAATTGGTTCGGACGTGTCCTTGTCTATCAGCGTGCATAATGTAGTCACGTTCCGCGAAGGTGGTCATCCAACCGAGCAAAGAACAAAAAATCGAAAGAGAAGGAAAAAAAATATATACTTAAACAGGAAAAAGGCAGAAAAAAAAGGAAGGAAGAAGTGAAGCTGAGAGATAAGGAACGAGTAAGAAAGAGAGGTGAAAGGGAGAGACAGTGAAGCATGGGAGAGACAAAGAAGCAAAGAAGAGACAGCGGACCAAAGGAAAGACAAAGAAGCAAGGGAGAGACAAAGAAGAAAGGGAGAGACAGAGAAGCGACGGAGAGACAGAAAGGCATGCGAGAGACAAAGAAAAGAAAAGGCAGAGAAACAAGGGAGAGACATAGAGGCAAGGGAGAGACAGTGAAGCATGGGAGAGACAAAGAAGAAGAGAAGAGGCAAAGAAGCAAGGGAGAGACATAGAGGCAAGGGAGAGACAAAGAAAATAAAAGGCAGAAAAACAAGGGAGAGACATAGAGGCAAGGGAGAGACAGTGAAGCATGGGAGAGACAAGGAAGAAAGGGAGAGACAGAGAAGCGACGGAGAGACAGAAAGGCAAGCGAGAGACAAAGAAGAAAAGCAAAGGCAAAGAAAGGGAGAGACAGAGAAGCGACGGAGAGACAGAAAGGCAAGCGAGAGACAAAGAAGAAAAGAAAAGGCAAAAAAACAAGGGAGAGACATAGAGGCAAGGGAGAGACAGTGAAGCATGGGAGAGACAAAGAAGAAGAGAAGAGGCAGAGAAGCAAGGGAGAGACAGAAAGGCATGCGAGAGACAAAGAAAAGAAAAGGCAGAAAAACAAGGGAGAGACATAGAGGCAAGGGAGAGACAGTGAAGCATGGGAGAGACAAAGAAGAAGAGAAGAGGCAGAGAAGCAAGGGAGAGACATAGAGGCAAGGGAGAGACAAAGAAAAGAAAAGGCAGAAAAACAAGGGAGAGACAGTGAAGCAAGGGAGAGACAGGGAAGCATGGGAGAGACAGAGAAGCAAGGGAGAGACAAAGAAGCAAAGGAGAGACAGAGGACCAAAGGAGAGACAGAGAAGCAAAGGAGAGACAAAGAAGCAAAGGAGAGACAGAGAGACACAAGTAACGAGAGAAAGACAGAGAGAGGGAGAGATAAGAAACCGAGAGAAAGAGAGCTGGCTCCAGGAGAGAGAACTAGAGGCCGATTATCATATATCGGTCGTAGATCTCGCGTTTGTATAACTAGGGAATAAAACAAACAGAGAAGGGCCCCATGGGGTCGGGCGATCTTCAGGGTCGGCAATTATGAGCCCCCCGCGGGGCCCGGTATCTACCTAGGCCTCGCTTCTCCCTCCCTCCCGCCCTCTTTCTCGCTCTTTCACGCGCGCGTTGCATCGCTGCGCCACGTACCGTGCACACATCGGTGGCATAGGTGAGCAGACAGCACCTCAGGAATGCACTCTCCCAACTACCAACGCTTTCCCGCCTATCTAGTAACTATTGCACGTCTACCGCACGACATCCTGTTTATGCGATCCTCTTCGCGATTCGATGGGAACCGATGGATCCAGGGATATCTGCCTCGATCGAATTCCGCGCGCCGGATATTTATAGGCGTCGTTGCAGAACCTACCGAGTTTCATAAATATTGGTGACAGAGGTGGAAATATCATTTGCTCTGCTTTGTGGCGAAAGATGCCGGTCTTTGGAACGTGTGGCGTTGGGTAAGAGAGAATCGAGGCTCTGTTGCAACGATGTTGTAAGAGGAAACAGAAGTTGCTGTGTATACTATTTTTGTTTTGCGACGTTTTGTTTCGAGTTGATTGAAACTTTCTGATACCGCGAGGAATTAATTGGTTTTGTTTTTTGTGAATAAAGTACTTGGTAGTTTATTTCAGTTCTGCGAGAAGAATTCACGAAGAGTGGATGTTAAAAGGCACAATTATGTAACAGAGTATTTATGCCAAGATTTTCTTAGATGGACAGGCGTGTGCAGGTTTTTGCCACGTTCTCACGATTACAACACTCTCTGCGTTGGATGTATAATGAGGTGAGGATAGGCGAATAAATTAAGTTTTATAGAAAGATAAAGTTTGAAACAGGAAATATTAATGAATAACGTGTCAGTGTATAAGATACACGAAGAAGTCTGAGATACTCGCCGAAATGTGAATAAATCGATTAACGAGAAGAATTCCGACAGGAAATGTGACTCATACGTAAAAAAAGGAAACACCTGAGAGTCGAACTTTTCAGTTTATCCATTCGGTCGAAAATCTAACACGGGAAATGTGAGCACAAGCATGTCACCTCTCCTCTTTCCCCGAATCATCAAGAATTCCTGCGGGTCCCAACAATTTCATCGTGTTCACCTGTCGCCTCCGATATATCTCAGCCGTAGGACGAGGCGAGCCGTACCTGTGAATAGAAGCACGAGCTCATTGGGTCTCTTAATTGGAATCCTGCTTAAAGACGCTGAACACACCTGGAGGAACATGGACGCACGACTGTAGGAACCGAAAGATGAACGAAAAAGAGGACGGACTAAAACCAACATGATGAAGAAGAAAACGAAGAAGAAGAAGAGGGAGAAATACGAAGAACAAGAGGAGGAAAGGGTGAAAAGGAGCAGTGGTAGAGAGGAAAGAAGGAGTGAAAAGGCGAAGATAGCAGCGGAGAGAGAAGGAGAGAGAGAAGAGAAGAGACAGAAAGGAAGCAGTGGTAGAGAGGAAAGAAAGAGTGAAAAGGCAAAGAGATAGCAGGGAAGAGGAAGAGAGAGAGAGAGAGAGAAGAGAAGCAGTGGTAGAGAAGAAAGAAAGATGGTAGCGAAGAGAGAAGAGAAGAGACAGGAAAGAAAGAGTGAAAAGGCAAAGAGATAGCAGCGAAGAGTGAAGAGGGGTGACGAAGAAAGAGAGGAGAGATAGAGGTTAGGTCGTTCACGATCGAGACACGCTCATTAGTCGAGGATGTCCCGAGGGTAGGCGGGAGGCTTCGTCGAATTCGTAGGCGATGGATCACTCGATAGTCGAGTCGAGACTTAAGCGATCGTAATGCGCGGCCGTAGAGGAGAGGCTGCATCGGGAGTGGCCCCAGGGAGGGACTGCATATCGGTGAACTCTCCGGTTCACCAGGTTCGTCTGCCCTCCCTCTCTCTCTCTCACTCTTTCTCTCTTGTTCGCCGATCGCGCCGATTCCCCTTCCTCCACTCGTTCTCGAGCTTTTATAATGGTCCAGGCAAACGTATTTATCGTGATTTATTGTTTACACGGGTCTCCTTTCTCTCTGGCTATCTCTGTCCTTTTCCCACCAACGGTGCACCGTCTCTCTTTCAACGGGTTCTGCGCTAGAGATAGAGGATGCACACCGTGCGATTACGTCCGATGTAAATTATTGATCGTCCACGGGGAACATTAATATCTAAAACAAATAATGGACCGTTACACCCTGAACCCTTTTGAGCTCTGCGCGCCTCCTCTGTCTTTTCTCTCTTTTTTTCTTCTTTTTCCCCGGCTTTTTGCGCAGTCGAACTCCCATTGATCGGACGTTTTTCTTGCTCTCTTTCACTTTTACGAATTTCATTGGTTTCTTTTTCCCTTTTCTTCTGCTGGTTAAAGCGATTGTGTGTTTGTATCTTTTTAACACTGTGTTCGGAGTGGTGATTAACCCTTTCAATCTTGAACAGCTTGCAGCTAGATTATTATGGATAACTTTCCACTTGTAATGAGTATTGAATTATGTCACACATAACTGAGCTACTTTTCACATTTTTTCATTGTGTGATGTTTAGTAAAATAGGTTAGGTTAGTTCGCACAGTGGTAATTAACCCTTTCAATGTTGAACAGCCTCGAGCTAGATTATTATGGATAAATTTCCACCTGTAATTAGTATTGAATTATGTCACATACAACTGATCTTTTTTATTGTTTAATATTTAGTAAAATAGGTTAGGTTAGTTCAAACAGAGTAAATCGTTCAAGCACCATTTTGGTTGCACGAGTCACAAGCCTCGAACTAGATTATTATGGATAAATTTCCACCTGTAATTAGTATTGAATTATGTCACATATAACTGATCTTTTTTATTGTTTAATATTTAGTAAAATAGGTTAGGTTAGTCCAAACAGAGTAAATCGTTCAAGCACCATTTTGGTTGCACGAGTCACGGGTTATTGGATCGCGAGCAAAGAGGGCGCTGAAGTAATGTAATGGTGAACGCGTGTAAGTTTCATCTGATCCCGTAGTATTCAGAGAGTCGTTGAAGGATGCGAATGCAGGTTGCGGTGCTTAAAATTCTGCCTTCGCACAGTTATTACATCTGTTTACGATGTTTGCACGGCGATGCACGGTTTGCGTGCACCGTGAAAAGAGGCAGCCAGATAATTGCCGTACTTTCAGGCACGCACGATACTCTCATTACGCTGCTGCCCTCGAGATCTGCTCGACTCGCGCCGGAATCTTGCTGCTCGAGTAACTTTTACCTCCTTCACGGTTGTAGAAATATAGAAAAAGCCAAACTGATTAACTCCATTTTTTTCACATTCTTCCAGTTTTGCGTATCAAAGCACGTGTTTCGTGCTTAACTCTTGATAAATGAAAATAATTTGGTAAATTCAATTTCACAGAGTTAGCCAAAAATTTAGTAAATCTAGGTTGACAGAGTTGGTCAGAAATTTGATAAATTTCATTCAACAGAGTTGGTCAAAAATTTGATAAATCTAATTTGACAGAGTTAGTCATTTTGGCTTCTGAATGTCTCATTCAGAATTGAAAAGCAATTTAATTTAGAAATAAAAAATTTTCAATCACACCATTGACTGTGAAAAAGCAGATTGGATTTTTCCAAAAACTTTAAAAATAGAAATTTCTTAGAATAACTAGGAGAAGATCGGTGCTTAACTCTTGATAAGTAAAAAAAAATTTGACAAATCCCATCTGACAGAGTTAATCTTGGCTTCAGTTTGGCTTCCGAGTGGGGCTCGTTTGGAATTAGAAAGCAATTTAGGTCAGAGATTAAAAATTTTAGATTGACACCACTGGTTGTGGAATAACGGGTTGGATTTTTTTTCCAAAAATTAAAAACTAGAAAATTTTTAGAATAACATTACAAATACTAGGAAGAGCAAATGTCAGGCTCGCGAGATGTACAGCGATGTACCGTTCGACTGCCAACGCTATCCAATCTGCGTAACTGATGAATACGTTAAAATCCGCCATAATCCAGTGAGCACATGCTTCTTCTTCCTACAATCCTTCATTACATCTCCTTCCTTTATTCAGCACCGTTATACAACGTTCCGGAACGTAATGAACATAACATTTAACAGACTGTTATACGTTCCCCGCTTATACACGTGCGTGTATACGATTCAAACTGTCAAACTCCGGCACATGTTCACCCATTAAAAAGGCATCGTTAAAAGTCATAGAGATGTGGACGGTGAAAATAAGATAAAACGAGTGAAATATTCCGTAACCGGAACTTCGTTCCACTCTCAGTTCACACTTATTCTCCACGGCATTGTGCAAAACGAAAAATGCGAAAACGACCACTGGCGGCGGTGTCCGTATTAAAATTCACAATTGGTAAAATATGCGGAAAAGAGAACGCCCGTTTGAATACAAATTGTCACGTTTTCGCGGTGAAGCGCGTTGAACCTTTCATTGGCAAATATAATACAACAGGGCGTCGAATCCCAACGACATTCTCGAGGGTGTAGATCACCACTGTCCGCAAGGTGGAATCCCCCTTGCGCGATTTTATTCCTTTCCACGCGTCGCGTTGGTAATCCGAAGAGAAATCGAAAAGAAGCTGGTGTACTCTAATATGACACCTTTCTTGTACCTTTCTGCCTCGTAACTAGGAGAACCGTGAACGATATAAATTAGGTGGAGGAAAATAAGTTAGGTCAAGTTAGGTTAGGTTTAACCTTAAAAAAATTTTTTTTCACTGACGTTAATACATTACAATTCACGTGTAAGATTATTTATCATCTCTTCGGGATATTCTGTAAAGGGATTTTACAATCGAAATTAAATAGATAATCCTTAAACCTAGAACGGTCTTCGGGTCTTTTCTGACCCACCGCCTTTTTACATTTTTAGTCATTTTTGCGGTTATCAAGTTTACGTTCCTCACGTTATTGTCTAGGTTGCTATTGTCTAGTTGGAAACAAAAATTATTACACATAAGGTCTTAGGTCCTTTTTCACCCAAAAGTCTTAAGTGTACAGTCAAAACGAAGAATGCGGTAGGGTTAACCCTTTATGGTCTAAAATTACAATCGAAATTAGATCATTCTTAACCCTTTGTTTCGAGTCAGACTCGACATAGTAATTTTTGCCTTCAGATATTACACAATGATAAATTCTAAATTGTAAACGATAAGTTGCGACCAAGTGACGGAAGTCACTTGTTTCTGTTAGAGCGATTAGAAACCAAACCTGCCTCTACAAGACACGTAAAAGACACAATACTGATTACGGGTCCTACCCAACCCAAACACCGCCTTCTGAGGGTTAACATTACACTAAAAGAGAGGGTTAATATTTCACACCCGATATTACCCTGAAAAATTAAAATAAAGTCAAACTGCACGGTATTGCCCAACACTCGCGAAACAAGTGTAGCCTAACTGAACTCTCCGAACCTCAAAGGGTTAATCTCATCTTGCAAGCTCCGCAATTTGACTTAACCCCTTAACCCTCACGTTTTTCTCACCTTGTACCAGAAATGGTAATTCAGTTCTTAAGGTGAAAGTAACGCATGTAAATTACAAATGATCAGAAATTCAGGAATTGAAAACAACATAGCTTTATTCGCTGTCATCATCGGATATCATAAGACTGGTTCGAAATCATCATCATCACTCGAAACACCGAATGAAAATGTATAAAAAGGAAACTGAATTTATTTTTCTAGACCGTCAATTTGGTGTATTTTCCTCAATTATTTCCTACACCTCCAAAAATCAATTTCCCATTTACCTACAATCCCACAGCTTCGCTTTCTGCAATATAAAACAGAAAGAATAACGCGATACGAAAACTGAAAAGAAATAATTCAAGAAAATCGCACTTTTTCGAAAAACACTCGTACACACGACGAACGTGAAAGGGTTAAACGGCGCTCTTGGTACCCGTATACATAGACGGAAGTTGGGAATACACCGCGACGCCTTCGAGTAATTCTGATTTTTATGAAAACCGAAAGGCTGGCGCCTAAAGCTCGTGCTATACTTATCGCAGACGCACGCTGCGCCAATCCCCACGGGATACACGCGCGGTACCTGATACATTGGCGGGACCCGCAGGAGGGAGTGGAAACGGACCAACCGGGCAGGTGGTCCGTTCGCGTATGTTGGCGCGTACTCATTGGCAAGTGAGATGCCATTAACGGGAGTACAATATCGCGAAAAATCGAAGAAACCATCGGATCGTTTATCAGCGGACGCGAGACGAGCCACGCGGTCATATATCATGTCGCGGTAAAGATTCTCGATTTATGGATAGGGAATATTGCGGTGTACGGTTGCCTGCGCGAAACTTGAAAAGAAAAACTAAAAAAAAAAAAAAAAAAGGAGAATCGCCGATGTGTGGCCGGTTTCTGTGTGCGTAACCGAGGCCCGAGGTTTGACGAGGATTGAGGAATTCCGCGGAGTTAATGGTTTTATAGGTGTCCGTGTTCCCTCGTCTTCGGGAAATTAATTGTTCGTTTAATTTATGGATAGGGAATATTGCGAGTTCAAATTACCAAGAAGGATGAACGCGACGTTTATTGTCGGAGATTGAGGATACCTGGACCTTTTGTTAGATGAAATTGATTGTTGGTTGGAAGAATGTTTCTTTTTCTTTTTTTTTCAGCGAGATTTATATAATAATAGCGACGTTAGATCGAACTTGCTTCCAAGCTTTTCCAAGATAGAGAGAAAGATACAAATTTGTAATGTTAGGTGGAAACTTTTGTCGGACAGTGCATACGCGTGCAGATCTGAAAGCAGGATTCTGGAATTCGCCGTTTTTACAAGCTTTTAACCTCCGCTATAAAAAGTAAAATTAATTGTTAATCAAAAGCGTAGATTACTGCCTTTATGGGCAGAAAATACGACAGTTTATGGTCGCTACGGAGTGGAAAGTTGACGGTGAGAATGGTCGCTCGGTTTCGACGAGCAAGGATAATGCAGCGAAAACTAGGAAATTCCACACGCTGACGTAGGGAGCCTCGGTTTTTCGCCGAACAAGGTTAATTGTTAATTGAACGCACGCGTTGCAACATCCATCTTTTTAGATAGCCTGTGTTTACCGGGCGTGGTTTCCTAACCAGTTCCTACGATTATCCCATTGATATATGCAAACCGTCGGTTGGTCGGTGAGGTTTTTTTCTGAAATTAATAAGGCGCTCGGATACCGTATTCATTGACAGCGTAACGGGCTTATCGCGACTGACAGCTCTGGACCGGTTGATTGGCGCTTTTCGCTACGATATTACGTACACACGGTGTGATTGAACGCATGTGGAATGGCCACTTTGGAAATGTTGTATTTCTAATAGATTTCTTCATTTAGGATTTACAAAAGCTAAATAAAAATATTTCTCCTTTCTCTCACATTTGTTTCTCACTTTCACTTGTGACTCAGTTTTTATTTCATATTTTCACTTATCACAGTTTTTAATTCACATTTTCGCTTACAACTCACCTTTTCGTTCACATTTTCACTTACAACTCACTTTTTCGTTCACATTTCCACTTACCTGTGCGGTGCTCAGGAATTCGCCCGCGGGGCGGCCCAGGGGCCATCCAGGGCAAAAAAGGGCAATTCACTCGCCCCGCCCAATATGATCCGATTCTTCTCTGTTATCTTGTTCCCCCAGTAACGACAATGCGTACATCCTATTTTCACGATTACATTAGAGAATATAACCTCACGGAAATTTCTTCCAGGGGCAAACTCCCGAGCTCTACACAGTAAGTATCTCAATGTTCACAGCAAGTATCATCGGTGCAATTGCGAATCGCGCAACCTAGCCCACCGTTCATTATCTAACCGAATAAAAATGCATCGCCTAAGCAACTTTTCATTCAAGACACACGCTCGGTCTCCGTGGCGGATCCACCCGCCGATCGGTCTCGCGATACGCTAAAACGCGTTAATTAAGAAACTATTATATGCAACGAGGCACGTAATCACATCCGATACGAATTCATCGTGCGTCGGACGTGCGCGCGTGGTCCGCGAGCAAACGAAATACAGACGTAAGGAAAAGAACGAGCGGCGTAGGGCGGTGCACGAAGGCGGGAAAGTAACTGTGTAATGTTATGCGATTATGCCCTTCCGCGGCCGATGCATATTCATGAAAAATCACGAATGATATATCGCGAATGACGTCCTCGGCAATAATGCAACTGTAATTATCCCCGTGGCCCGATATCAACCGATACGAAAAATCGTCGACGACGTAAAGGTTTCTTTTCATTAATTCAAATCGAGACGCTTCGTTATCTATCGATCTCCGGGCAGTCGCATTATTCGACTCTGTCGCGATAAATAACGCGACACGATTTCACCTATAGTTAAGAGTGTCGCTAATGGGGATATCGTTTCGTGCGATCTGATTGGTCGAATTGAACGGCGTGAGATCATGTGAAGTGTGACAGTGCCCGCGATTCTCTGAAATCGCGAATGATAGGTTAGGCTGATTATTCTTGATATATACTTGTTTTCTTTTGATTGCACGGTGATTTATATGGTAAATCTGGGACAGTTGCTTGCCTCATCTCACATAAAATCGACGTTGAAAATTATAGCGGTGTTATTTATCGCGTAGAAATGAAATTGATATAGGCAAATTTTTATGCTGACTGAAATTATTGCTGAAAGCGAGGTTGGAAACTGAAACGATTCTCGTGAAATTTTGAAAATTATTTGAGACATTTATTTTTTTAATTTAATCGCAGTTAAAGTACCAAGAATAAGTCAACCAGAAGCGAAGTAAAATTAGCAAAATTATTCTGTCTATCCTCCAAAATTCTACGAATTTTCAAAGTTTCAGTAGCTCGTACAAACAGCCTACAATCAATATCGACAAAAGTACGCATCAAAAGATTCGTCATCTCTTATTTACAGCGAGAAGCGAACACCTAACCGAACAGTAGATACCTACATTACCGGCCGAAAGTTTGGAATCACCGAGCATTGCAATTTACACAAAAATTTCGAGAAAAAAGTCAGCGACTTTGAGAATTTTTTATCATTCGAATCAATTGATATGAGATAAATGGATAAAAGTAGAATTGAGATAAACTTCAAATCTATAAAAAATTAGCAGCAGATTTAATATCGATGAAAAATGGGAGGTGATCCCAAACTTTTGCCCGGTAGTGCATATCTCACATTACCGCACGCTAGATCCTCGCTTCCACTACGATCCACCATGATCGAGTTGACGCGGCGCGATTCGACGGTACGGGAGGGTCTCGAGAAAGATTTCGATGGAATTCGACGTTATAGTAGCTCAGGGCCGTCGACCAGGCTGCACGACGAGCAGGCAGTTAGTTTGGTAAACATCCATCAATTCGTGGGCAGGGCACCGTAAGGCAAAACAGGGTAGAGCCCTGAACAACAGGCAGCCTGGAGAAGGAGAGCGGGCGGATTCATTCTCAACAAGGCAGGGTAATCACTGCTATTAGCGCGGACATTACTCCGGTGGTCCGCCAATCTCCTTAGCACTCCATCATATCGCTACCTCGAGGGTACCTTCTCTACTCACCGTGTAGAAAATAGATTGTTGCGTATAGTAACTTTTGCCCGTGCGATAAGTCGTTCGGTAACTTTGTGGACCTTGTTCCAGGTGGTGCAAATGTTAAAAATGTTGAAAATGACAGGGCTCGTTAGGATGATTCGTAATTTCGTAGTAGTCGAAGTGAGTTGTCTTCGTTTGGACGGTGTTGACATCGCTCGAGGATCATCCTGTTGACTGTGCGGTAGAAGTTGGTTCTTTCGTTTGTACGATATCCTTGGTCGGGCCTATTAGAGGCGTGACCAACGATTATCCTCGAAAGGAGCGATGATGGATATCATAGGCAACTGTCTCGTGCCACATCAACGCTGTCAGCAGCTGCAGGTAGGCGGAAAGATTGTGGGTGTAACCGTGGATCCACGGAGATGAGTGTAGGGTGGACGCTCGCAGGCGCAGATGTTTGCGGATCCAGTGACGCATTCGACGACATTTAAACCCTGCTTGAATCCTTCCTTCGATCATTGATCTTCTTTATTTTTAGCGGTGGGTTCAATTTGGTCGTAGATTTCCCTAGTTTTTTGTGTAAACGATATTAAGGCGGATAGTTTAGTGGTGTGTTAATCAAATGGAAGATAATGATATGCAGAAGGTGTTCGAAAAATTGTTAATCGTGGGTACAGTATTCGAATTAGGTTTTCTGTTGTTATAAGTATTTTACAGTGAGTTTATTTCAAAGTATTGCTCGTAAGTATTCATCCATCGACATTTTTTTATTTATTAAAAAATGTGATAAATTTTTCAAACTGTGTCGAAGAATTTTCCAAATTTTTTATGCAATCGATGTGGATAGTTCAGTGGTCTATTGACCAAATTGAAGATAATGTTACGTACAGAGTGTTGAAGAAAATACTTCAATATTGAAAGAAATTCAGAAAAGGTTTAGGTAGCAGCAATATTCAAATTAGATCTTCGTGCTTATTCCTTCATTACTATTATTTCCAACCAAAATATTCGCCCTCCGCATTTCCTTTCAATTATCCAAAAATGTAACAAATTTTTCAAAAATTTCTATAATTTTCTAAAATAAATTCTTGACTCGCCTTCCCTATTAAAATAATGAAAATCACGAATACACACCGGGTGGGCAAATATTCGTCAATTTTGAGAAACCTCGACACCACGTGGATCGCATAGGCGACGATTCGTCATTTATCAGAAGCCTCGACAAGTCATCGAGCACCGTAGCACATCACACACAGGCGTCGGTTCGTTCCATTTAACCGCAGAACGAAATCGCATCCGTCTGTCGTCGCCTCGCGGTTACGCGCTAGCGGGTAGACTTCAACAGAACCGTCTCTCGTGGGAACAAGAAGAATCGTCGAAGAGATTAATCCGGCGTCGATTGGATCGAATCCACGAGCTCCGGCAATTTGTGTATCTAGGGGGCGCCCGGTTTACCCTTTTCGAGACGAGCCTGGGTGTTGAAGAATGCTAGTCGGTGAATAGGCGGAGCCACGGCCAGGCTGGATCCGATTCAGAGTGTGACGGATGGCGCCCACCTGTGGATTCATTCACTAATCTGCTCGCTAAGCAAACAGCCCGAACACACCCCATCATTATCGCTGACGGCGTAAGTAGCGCCCGATCTCGTCCTTACCCGATATTTATTATGCCCCCTGGCCCCCGTTCCCTCGCCCTTTCTTTTATACGCTTTTTAAAA
>NW_017100231.1:3289943-3323451 GCF_001263275.1 Habropoda laboriosa | reverse complement strand
CGGACGTCCAGTCTATTTTCGCGTCACACCAAACTTTGCACCGGGCGCATCGATTGCTACACGCCAGCCTGCTGATTATCCGTGCCAGCCATGGTGTATATACACGTATATAGAGAGATACACAACTGCGGTGGCCGCGTATCGCTGGTTGCGTGTGCCATATGGATCCACTTTATCGATCGTGATCTTTGCCAATTTGGAAATCGTCGAGGAGTGTGTACTCTGTTCGAGAGAACAGATTTTTTGGATCGCATCGTGTGTAGTGTTTGACTAAGCGAATTGGAGGACTGTAACGCGCATGCGTGGGAGCATAAGGGGCGGAGTCTCTATCCCCACTCTTCGATTAAGGGGAAGTCTAGTTTGGTGGATAGAAGAATAGGTGAACTTTGAGAATTTTTTTTTGGGTGAACTAGGAGAGATATTGTGATACTTCTTTTTTTGGTGGAAAGAAGCATTCTCGCGGTATAATAATTTGATATTGTTATTGTGAATTTTATGTTTTAAGGTAACACTGCTGGTAATGAAACATTTTCGGATATTATTGTTCTTTGGTTGTTCATTTTAGAATTGAACAGAGTTGCGAGGAAATAACGAGAAGTTAGAAGTGTTATACCGTTCTGATAATAAAGTCAACTTCACTTTTGCTTAGATTAACTGTACCAAGCAGTATTAATGGATTTTATAGGAAGTTCTACCTGTAGATTGAGAACAAGTTTTAGTAAATATGGCATGAGTACTTTATGAATTCTACGCGAGTGTTAAAAATATGCATAGAAAAATAAATCCTATGCTAATACTTAGGAATTATAACAAGGGTCAAAATATTGCCCGACGCGTATCAGAAAATGAACCAGAACAACCTGAAACGTGTTGCAAAAATTACCGCACATGTAACAACTAATAAATATCGGTCTAAATATTTGCTACACAATGTTTTCGAAATATTTCTATTAACCTCGATGCAGAAATCGTACGTGCAAATTTTTCCACCCAAAACTTCTTATCTACATACACGTACAGTTTCTCACAAAATGATACAAACACTGATAGAGCAACAATCAACATAATATTTAAATATCTAAGCACTCTAACAAGATAGCAGATTTCGAAAGGCACAACCGTTACATGTACAAAAAAAAAAAAAAAATGTAAAAGAAAAAAAGAAAATTCTCACTTAACAACCGCCTGGCTGGAGTAATGAAAAGATGGAGCAATCAACGTGCAGAAAATCAATTGGCTTTTTCGCCAGTATAACGAAGGTAATATTGTAACCGGTGAACGGCTCACCGAATGGGATGATCCTGGCAGGCGTGCGCAATTATTTTTATCTACGTGATTACGCGATGGAAAAGAAGAGGCGGGAGGAATGTGTGCGTGTGTGTGAAGAGAGTACAGTGGTTAAGGAGCATTCCCGCTGCTCGATGTTCGTCGTAACGATGGAAAAACGAACGGACGCAGCTGGCGACGTTCTAAAACGGCGAATAAACCAGCCGTCGGTTAGATAAGGGAAAATCTACCTGCGCCTACCTTTCCCGCCTTTTCTGCCATTAATCATCGGCAGTGTTGCGTGCAGACACGCGGCCTGGCCTGAGGCGCGCGCGTTTCCAGGCATTGCGAAACGGCCACGTGACAACGGGAATCGATTAATATTAATGAACGAGGAACGCCGCTGTGGATCGCGTATTTCGTGGATCGTCGTTAAATGGACATAATGTCAGCCGTGTAATTTCCTGTGCACGCGTGCATCATCCACCGTGAAGAAATTTGCGAGAGGATTTTTCGAGTGATAGAGTGGACACTCGGAGAGAGATTCGAAGAGGGGAAATTTGGGAAAATAATCGTGAGGAAAATTGACGCGTAAAGTTTGCCAGAGAATTTTTCAAGTGATCAAGCGGAAACTCGAGGAGAGATTTGATCAGACAAAATTCGTGAGAAAAATTGAATGAAGAAATTTGCCAGGGAATTTTTGAAATGTTAGAGCAGAAACTCGAGAAAAGATTTGAAGAGAAAATTCATGAAAATGTTCGTTAGATTTATCAGGGAATTTTTTCCAACGATCGAGTGGAAATTCGTAGAGAAATTCGAACGGACGAAATTTCCAGAGAACATTCCTAAACCAAAAATGATCTAAAAAGGGAAGGAGTGAATAGCCTTGTCGATGTTATCACACACGAATTAGAACAATTTCCATCAGCATACCAATGAGCCATTCATTTCTCGCCAACCTGCTATTCTCACTGAACCACGAATACCGCTGTTCCGCGAAGCATGACACACCAACGTATAAGCTGTTCGTGTCGAATCGATAAATCCATGAAACGAGCTACGATCGACGCGTATCTAACATTATCCGCTACCAGCCTGCCAAACGTCGCAGTAAAATCTCAAGAAAATTTCTAATTCTCTCTGTGTCCGTACAAAACCACGATTCACAAAAGCGCCGAACTATTTTTTCCCCCAAGGCGCGTGTGGCCGAGAAACAGGAATGGCCCTCACGGTTCGCCAGGAGAGAAAATTAAAAGCTAACAAAGTGCATGGAAAAATGAGCATCGGTTGCCGGGTTTTACGATTCTCCGGGGTCTCGCGAACTCCTGTAATTTAGCAGCCGCGCGAGATTGATTTTATTTTACCCCCTAGACGTTATTTGTCCGTAAGAAAGTATAAAATTATACGACGACATAATTGCCCGATCAAAAATGCCGCGCAATCACGTCGATACCGAGGCGAAACGTTCGCTTTTACGACTACCACGGTTCTTCCACTCCTCGTGGATCGTTAAATCCGCTGTTGCGAGTCGTAAGATCGCGCTTTCGCTATATCCAACCGGCGGCCATCTTTCCCCTATACTCGTCTCCTCCCCCCTAGATCATCTCCTAACTTGTTCATCGATCACCGGACAATTCACGAGAAAGGACGCGAAATTCGGCGGTGTGTCCCGACGACGTGTGCCTTGCGATACGTCGCCTTCTCTGCCTGATGAAAATTAATGACCTACCACGAACGTCGATACGTGTCCTCTTCGGGAATCCTTAGAAACACGAATAAAATAACAATTATATACACCGTGGACCCGACGTGATCGTTCGCCAATGTTTCCAGGTGAATTTTATTGTCCCATTAATCATCCCGCGGGCCCGATAATGTTGCTAACGACTGTCCCCTACGATTTCCGTTTCGCCGTGCTGCATAATCAGTTTCGCCGCTATATACAGGGTGCGACGAAATTCGCGGTACAAGGTGATTCACGATAACCAGAAATTCATTCTGTTTTTTTTTTTTTGCAGTCGAACAAGTGGAAGTGGATTGAAATGAAATTTATTGCAAAATTTTGTGAAGTTTGCGCGCAGGAAAAGATGGATTTCGCGAAAATTAAACGATAATCTAACGCGTGTTGAAAAAAGTAATACGGAAGTTAAATTGAAACGGAGTGATTAGGTAAAAAGAAAATTTAATCCAAGATAGATTCGAAACAGTATAGCCATTTTGTCAGCGATTTACTTGATTTGGCGGTTTATTTAAAATTTGGGGTCCCCCACCACTGATTCTTATCGTTAAATATCTCATAAACTATTCAGTATATATTCCTAAAATTTCACCAGAATGTACAATTTTTGATTCTCCACCGATCTACAAAGTTTCATCGAAATCGGAGAGATACACCTCACGCGTGCCCCACAAATTTAGGAAAAATTCAAACCGTCATATCTCGGCCCCCAATGAAGATATCGACAAAAACTAAACAGCATTTTACTCTGCATTAAAAAACGAATCCAACGCACCCATCAAATTATCCTTAAATCAAACAATGGCGGATATACGTCTAATTGCATTTTCTGGGGTGCAGCGTTGTTGCGAAAAATTCAAAGCAAAACAAAACCCAACAATACAACATCTTTTTATTATTTCACGTAGCATTATCCTTTCCTCCATCCCGAATCCTGCCACACACGGTATATTTTGCATAGAGGACATTCTGTTGCGAAAAAAATAGGGACGAAGTATACCAAGAGAAAGAGAGAGAGGTGAAGAGACACAGAAACGAAGGAAGCTGCCAGGTATCGGGAGAAACGAGATGGGCAAGGCGGATAGGCAGGAAACGGGAATGCCAAGGGGGAAGAGGGCTGGTAGTTAAAACTGTACGCATCCCATAATTTAGCGATTATTTTGACAAGGGTATGATCTCTTGACAGGTTGTTGGCCTTACGGCTACGCTTTGAAATATAGCTATTTAAATGGGCACTTAGGCGTTCCGTAATGAATACATACTTTCGACTGCACCGCTGTGCAATCGTGAAATTTCACTGGCGAACGTGTGATTTCGCCTCGTCGCACAAGAATTTCACGCGACTCCCGGTTTCTTCTTCCCTTCCAACTTCCTTCGTTCGAATCGGTCAAGTTTAACGAGAGGTTCCTACGGCGACTGTATTACCATGGAATCGCGTGTTACCTCGATCGAGATTCGCCGCGGAGATAAAGGTGTGCACGCCTGGAAATGCCTGTTCAGGGAAAAATGCCTGTTTCCACGTTGGGCAACAAAAAATCGAGGAACGTATGAATTAGCGTATAAGACTTGCAGATTACACGTGCATGCTATGTACCTGTGTATACAATGAATTCTGCCGCGAGAAATTGTGCAAGTGAATTGACGCGATTTATTTTAAATTTTTTTCTTTTTTTTCTAGTCTACCGATTATCTCGGTAACACAGGGTATATGTGACACGTTACGCGAGCCACGTGTGCAAATGAATTTCTAAAGAAATATATCATTATGACTGTACATTACTTTTAAATTGGGCTAGGTCAGATCAGATTAGATATTTTTAAGTAAACTTTCTATTTCGTCATTATTGAAAAAACCGATGTTTCGACTCGATATAGTGGCTTAAGAATTACGAATACCGATTTCATAATGGAATCTGTCTCTGCGTCACGCCGCCATAATAGGTATCGTAGAGTTGAATGAAAGTGAACGACGCGATCTCTCAACTTATGGTAAATCAAACCAACACTCGATTATCCAGAATTTTCACGGATCTCCCTTAGAAAACTCGCATGTTCGGTCTAATTACGCTCGATGTACTAGACCGTTTATTCGATACTTTATCGCTACAGTACGCGGCGATGTTACGCGATTATCTGGGAAAAAGGGGCGCGAGAGAGAGGATACGTGGTCTCGTAAGTAACGCTTGAACGAGCCTGGATTTATCGGGAATAACGGTCGCCATGCTGTATCCTCCAATTAATTCTCGTTAGGGCTTGATAATTTGCGATCGGTATCGAATCTTTATTAAATACAAGAGCCACGAGTGCTTTTTAACCGGTAATACCCGATGCATGTTCGCAAATTCTTCTTTCCTTTTCTCTACCGCTGTGCTCGTTTCTGTGCGGAGGAGAAATTCTTCAATGGGGAGAAATGACTTTTTAAAGGCGTCGCTCGATCGAGAGTCGAGGGGAGAGATTAACAAGGTTGAGGAGTATACGATTTGTAGCGGCGCCGTTTAGTGCAGAACTGTGTAAGCCGATGGTGGGTTCCGTGGATGTTTTGTTCGGCTTTTCAGAGACGCTCGGTTACACGAGGTAGCAGCCCTGCCAGGTCTCTCGCCGGAACGATTATCCGGTTGTTAGTTTGCCTCTGAAATCGATGGTAGGTGGAGCACCTTTCAATTTCGCTGGCAACGTGGTAGCGTACGCATAATCTGTTTACATTTTCATCTTGTGTAAGATAATTACCCTGTTTTGTGTAAATATCGGGTGGTGGTGCCGGAGGGGACCTTAAGTGGAAGAAGTATGACCGTGTCGAGAGATTGAATTTTTTTATCTATACACTCTAATCGTTGTCGTGAGGACACAGCGTGTACGGTTCTCTGTCGCGCTATAGTCTGACGCGGAATCTGTTGCGAGCTCGAGGCTATCGGGGTGGAACTCAGGCTATAAATGTTTCGTTCGTTTGACAAACTCTTATTTGGATTTAAGTGGAATTTTAACCCAATTTGAATTTCACTTTGTGATCTGGTTTGCAGTCGAGCGAGACGTTAAACATGGCGACGAGAAAGTACAGACTATAGGGGATTAACTTGAACTTATAAACTTCATAAGAGCACCACTATTTTATTTGAAAAAATATCATCTTCACTTCGTAACTGCAAAACTATATACAAATTCTCATTCGTCCATCGAACAACACTATAAGATAATCCTGGTCCAAGAAAAAAGACCTCTAACACTAAATTTACGAACATTTCTTATATCTCTATCAATTGACACGTGAATGAAAGCGCAGATTTTCTTTAAAAGACAACATATTATACACTATTAACTTATAAATGATTATAATAGGACAGAAATGTAATTTTCCTCGTGAAATTCGAAATGCGTAAAAATCCCGCGCAAACCTAAATAGTGTTAATATAAAGATCTCTCTTCATAGTAGAGCTTTTCCCAAGCAATTACTCGATCTTTATTCAACCACGTACCGTACAATGTTTCCCTGTAACGACACGCCGCGTAGTAACGTCTCGTAATAGCGCGTCGCGGATAAGCGAATCCGTGAATACACAAATATCTCGTTTGAAAGGAGGTGCGTGCGCACGAAAGAGAGAGAGAAAGAGTGGGGGAGGAGTGGGGGGAGTAGAGGAGGGCTGCCCGCGGCTGGAGGCGCGACGTACCTTGAGTTATGGCGCAGGTTAATTATACAAAACATTCAATTATACCTCCCCGAGAACGCACACACGGTTCGAACGGTTTGTACGGATAGAACGAGGAGAACGAGCACACAGATAGTGGACAAGCGAACGTTGGAGCCGGGAGGATGTTGTGGACTCGCAAACATGAGATCGGGTCGCGAGGCTCCGTGAAACGATCCCGTTTGTTCGAAAAAATAACCGCAGCGCGGAATAAGCCGCGTGATGTTTTGCAACGATCGAATAAAACAGATGTTACCGGCCATTGATAATCGCCGGATAACCGGGTGAAATTGATTATGGTACACTGACGGAGAAGAACCGGAGGGAAGCGTAATTACAACGAGGAACAAATTGAAGCGCGTGTAAAATATGGGACTGAGGACTGTCACGTGGTGGTTGGAAAGTGAGGTTAGAACGCACTTTGAATTTTCGTTGCAACTATTTAACGAGGCTTCAAACGATCTACGTTCGCGCAAAATTTCTTTTCCCACTTGTATCCATAAGACGGCCAAATGTTAGTCGGAGAAAACTAGGACACCCTGTATACATGGCAACCCGCACGCATCATCGGGAACTTCTATCAACCGAAATCAATGAATCATCAAACTCACAACGGAAACCACGTCAACAATTCGCATCGTGGATAAAAACCCGTCTCATAACTTGGCAAAGAGCAAAAAGAGAAAGAAAGAGAGAAAAAAGAACAGAGAGAAAGCGCCACGAAGCTTACGGATCCGCGTTCTCCGGAGGAGGACCGTGAAATCCGTGGACCTTTTGTCATCTCGAAGATCGATCTCCAAAACGAGCAAGGCTAAGAGTTAGCCGCTCTTCGAAGGCGAATAGTCGCGCGGCTAGTGTGTCACCGCATAGTCGCACGTGAAGTTACCGATCGGCCCTGTCGGGAAGGGTACCATTTATCACGTCCGAGGGATCCTTGGGATGCCTTCTTAAAACAAAAGGCCCATGGTGGAGAGCCCGCGGAGAGACTTGTTCGAACGATACCGCAGGAAGAGTAAGAGAGAGAGGTGAATAGAGAAAGAGAAGTGGAGGTGGCGGAGATTCCGAGGCGAGCGAACGGCGTGGGGCCTGGTATATAGTGGTTGGGGACAGGTGGTGGTGGGGAGGGCGAGCGGGGACTCATAAGGCAGAGATTTTACGCGCCGGCGCCGGCGCCCCCCGCGGTCTCAGACGCCGCAACCATAATGCTGAACGAAGCTGAACGCGCACCGGACTATCTTCTGGGACTATCACCGCTCGTACCTCGACCCTTCCACCAAACGTTTCGAAACGTTTTTATTGATATTCTCGTTACATAACGATCAAATTACGGAAACTTGATTTTCTTCTTTACCACATTCGGTTCCTTCTTCTCCCTTCCCTCTCTTCTATCCTTTTTCTTTCAGCTTCTCGCGGTGTGCTCTTTCCTTTTGTGCAACGATGTCACGACATCTCGAAAAAGGGGGACGCGCGCTTACGATCCGGGAAATATCCTCTCTTGTGATTAATGGTGATATTTAAGAATCTTTTTCTTTTTTTTTTTTCTTATACCACGCGAAACCTTCGGTGCCATGCTATGGATAATCGGTGATTCTTCGTACGTACACGTTGCAATGGCGGCTGCGGCGGCGGCGTGTTGTCTTTCGAGGATGAATGATCGGTCGGCGTACGGTTAAAAGCGGATTCTTTCTATATCGATCATGTCGCGGGAACGATCGATCGTCGTGCATCTATCCGGGCAGTGTTGCGCGCGCGTGCACACCAGCACCGAACATAGTCACGTGATGCCTCGTTTTAGAGCGGTCCCGCGATCGGTCATTAATTATCGGCCGAGTTATTAATCGCGGCGCGGGGAGGTATCATTGCGAGCCGCGGAACGCGATTCAACCGGTTCCTCTCTTCTCCCGCCTTCGCTAACCGATTGATTTATTTCCTGACCTTGAACTTTCGTTTCGCGCCGCGAGCAAAAGAAGAAGCGCCGGGACACACGCGGTTACCGGTGAGTTTGGTCGTTGTTGCCGTGGCTACCGATTCGGATACCCTGGCGGAAGACCTGACCGCCTTCTTAGCGGAAGAAAGTAACCACGAGAACGAACTCTTACAGCTTTTCTTACGGTCTATTGATTTATCAGTAATAGGTTCGTGCTTGTTCCAGTATTAATTTTCCAGTTGCGAATGGTTGATGATTATTCGGTAGGAAATTAATGGAAACGCAGGTACAGCAGGTGTGGTTGATCCTTTAATGTTTCTCAAGATTGGTGCAGACTGATGTGAAACAGATGAAAAAACCCCATGTCTGAAAATAAGTTCAATATAAAAATAAAACAATTATCTTGGTGACACTCTTAATACCTCTTCTACGCTATATTTATGACAAGTACCATGACTATGAAATGTGTTTCACAATGCAGTAGCTGAACGAAGAATTTTTCCTTTCCTCGAACACGTGACTTTTCACTGGAAAATTTCCCTTCTGAAAAACGTGTCTCACGCGTCACGCAGAGGAGATGCGTGCTCGACGACACTTTTCCTCGATTCCGCCGTGAGGCTCATTATACGTGAAACATCGTCCGCCGTTTGGAAACAGGTACAACACATTGGAAAGAACCTCCTCGTTGGCATCTCGGATTTCTGGAGTCCTTGAATGCCTTCGAAAGGCCAGCCAGAGGCGTATATGCGTGTCGTCCGAGATCAGGCCGAGATCTCTTCTAAGGATCTTCTCACGAATCAACGTGAAGTTAACCCCGGAGACACCGTAAACATGATATACCGCCATTCGACGCGGAGACAACGGCCATTGGTCCGATCCGCGGGACGTGTCTCCTCCCCCTCCGTCTCTCGACTCGTCGTATTCGAAAAGCTAACCTATTCATTGTTTTATAGGAGTCGTAAAGATGTCAGGCAATTAAAAGATTCGCTTGATTTGTTGCGTGGGCGGCTGGCGCTCGGTTGGTGGATTGGTGGGTGGCGAGTTCCATGCAGAAGAGTAGGTGGAGGAAGAAGACGCGTCGTGAAACGGCAGCGTGTGCCCACGTGAAACCCCGCGTCGGGGACACCTGACATTGTACCGTCGCTGTCCTACAAAAGGCGCCTTCAGTTATGCTCGTAAACGTCCGTGTGCCGCGACCAGACCAGTGATATACAATAAGCTGTATATTACACTTGTAACGCGCAACAGTCCCGCCGGGGCCTCTCCTCTCCATCGATACTGTCGTTCGTTTCGCTTTTGATATCGCCCATTCCGCGCTGATAGTCCTTCCTTCAACGGATATTTTCGTGTACGATTGTTTTCCTTCGACGATTCGATGCTTGTGGACCACAAGTGACACGGCTTCTGAAAAATTTCTGTCGAACGATCGATGAGTTTTTCAATATTCAAAAATGTCTCAGAAATAGTGAAATATTTGTAGAATATATATTGAAATACGAAATTTCACCGTACAATAACACAGAACGACAAACTGTCTACTACAAGAAATGAAGGAAATCATTTCTTCGTCACTTAACCTCACAGTCTACGTAATAACAGAGAACAGCGTATAAGAAACGAAATCGCTCACGAGTATTTCTCATATTTCACATAGAAACTCAGCTTGAAACGTTGAAACTTATATACCTTGAGTTTGTCGAGGTCACGCTTCAATTGCCGGTTCGCGAGTAACGTAGAAAAAAAGTAGCCCCCTTCTGTCTGTCAGTATCAGGCCGACGACGATTCGCAGGAATCGCATCGCGTGGCTTCTCTGCCTCTCGAACGACAGCGTGATCAATCTCGGCGGCTCGTATCTTTGCTCGCCACCTATGTTTCTGGCCAGAAACCGGCGCAACGAGATCGTATCTACCGAGAGGAGAGCTCGCGATTGCGCCATACGACCGATGAGAGAACTTCGTGTGCCTCGGTCGTAGGTTAGTCACGTCGAAACTGGCCATCGGTACCTTGAACGAGTAACACGACATCGAAGAAAGAGAGACGAAGGAACATACCTATGCATACGTGTGCTGTGTGTGTGCGTGTGTCTGTTTATGAGAGAAGACTGTTTCAGTGGGAGATTAAAACAATGCGCTCGGTCAGATAACGCGGGTGTGACAGCTCTTCGTATCCACAGACCGGAGACTCGACTACGCGGATGGACCTTAACGAGGTCCTCTAATAAATAACCGCCAAGTTCGAGTTCCCTTACCTTCTCTCTCGTTTCGTCGTTCCCTCTCTCTTTATCCTCGAGTCTCCTCGTGTTTCAAAAGCCGCACAAGGATGGAAGGCCGTAGGGATGGACCTAAACAGGCCCGAGCACGAAGATGGATGTGCTGCGAGGCGCCGCCGTCACCTGGCAGCCCTTCCACCAGACTTCGAACGATGCTTTCCGAGGAAGTTGATTTCGAACACTGAGTCAATCTGTGACATTTCCTTCTTACGGAAAATTTAACATCTCTTAATTGAATTCTAACCTAATTAACGTTCTGAAGTTGTCATAGACTGGGTTTTAAAAAGTACACTCTGAACTTTGTCGATGTACAGTGTTGCTAGAAGCGTCGTAATGCGCATGCGCCGGGGGCCTGGAACCCTGTGCACAAGTTTATCTACGTCGTAAAAATTAAAAACTCAAATAGATTCTTAATAATAATAATAATTCATACGTTGTTTGTTTGTTAGTTTATTTATTCTCTATTTACAGTTTTGTGAGTCTTATATCTCGGGATAGCTCTCGAAGAGTAACCTCTCTATACGCCCGCGGAATGTATTCTACGTTTTGCGTATTAATTTCATCCTGTTCGTCAATTGAAAACACTCGTAACACTTCCTACTCTCTTAGCCCCCCCCATTCACATGTAAATTTCTTGCAAATTCGACGAACGTGTAAACCGGCCATAAAGCCATTATCCTATATTGCATCAGCGCTGCTGCCATCTTCGTAAAAAGTCACATGGCACACCGGTTACCGTATACATGTAACTCTAACCTAAGTGTTCGGACTTTTTCTCCGTCGATCAAAGCGCAACGACACGAAGACAGGAGACGACGTAGCCGGTGATATCTCCCTGTCTCGTGCGACGTTCCCTCTTGGCAGACGAAGTCATTCCGATCGTGGAGCGTCAACGGAACATGACTCGTCGGAAAAAAGACGAGCGGCTGTCTGGACGTGGGCCACGACGCGCTCGAGAGTGAGACGTTCCACGGGCTACGCGTCACGTACCGATCGAACAATCTGCGATTCAAGCCGCGATCCGTTCACCGCGCCGTTTCGTGTCGTTTATACCGTTCTGTAAGGGCCATATTGATAAGGGGTTTAGCCCGTGGCGAATTTATCTCGCGCGTATTTCACGCGTCCGACGAAACGTGCGGTGCTGTATATATCGCGCCACGATAAAACAGAGTTCGATGGAGAACGTTTCACGGGACCGTTTAACGATAAGCAGTCGATAAGGGAACGGGCGATGCGTTCGAGTTGATCGCCGGGAAAATGTAAATGCCGCTTGCACAACAGGTGCCGTGTCGAGCGTACAAGCGATGTTGAGGTTATAAAAGGATCGTTGCGGTTCTGGAAGCTGAAACGAACGATTTATTGTAATGGATTTTTCTGCTGTTTGACGTTTCGATCGTCGTCGTCGTCGTCGTCGATATTTCAGTGAATTACCGTTTGCTGTGTTCAGGTGAATGTGATGTGTCATTTTCGAAACGAATCGATGGATCACGTTATTGTTGCATGGTGCTGGCAGATTTACGGGCATAACGGGTATTGCTGTTCACAGTGACTGTATTCATGTTCGAGTGTATAATTAGACAGGGAATTCTTCAGACTTTTTCTTTTTAGCGTCTTTGAAAGGAAAATTTATGAATTTGTGGTGAGGAGCGTGTGCAAGACATGTGTTCGTAATTTGTACGTACATCGCGTTTGACATTCGCCCATTACCTGAAAGATATTATTTACTTTTAATATGAATCAAATATTATAATTTTTTATCCCGTCTTAGATTATACAGTTTCATTGGAACCGGTTCTTTGGAGGTTATGCAATTTACGTGTTCAATTTTCAGCTCAATTTCCTAATATAATGTAGCACGAGGGAAATGAATATGATTAATACGTTAATATGTTAACCGGTTGGCAGTACAAAATTATATCAATCTATCATACGATGTCATTTAAAATTCCTCTATCGTGAAGTTTAGTGAAATATGTCATACTATTTATACCATAATTTCTTACCAGTTAGCCTTAATAATAATTGACACGTAGTATATTAACGTTAGAATCAAAGTGTGATCGAATCGAAAGAATTTTTTTTCACGGGAAAAACAGATTTTCACAAAAATCTTAAAATCACGTAAAAACGAAAGTCAGTGCTACCGTGAATTATCCACATTTTCGAATACATATTTCTATCGTCGAGAAAAGTTTTCTCTTCCTTTTTTGATACTTGGGTTCGTTATTTATTTTCGTGGCATGGTTAGACCGGCGAGTATGCGTGTGGTGTAGTATCACGATTCCCGGTTCCTGGCTACCGATAATATACGCACTTCAGATTCTATTAGGTCGCCGGTAGATCCTCGATACCTGCTTGACTCGGTAACCCAAGGGTTTCACTTATCGTGCAGCCGATCTTCTTCACGCATATTATACTCCGGGGAAAACAGTGAGGGTAAAAAAAAGGGGGCGGGCAGAGCAGCAGCGTCTCGAGCTGGTGAGCTCCGCCGCGCGAATAACAGGATCAGGTTACTCTTTTGGAAAAAGGAAAAGGGACCAACGCTGGTATTTCTCCAAGGATCTCTCCTCGGCCAGTAGCGGCCTGTTTGAAAAACATTTCACGAGAGGAAGGGGGTGACCGATCCTTTTCCGGCGCGTTGCACGCGAGAGAACGCTTTCGCTATTTATTCTGCTGCTTTTTTTTCTCTCTCTCTTTCTCTTTTTTTTTTCTTCTCTCGCCGGTTTGTGGACCTCGTTGGATCTCGCGGCGGCGCTTTTCGAACGCGACCGTGCGAAACGCCTGCGATGATGCAATCTACGTGGCGAAGAGTCACATGATATTTTGTAATCAAAATGGCGGACTCTTGGACGTTCCACGGCGACATTCGTGAAATATTTAAATAAGGTAAATTAAACGAATTCGTAAACTTTTATAATTTCTTCTTTGCAAAATAAAACTTTCGGTGGTTAAAAGTTTCACTGTAAAAGTGTGTGGAAATAACAGGATTAATATTTTATTAACCTTTCGTTACGGCAGATGTTAATGCGTAACGTGGGCGACTGGCGGGAAATTTGAACCACAGCAGCAAAATGTTTGATTTCGAACGAATCGTTTTAAAGTATAATTTATTAAATTGACATGGAAGTGTGTAAAAGATGAAATTAAGTATTAAATTAAGATAGAAGGAGTGCCCCAGAAGGCTCCAACATTTTCGAAACGCCTATAGGCGCCAATAGTAATGAAAGGGGTTAAAAAGAATTTTCAAAAAAGAAGATCTATCATCATACCAAACTGTCGACACATTGCAACCGTAAACTACTCCACTGTTCACATGACACTACTTATGTTCACACGAGTACAACGACCAATCTCACTTCGTTCCCCAATAAAAAGCACAACCAAAAAAAAAAAAATGACCAATCGGACCATCAAGAGGCACGGGATCACGTGGTTATTAAAAATTGTGTCCCTTCGGTTAGGGGCCACCCCGACGTCTATTGGGAAGCATAAATCTTCGCGTGGATCGTATGATTGACGTCTATTTAATAGAAACGCAACTATACATGGATGGCGCGGAATAACATTAACTCGTCCAGGAGTCGAGGGGGCTGGTTTCGCCGCGGCGGGTGGCCATTGTACCCGATGGACCCCTGCGAGCCACGGCCTTTCTCCCATTCTCGTGGCTGCCAGCTCCCTCGTAAAGTCAAACGTTGACACTAGCCGCGGGACACCGGCTCCGGGGCCTTTCTTTCCCCTCCCCATCTACCTCCTTTTTCACCTGAAACGGACTTTCTCGTGAGTCGTTATGTTATTATTACCGGCCTCGAATAATATCTGACCGCGGTCAAGTGGGCGTGGTGTCATCGACCTGCACCTTTGAATCCAAGGGTTACAACCTGATGCAGAAATCTCGGGAATCCCTTGATTGCAGGACGTTCGATGTCTTCTGTGTATAGGGCAGAGACGAGAAGTTGGTTAACCCACCTTCTCTTACGCAATCCTAAAGACAAGGCGTATATATTTTTGCTATTGGTCGAAATGGTTACATTCACGAATCAGAAGGAAGCGAATGGGACAGAGCACTGATTTTCAAGCGCACAGATTTTTCAATAGAAGACAAAAAATTGAATTTTTTTTTTCGCAAATTAGTGAAAAATATGATATATTTTTTGTTGTGCCGTAGAATTTTAGTAATTAGTTTGAAGTTAAAAATCGCCGAGACGGAGCGAGAGCTCTATAGCTTTTTTGGAACGTACTTACGTTTCTTGGGATATATTTTTTTTCGATTTCGGTGGTCTCGACAATTGGAATAATTTACTTTCTCCCCGCGTACCAAGGATCGCGTGGTAAATCCACGTGAAGGCGCACGCAGATGAGGCTGAAGCAGTTCCTTAAATTAGAGAGTTTATGGCCGCATTAGCGAGCTTAACGACCTAATCAGAACGGCACGGCATCAGAAGGGCCGCGGAGGAATTGACGTGATCGCTCTGACACGAACTCGACGCCTCAGGCTTGAACCAACAATCCACCTTTAAGCTAGTTACACAGTAAATAATTGCCCTATCAAATTCACCCTAATTAATTTCAAAAAGAACACCAAAATTTCCAAATATTCTCCAACGAAATTTTCAACATTCCCATCAACCCTTGATACCTGCATAGAAGCTTGAGTTCGATTCGAGGAAAGCACCACAACGAAAGAGTTCGTTCGTGGAACGGGGTAACGCGATAGCGCAGAGCTCGATCTTCCAAGATCGAGACACGGTGCGGCGTAGGATCGCTGGTGACCGGCTGGTGAAAACTGGTCGTCGTGGGCAGGATCGAGAAGAGGGGAAAGCAGACCGCGCGAGCGTGTAATAAAAGGAACAAGAGCACTTGGAGAGAAAGAGAGGGAGTGAGAGAGAGAAGAAGGAAGAGATAGAAGAATGGGGCAGAGGTTTGCTTTGCGCTACGTCGGCGAGATCAAGGTGGCGCCACGCCTCCGGACCGCCTCCTCTAATCATCGGCTCATTACTCATTAGTACTAATGAGCCACGCGCGCCATCTATACCTCTACCAAAGACGATACACAACACCTAGAAAACTGACTGAATACCTGGCCACAATAGCCCCCACCCAGAACATTCGTGTTCGAACACAAGAGAGTATGTGTGTGCCACTGCGCGATACCGTGCACGCAACAACCAGTTGCCAGTCACGTAGATTCGTGGTAGGAAGGAGAAAGGAAGACAGATCGATAAAGGCACTGTTTTAAAGTATATCGTGAAATGGAACCATTTAACGGAAGGTCGGGTGATGATGATTGACGATCCACCTAATGGAGAACGTCTCCAACCGTTCGCGTTTATTATGGAGAACGGAGTTCCTGGTTTTGGACATGGTTACGGTTACCTTGTGTTTTTCGGTTGGTTGGATTTTTAGATAAAGGCTGTTCTGTGATGCCCGGTTTGCTCCAATTCCGCGAAACTAGGAGCAGATATTGGGGTATCGCTGAATTAAAACACTTAAGGATCGTCGTTGCGTAGAAACAGAACTTTATTTGACGGAGATTTTTACGTTACGTGACGTGCGCATGGTAAACCAGAGAATGAACGCGGAAATGGGGAAAATGGGGCTATTTAAGGGTTCTGGGAAGATGGACTTTGGGGTTGTGACTATGCAGGAGAGTTGGAAGGTGAAGAGTCCAGTATGAGAAATGGTTAAAGTGGGTGACTAGTTGTAAATACAGATAAAACTAAGGACTAAGAAGGAAAATACTTGAGGGTGTAACAGTTCGAAGAGATTTCGTTGGATTTGAGATACGAGACTCTGCAACATTTGCTCTATTCTTTGGACCTGTTGTTGATAGATTATCGTGTGTTCGAACGTTTTGACCATTTTATCAAGGAGAAAGCGTTTCGAGATTGTTGTGATATGGAAAAGTTCTTCGTGGACTTTATTCATTCCATATTTAGTATTTCTTTTTTTTTTTTTTTCTGTAGAGAAACTTTGTCAAATGTGCATCGATTGTAAGGGTTCTTATTTTGAATGAATATGTTCACTTTTGGCGGAGTTATGGTTACTTAAATTCCTCAAATTTATCAGATTATCTTAAATTTGAATTGCGGTTATAATTTTTCTTGTTTGATATTACATTGGATTCTGGTCACTCCGAGACGCCTGGAGAATTGATAATTTTCTGAGAGAGTGAGGTATTCAGGAGTGGTTTGGAATTTAGTTGTGGTTGTAGATTCGGTGAGAAAATGTTTCATTCTAGTTTTAATAGATGTTTTGTTGCGCGAGATAAGTAAATTAGAGGAAACACGATTTGGTTTCTGTTTATCAAATAGAGCATCTAAATTCAAGGATATTTACTTTTCGAGAGGAAGATCAGATAACAGGTATATTTATATTAATTCTTTCTTTTTTTTTTTCGTATTATTATTCTTCGTGTATTAAATTCATGGGACGAAGTCATGCATATTATAAAAACCGGGTGTCGTTACAATGCTGATGGAGAAGCTTATAGGCCAGTAGATCAACAGCTGACATTCCATTTCTGACTTACACAGCGGGATGTTGGTTACCTGGCTACTGATTATACAAACCCCGGTTACCAGCCACACGAACACTGGCTCCTTAAACCAGTAACCAAATATCAAAAGTGTATAATCAGATGTTCTTATATGGATCTTTATGAAAACACAGAAGAAGAGACAACTTTTGTAACCATACTTTTTGAATTAAATTATCTTTAATTGCCGATTGCTATCTAAATAATATCATCTATTCTCCATGACTAGTGGCCATTTTCAAACAAATATTTGTGACCTTGATATAGCATAAAGATTCGTTATGCGTTAAACAGAACTTTATTCAGCAAGTCGCTAAAATAGAGGAAAGTGGGCCAAAATCGGGTACCTAATATATTTATTCTATCAACAAATCATCAGAGGGCAATAATAGTGAAGCTTGGATAATTAGAGAATGAGATCTTTTATTAAAAAAAAAAATACTTGGCTACCAAGGAAAATGAGATTTTTCGAAAATGTCGAAATCCTCTGGAATTTGTACCTTTCATGTGAAATCATCTTCTTGCTCGTATCACTGCTTACACGACACCCTGTATATGCTCTCATCACAGAAAAAAAGAGTGATTCTCGTTTTGGCTCGCCTACTTGATTTTATTTTACCCTACTTTTCCTCTATGAGGGTTCTCGAAATTTTGAAAGGGTTACCTGTAATATAAAGAAATTCTTACCGAACAATCATATGTAGATATTGTTCAAAATTAATATTCAGCAAGATATGTACAGCTTCCTTAACATATTCACCACACGAATTCCTCCTCTGATAACGTTAAACGTGCACCGACTGCTCCCAGCAGCGAAGGGGATGATTTTTGATCCCGCGGACGTAGCATCCCCCCGTTTCCCATAAAACCAACCATAACATCGTGCCCAGCGAAGCGACCACGTGTGACGAACGCTCGCGTAGAACTGCGTCTCGTTACATCCGTCACAGCCGTCGGTCCGTAAAATTGGCGCCACCTGCCACCCTCCCAAAATCCGGCTTCCCGTTGCTGCTGTAGTTTCTGACTCATCCCATCGCCTTCGAGTATTTAATGCATTTATAATACAGGACTTAATGACCCCTGGCCCGGCTCCTCTCGTCTGGAATTTATTACAAATTGAACATCCGCCGATACGGAAGAAAAACACTGTCCTAACTCGAGGAATACATTAGGTTCGCTCGAGGTGTTCTCGAGATTCTCGTGATCTACGAAATTTTAGTGGTTACGGAGAGATTTTTTTGCGATTATTCGAAGTTCGACACTTGGACGAAGTTTGGGTCACTTTTGACCCAAGGTCGAGTTAAGAACGCTGTCTTCTTGTGGATCGTACGAATTGATTTTGTGATCGAGTGCAGTCGATTCGAAGGATCCGTGAAATTTTAGCGATTATGGAAAGATTTGAAAAAAATTAGAAGTTCAACCTTTGTATTGGGTCATTTTTGACCCAAAATCGAGTTAAGATCGAGCACAGTCAATTAGAAGGATCTATGAAATTTCAGCGATTTTGGAAAGATTTCGTTTCGATTGTCAGAAGTTCAACCCTTGCACGAAAATTGGGTTATTTTTTACCCAAAATTGAGTTAACATCAAGTGCAGTGAATTACAAGAATCCATGAAATTTTAGTGGCTGTGAAGAGAATTATACAAATTGCAAATGCAAGGATTAAGTATTACAGATCTCAATATCCTGGTTAATAATATTTTCCTCCCACCTCATCCCTTAAATACGAAAAATCAGCACGCAATTAAAAGTTACCCTATAAAATACCCTCGAACCAGCAACAACTTAATTAATGCATCGAGACCCCGGCAGTCATTAGTCCTTCCAGCTTAAAGGAATAAAGAATCATCACATTAAGTTGGTCCAAGCTGTAGCAGGGGTGGCAGCATACAGGGGATGAAGCTCTCGGTGTACAAAGTGTAATGTGATTGTTTCCAAGCCAATGGCCCCGTGTCTGGGGTTGCTGTTTCGCTCTGCTAGTGATGACTTCATCCCCATCTGATCCCGATTTCCTCCTGGTTTTAGACTCTCTCCTGCGAGACACCATCAGCATTCGTTCTCGAATAAAGCATCACTTGCCTCTCCTCCCCCTCGATATCACTCTAACGCTCCGACAAAACAACCCCAAGTGACACGAAAAAAAATATCGATCACAGGCAAAAAAAATTTGTTCTGTTAGGTATTGTTAAGACGTTCGCTACTACCGACGCAGCGTATGCGGTCGTCATTTTGAAATATATTTACTATATGTATTTTGCTTTAGAAGCAATCGATTGTATGTAATACGTTCCCTAACCCCACCCTCTTATAGTCATTTTACCATTGTAATCATCGGGAGCAATCGATAATGCTGGTAAACAAGATCGCTATATAGAACTTGGTAAACATTCGATTCACTGTTCAGCAGCGTTCAACTTCCTGTTTGCACTTGAAAAACAGGAGGAAGCTGGTAACGCGAAGGTCGTCGCTTTCGTGGAGAAAAGAAAGGAGAGTGACAGTTGTGTATACAGCGTGATTCTAGTAAATAGACCAAGATATTATCACATCTTGAATACAGCATACGTCTTGTCAAAATTTTGAAACATTGATTTTCCCAAAAATTACTCTACTTAAAAAAAGAAAGTTCCATTTACCCTTTCTATCCTTATCAAAATTAAGGTGAAAGGGCGTAAGCGATAAAATTAAATTTAAAGTGCCCCAAAAGGCGCGAACAGTACAGTGCGAGAAAATATTGAAAGTGCCTATAGGTGTCAATAGCTATGAAAGGGTTAAAAACGAGGTACACTTTGCAGGTGCATTCGTGATCTCAACACCTGCGAAAAAGCTCATGTCACAGAATACTAGGAGCCTTTAAAAAATTACAAAATTTTCTTCGACGAATTTTTTCCCAACTTCACTTGAAACAGAGGTACAGCATGTCCCAATCGCTAGAATCACCCTGTATACAGGAGTAGCCGATCGGAAAGAACAAAGCGGCGCAGATAGACCCGGTTGCATTGTTCCGTGGCTGTTTGCGTCCGTTTTCTGTTCCCTGTGTACAACCGAACGACTCTTTGTGCCTGTTGGTGTTTTCGCCATCGTGCACCATCGGGTTCTCTTGCCAACTGCGGCCGTACGGATTACCAGAGAAGTCCTTTAATGGCATTGTTGGCATTTGAATAACACGAAATATGATACGAGATCAGAACCTAGTCCTCCACCTTCTCCTCCTCTTTTTCTACCGCCACCCCTTTCTTGCATGTGCTTCATCTTTAAGCTCGAAAGCTTGCAGAGAGGGTGGGGGGAGGGAAAAAGGTCCTCCTATTCGGTATAGGGTTACGGTCCCGTTCCGCGCCGTTGTCCGTCCGGATTAATTGTTGGCAGCTCGTCGATGCACGACTCAGATACCACCGAAAAATATTCCCCTTTTTCGTCCCTTTTCTACGCTCTCGATCCTCCGTCTTTGGGAACCTCTTCGCTGACAAGCTGTACGCGCGACGCTCGAGAGATATTTCGAGTATAGTCGATGAAAGAAATACGGCGAGGTTGTAAATTGAAGTATTACGCAGTGTTGCAGATTGATTGCAGGGTCGCGTAATCAAAGAATCAAAGCTAAAGCACATTTCACGCGGCCCCGACTAAGATTTTGAGTTTTTGTCTTCGAAGGTTTCTACCGATTCGCTTGTCGACGCGTATAAACTTTGACGCCAAAATGACCTTACGACCTGGCTATACGTCTTCCATACACTGTACTTATTAGCCTCGAATCAATCTGAAAATGTCGTATTTGATCCTGGGTGTTACTCGATCAGTCGGCGCCGCTGCTTAATGCTCTAATTTACGACCTCGTTATATTTCTTCCATCGACTATACCTACTTGCTGGTCAGGTTTGTTGTGGTCTTCTTGGCCAACGGTTAATTGGCCACAGTAATCGGTGTTTAAGTGGGACGATGTTATCTCGATGATTATTTTTTCCGTAATGTTTGTTCCTGGTAAAAAGGTACGATCGATATCGTGAAGATTGAACTTGTTTTAAATATTTTTATCTGATCGAATATACACTCCCTTTCTAGAATTAATGGAAATTCGCAATTACTCGGTTGTTTACGCCCGAGAATTTTCTTTTTCCTTATCCTCGTTGTACATCGTCCTTTACCACGTTCGTTGCCACCAGAAAAATCGTGACGGACACGGTGTGTGCCTCCAACTTATAACTCTCAGACACGGTGATTTTCACGAGGATTTTCATGGTGATAATCGCGTCGATTACACAGTGTTGATATTTGACCGACACACTGTCGACAGTGGCACACAGGATGACTCGTTCTCTGTCGACACACTGTCGACGATGGCACACTGGATGACTCATGTCTTTGTCGACACACTGTCGACAGTGGCACACAGGATGACTCGTTCTCTGTCGACACAGTGTCGACGATGGCACACAGGGTATCTCGTTCTCTGTCAACAGCGCTTCGACGGTGGCAGTGAACGTGTCCATGATTCCTTAGAACGTTCTTGCAGACTTCAGTTGAAATTCGTGACAAAGGAGTATTATTCGAGTAATCGTCTCGGTGTTCCGCAATTGATCCGACACCGAGGTAAACGCTCGGCTATAAGAGGAAGAGAAGGTTTCGTGCGTGGTAGCATTTTAGACGCGAGGAAAAACGCGAATCACGCGGAGTTAGGTTGAACGGGACGTGGAGGAGAGGTAAATGAAAAGGGACGCGATATAAGCTATAAAGCACACGCTGGTTTTGCTGGCGAAGTGAAAGGCCAGGCACGAAACGCCAAACGGTGTGAGAGAGAGAGTGAGAGAGAGAGAGAGAGAGAGAGAGAGAGAGAGAAACAATCTGCACACCGGGGCGAACGTTTGAAAAATCGAAAGCCTAAAACGTAGTAAGTTATTACGCCGGGGAATCAACTTGTTAACGTCATTTCGCGCGTGAGCGACTACTGGTCACCACGCTGCCTAAGCCGTGACTGCTATTTTTCCTGAGGAACGTCCATAAACCGGACACTTTAGACGTACGGCGACCGCACTACTATCTATTTAACATTCAAGTGGTTGCATCGAGTCAGGACAAGGAATGAATACCTTTGCTTCTCGTATTCTCTCTCTCTCTTTCTCGCTCTCCGTTGCTCCTCTGCTCGTTTAGTCTCCTGACTATAAAAGTTTATTTTTACCAGTTCCACAGTGGAGGAATCGATGAGATAACGCGTCGTCGCGAACGGAAAAAAGTTATTAACGCGCTCTGATACGCGACTCGAATTCGATAATACGACATGGAAATGCATTTACCACGTATAAACGTAATTACGCGAGTGTTGTAAGCACGTGTAGTAAATTATACACGAGACACGTTGTCGAACTTCACGTTCCCGTCGATTCTCTTTGGTCTTGCTTACAGTGCGACCTTTCGTTGTTTGTATTCGTTCGAGAGTTGTATCGTGACGGTTCTTAGACTTTCAGGTATGAATCTGGGATTGATTTCTGAACAAGAATTTTCTGTGTTATTCTTCTGAAAATTCGTGGACAGGTCGCGTGATGAATTAAGTTTTAAACATACACCGGGTGTCCCAATTTTTTCTAATCAAACTTTGCCAGCGTATTCTGTAAGTGTAAGTAAGAAAAAAATGTCGTACGAACATAGGTCGTTTGAAGCTTCCTTGAAAAGTTACGACGAAAATACGAAATACAAAGAGAATGGTAACGAACATATTTCGTTGTAACTTTCGAATAAAGCTTCAAACGACCTATGTTTATATAACATTTTCCACTTATTTATACCCATAGAACATACCGACAAAGTTTGATAAAAAAGAAATTGGGACACCCGGTATAGATCGGCGACAGATTTGTAGCATAGGTTACAAAAGTGGTTCGAAGTGAAACGTCTGAAAAGAAATGAATTTGTCGTTCGTTTTATCGCATCAATTTACATTACGAGGGTGTGGAATCGTTCTCGGAAAAGCATTCAAAAATTGAGTCATTTTACGGCTGGCCGGAGCATCATAAAAAAAAAAGAAACAATAAAATTTGCGAACTTTGCGCGCAGAGTGAAACATGTTGAAACGGTTTCTAACCGGTGGAAATAAATATATCGAAATATTTCAGTACGAGGGATCAACTTCATAATCAGTGATACACGTATAAATCACACACTGTAATGCAGAATTTACGAGACAGTATTATTGCTCTCACTGTACCGCTAACAGCACACTAAAAACCTTTTCAATCACCAAGTGCTCTCGCAAATTCCCCAACCTCCCGCTCCGCCATTCATTCTCTCACGAGACATTCTTCACCCACTCTAATCCCTTTGTTCTTATTTTGATTTCAGGTGAGTAATCGACCGACTCTAAGTTTCTTGTAACAATTTGCCAACGAGAACGAGCCAGGTCGGTAGTTCAACCGTTGTCGGTGAGTAAATCACATTGTTTACCCGGGGGGGGAACGAGAGAGCAAAGCGCGAAATTAGACCGCGGAAAAGCTGCCACCGAGGTTTGAAATCCGAATCTCTACCGAGGAATGCGCACGATGAAATAGCCCCCGTGCTCGCGACAGCGAAGTTACGAGCGTAAACAGCCGATATCGTCGACGCGATTCTTGAGAATTAAAGGGATCCTCTTGTCTAGAGCATCGAAAAAACCCATTTCTTCGTCACTTTTCTTTTCTTTTTGGCGAATATTATCGTGCCTTGGGTGTTTCGAAGTTCGTACACTTGTTCGTGAGTATTTTCATTCGGCACAGTATCGGGTGACTTAAAAGTTACGTACGCACTTGTGATGTATTTTGTAGGTCTCTTCTGTATATCACTTCGTTACCAGCGAATTTCTTTGCAAGAATTCTCAGTTCTTGCGAAATTATAATCGATCGTAGTTTTTCTTCTCGTGAACGAAAAAAGCATTGAGTTATAGAGGGTGAAAGATATTTAACACCGGAACAATCAAAGTTGTATAGTTTTTTCTCTTCTGGAGAAATTGAGTAAAATGAAGAAAATCTGAGGTGAATTATTTTCCAAATTTGCCGACGTTCATCTTCGAAGTTCGAAACGAAACGACTGCCTTGTAGAAGAAGGATGAAATCGAGGATGAAAGACAGAAAATGTGGACGTCTCTCGAGTGCAAGGGACTTCGGTGAAAACAGAAGCAATAGACAGAAGGGAGTGGAAAGTGGAGAGAAAAAAAGGAGGATGAGAATCGTAGGACTCGGTAATAATTCAAGCAAAAGGACGCATCAATCCTGATGGCCCTCCGTGCCCCTCTTCTTCCTTCGTTGGAGCCTCTGCCAGAAATAGAGCGATGCTGGTAACGCTGTTTTTCGCTGTCCTCCTTCAGCTACCGTTCCCACAACTTCGTTCGTGTTCTCCCTAGGGAAAAGCTGGATGGCTACCGATTTTCCCTTATTGCCGCTTGCCACGCGACACCCCCGCCTCCAGCTCTCGCACTTTTGCCACATAAATCTCCGCTCGTTCGACCGCCGCTAGCTCCACCAACGGAACTAATCGAATTTTTGGCACAAGCAGACTGATTTCCAATTGGGAATGACTCTCGTGTCACGTGGAACCGGTCGATATTTTTTTTTAATAATTTTTTTGCCAATTTTTCCATATTTTCCGAGCTTCGAAGTTCTTGTTTTTAACGAACGGAAGGGTTGTGTTAGGAAAATTTTTATATAGAATGTTTGTGACAATTATCAGGAGAATAATTGGTAGGCAGTGTTTTCGGACTACGATTTGGAAATTTGGAAAGATTGTGTTGATAATATTTTTGTACGGTACGTTTGTGATAATTATTGCGAGAGTAATTCACGGTTGATTATGACTTCTGAGTAATGGAAATGGCGGTGGAGGATGTAGAGATGTGACGGAAATTGTGTCTGTTTGTTTTTCTCATCGGTGACAAATTATATTTGGACTGCACTTAGCTCGTCCTTTACCCCTTTCTCTGGTAACGACGTTACAGAGGTCGTTGCTGGGCTCGTGATTCAATTTACTTACCCCTTTCAACGTGGCAGACGAAGAGTAGGTATGTGTTTGTTGCGACAAAAGTAATTCATCGATGTCACGTAGTTTGTGACAGTTTTTTAAGTTAGGTGTTGTTTTAACGAATGCGAATGGCTCGAACATTCTGCTGTAGAAAAATATTAGCTGTCGAATTTCGAGAATATTGATATTTCATGGGAACTTCATTTTTAATCTAACATCTGATCGATCGAAGGAGTAAGAGAGGTTCGATCATTTATATCAATTCTCGAAATCCGCCTCTGTGAAATATTACCCCCGCGAGTCAGGTTTTCCTCAAGATGGCTTCGAAAGAACGACACAGCCACGTGGCCCAGTCCTTGACTTTAATAACCAAGAGTGTTTCTCGTCGTAAAAGAAACTTTTACATTTTCCTCATTACTCCACCTCTGAATTATTCAATCGTATCCAGTATTTTTCAAACTCCTGTACTTAAACCATCGTGATACATTGGTAATTTGGGGTAATAAAAAAAATGGCGAAGCACTTGTGTATCTCTATTAAAAAATAAATCGTGGCAGTGGAGAAATTATAGTATTTAGCTCTATTTCACTGTTGAAGCCCAGAGAAAGCGCAGTACCTACACTAATTATATTTTAAAAAACATTTCGAATAGATATTTTCAATTGCAACCGATTTACAACTTTCAAGATTTACAGCAACCTTTCTGGCTACTAAATTAAAAATTTAGTTGTACTTAAATTTGAAATGATACATTTGGCAGAATTAATAGGCAAACGCTCTACGATTCAGAGTTACCAAATAGTTGGTCATCGAACATTACAGTAATACATAAAGTCATTTTCGAAAGATACAAAATCACCGTCCATTTACGAATCACGACACCCTTAGCGTGAACCAAATATGGCTGACGCGGCGGAGTGTTAAAAGCCCGACGATCGCGTTACGGTAACAATTTCAGAGAGAGAAAGAGAGGGTGGTTGTCTTCTGGTTCGTCTGGAACGGTGGCCGGAAGATCGGCTTGGTGATTTATCGAGGCGCGTTTTCAACGCATTCGGGCTAATACGTCTCGCAGTGGGCGCGTAGGAGGAGCGGTGCATCAACGGGAGCGGGTGTTTAGACGCGGCGAGAACAAAGGGCGCCGCTTGTTCGGCGGCAGTGGCCGTTTCACAGCCCCGGGGAACATTAGCCAGATCACCGGATGCCCGTGACACTTTTCTCACCCACTCGGCCGTCGTTATCTTCGCCGTAAAACCAGCATCTCTCTCTTACACTTTACGGAGCTTGTGTATGTTTCGGTCAAATTCTCTCTTACTCTCGTTTCTTATTACACTCTGCAAAGTCTTGCGTATGTTTAGTTAAAACTGTCTCTCCCTCATTCTCTCTTTTCTTCTCTTGTCTCTCCCTTCTCTCTCTCTCTCTCATTCTCACACTTTGCAAAGTTTGTGTGTGCTTCGGTTAAATTCTGTCTCTCCCTCATTCTCTATTTTCTCCTCTTGTCTCTCCCTTCCGTTTCTCTCTCATTCTCTCACTTTGCAAACTTTGTGTGTCTTTCGTTAAAATTCTGTCTCTCCCTGATTGTCATTCTCTCTCTCCAATTCTCCCTTTTCTTCTCTCGCCTCTGTTTCTCTCGCTATCATTCTCTCTTTCTCTGTCTTCTTACTCTTTCTCATTCTCTCTGCACCCACTTCTCTCTCTCTCTGATTCTCTCTTTTCATCTCTTCCCTCCGCTTCTCGTTTCTTATTAAACAACTCGCCCGTTCCCCTCGTTCTTCGCCGGTGTGCGGCAAAAAACCACGAAGAAGAGTCTCCTCCGCCATCTTACGATATCGCGGACGAGATCGTCGAAGAGCATCCGAGGAGTTACTTTCAGCCAGGCGTTTCAGATAAGCGGCGGCCTCGTAAGAAGACCGTTAATTGCCGCTACTTTGTGTTCCAGCATATTTAACCGGTTAAAAACCACCATCGACCCTCAGATGGTTTCGAATTGTTGAGATGGTAGTCGTTGCAGCCGTTCCACCAATCCAAGATAACGCTATACTCCGCGGACTTCATAAACGGCAGATTATGGAGTTAGTTAGGTTATCTCATTAAGCACCGATACCGGGAGAATCTTCCTTTCGTTTATCTGCTACCGCTGTGTAGAATACTTAAGGATCCTTGTGTGAAGCTTGTGCTGCGTGTGGAACGTTCGGCATTCGATTATTCAAGCATTAGGTTGATTTAGAAGTTCGTGCAATTTTCTTTTTAATTAAACGGGTTCGATCAAAAAAATCATTCAAGTTCTATAAAGTTCACTTTATGTTTAGGAAAGGAAGAGTATTAAGCATTTCGCATATTTATCAGATCAACGCCCATAAAATTCAGAATTCAAAATAATTAACTCCTCTTTTTCACATTTTTCTAATTTTACTAAATTTTCTTATTAAAGTTTCCGATCTTCGTAAATAAGAAACAATTAATAAATGTAATTTAATGGAGTTAGTAACTTTGGCTTCTGAGTGGCTCAAATGGTAGCCAGAATAAAAATTCTTAATTTTCCCCAAAAATCCACTTCGCGTTAACATTGTTTCCTCAAGAAATCCGTCAAATAAACAAAATACGAAAAACAGCGCTCAAACAATTACACCGTAGACCCACGATTTATCAGCAACAATCATTCTTCCACATCTTTCCAACCAAGGATCTATCTGCAAGGTAGAGAAATCGCGTGAAAAACAGCAACGCAACAGAAGGATCGTTCATCTCGTCGGCTAGTAGTTGCGTGACAATGATTCTTCATGGAAGGTCGCCTTAATGCCGTTGCAGTAGCTTTTTGTCCGATCGTAGTCACGATTTAAGGTTGATTCTCCCCCGTGGAAGTATCGCTTCGGAGGATTTCGCGTGACACGATATTGTCATGAGTCCAAGACGCGGTTTGTCAACCCTGCCACGACCTCATCAATGTTTCATACGCATGCGATGACCCCAACCCCCTGTGCCGGGCGATACACTAAGTGGTTTTGCTCATAAAGCTGTGACGGTTCGTAGGATAATGTGGACGGTAAGTGGTCTCGAGTAGCGTGCTGGTGAGAACGCACATGTGACCAAGAAACTGTCGCTCGAGAGACCTTTTCCTACTTCTTAACGGAGTTCCTGAGCAATTTTAAGTTTCCCAGTCTGTTCGCTATTTTTCTAATTTTCCTTCCGGCGTGAAAATGTTTCAACGAGAGTCTTAACGCCAATCTTTTAATGGGAGTATGGAACGATGGATACTTGGATTTACGCCAAGATGGTATTTCAACGTTTCTATTTCTTCCGACTGGAACATAGTGCGTCTGTAGCGATTTTAATGCAAATTTTTAAGAAGTCTGTATTTTTTATTTTTCGGTTGGAAATTACACTTTTTAACGAGGATCACAGCGACGGGTGATAGATGGTCTGGGTTCGTGCAGACGTGGGATTTTAATGTTTCCATTTCATCAGCGTCGAACATAGTGAGTTTCTACTGATTTCAATGTCTGTTTTTTTTTTTTTTCGTTTGTGTGTGAAAATTATATTTTCTAATGAGTGTTATTGTGACGGATATTTCGGGTTCGCGTTATTACACGATTTTAATGTTAATAGTTTATCAGTGTCTAACGTAAATGAATAAATTATCCGGAGATTAGCATACATAATAGCTACGTTTACTCCGCGATTTCTCGAGAAAAACACCGCGTACGCGATTTTTTCGTAAACAGACGGATTTGCAATTGTAAGAGACAGAGATTGTGAGAAAATCCATCATACGTGTTACACTGAATTTCGATCAATATTAATTACACGCTTTAAATGGTTTCGTTTAATTTTTCCTTAGCTAATGGATTTACGCGGTCGCCGTTTTACGCTCAGTTGGAGCGAGACCTGCGAACTGCAGGTAAGCTTAAGAACCGCGTAACTTCACCTCACCTTCGTTCCCGTAAAACCAGTCCGTTTTCATTCGAATTCATTTAGACTCGCTATCTAACATCTAACTGCACCCAACTTCATTAACACGCACAATTAAGCGACATCGAGGAATTCTTGGGAATAATTTAACACAAAGTTGCATTATACATCGTTGAAACGAAATTGTTTTCTAATTTCTTGAAACAAGAGGTGATCAACTATCCTTCGTTACTTTAAAATAGCTGTCGTTTGCTTAAAAAGAAAGAATATTTCATATTTACTCGGATATTTCACGGGAAGGTGATTCAAATTTTAGCAATTCTTCTGCTGCGCTTGAAACTTTATTCAGAAATTAAAAGAAAAACAAATGTTTTTCAGATATTCGTAAATTACTCGATCACTATTTTTGTTGCTCAAAAATGTAAGTTTATTGGTTACGTTCGTAATTTTTTTCGTGAAGGCATATATGAGTTCGTCGAACTCGAAAGTTTCGCCTTAGGACTATTGGGGCTGTACAACTTTGAGTAGTCGAATTACTCGAATAATTCGGATCATTTCGAATACGAATTCTTTATTCGGATAATTGGAAAAATTCCGAATACGAACTCTATATTCCCGATAATTCAAATAATTCGAATGTGAGATTTTTATTCGAATAATTTCGAATACGAATTCGGATAACTCAAATATTCGAAGTCTTCACATCCAAATAATTCAACTATTCGAAATTAAAATCCGAATTCTACCAATATTCGAATATTCAAATTTCCCTGAACACCACCCTCACTTGTCACTCACGGATAATCAAATATCCCCTCGTTAACCGCAAAACCTCCAAACTTGAAAAAACCTCGAAAAAAGAGCACACCGAGGCTTACAAGCTAACAACCGAAAATATTCCAAAAAATTAGCGAATTCTCCTGAGCGTTTGCATCTCGAATCTCGTCTCCTCTCCACCATTCTTACTCCCCCTCTGGTACCGCAGTGGGCCACTCTGAAAAAGTTTCGAATTTCAAAGCCTATATTTTCCCCCTGTTTTCGACATGATTTGGAGCCGCGACTCGGGACGGGGGTGTGCGAGCGGGGACACAACCGAGCGTTATTTTTATAATCCCGTTTTGCCGGCTCCGACGCTCTCGAGCGGTCTCAGCGTGTCGCTGCTCGGTCTTACGCGCGTGCATCACAAGAGAAGAAGAAGAAGAAGAAAAAGACGAGAAGAAAAAGGAAGAAGAAGGAATGGTTCGTGGGGGTATCGCGTTACCGATCGGTAGGTAAGGCCCTTGTCTCCTCTCTTTTTCGCCTCTTTGGCCGGCAGGGCCGAAAAAGGGGTGAAGGGTGTGTTAGCGGAGGTTCCCTCTTGTACCGCCAATAAAACTCGGGGATATCGAGGACGCGACATGTTGGACAATGAAACGAATGGACGGGCCCCGTTGAAATAATTATGCCGCGGAACCGAGAAATATCCCAGCCGGATTCTGTTCCTGGGAATCTCGACCGTTTCGTCCCGGTTGAATAAAGCCAGATTTTTCTTTCTGGAGGAACAGTGGAATGCTTTTTGGGAACGGTTCGGTACGTTTGCAAGAGATTTTTCTACGATTCAGGTGTAATATAGGGTTATTCGCGAAGAATGACTACTTGCAAGTTCGATGTGGCGGGAAATTTGAATCAATTTGAACGTGATTCGATGCTGAAGCTCCTGGAAGCGTTGATAAATCTTGAATCTTGAGTTCTTTCATGTTTCGTTACCTACGTCTTGAAAGTTTCACGAGTATTCAGTGTCTTGCAAACAGTTGATGTTAAACGAGACGTGAAATATCGAAGATATTGAATACTCAGGTGTGAGAAGAGTACTCACTCGCCAACTTTTCCTCGCTTATCCAAATTTTCAATATTTTCACTTGAATGCCTTTATACATTGTACATTGTATGTCAACTACGAGATATCTCGTAATATTTCTTTTTTCTTCAAAACATTAACAAGTGCCACTGCAAAGCTATATCTGGGGCTAACTGATATTAAATTTAAAGAAGTTCTGCTGTTTTCTTTAAACAAACTTTCGGCAAAACTTGCCTAATTTGCTTGGCAGTGAAACTGAGTGCTCGCCAAGCTTTCAGGGCTTATCACAACCTAGGAGACTTTCATCTTCAAGACTTATCGAAACTTCAAAGACTCAAGACTTATCACGACCTCGAAGTGAACTCTTCAAAGTATCGAATCAGGCTCGAAGTAATTCACCCGTTGGCGGTGTGAAAAAACCTCGAATAACTTGGAAATTGAGATTCAAACGCCCATCACCACTCACGCCCATAGGCTCACTCATCACCGAACGTCATCGTGCGCGCATGCACGCAGATCGACGGACACACGCAGAACAGCCAGGATTCGCGCTCGATCGATCGAAGCGTCCGATGAAGCACGCCTGAAACAACGAGCAAGAGAGAAAGAGAGAGAGAGAGAGAGAGTGCAGTTTAATGAGAGCCAGGGCTTGACGAGATAAGCGCGGCTCTCCGCATTCATCCGTGCATTCCTGTCTGGTTTCCTCCTTTTCTTGCCCCTCGCACAGCTCACTCCTCCGCTTCCCTTTCTCTTATTCCTTTCTTCCACCTCGCGGCTTTCTCTCCGCGTCCTCTCTGTTCCTCCGCGTCGTCCGCAATCGTCCACCCCCGGCTTTTGTCTTATTATTTGGTCGCGCGGCCGACCAGGTAAGTATATCTCTCCTTCTACACACGGCACTCCTCTCGCCGCGATCCACGCATATAAACATCGCGGCTTTATCTGAGCGTTTTATAGCGGCGGAGGTCCCAGCAGAGGCTGCAGGGACCGCCGTGAGGACCTGGAGAACCGGAGGACTCGGTGAGATCGCGGGGAGCCTCGGCCTACGCTCTCCTCCTCTCTTCTCTGTTTGTTCTCTCCATTTTTTTACACTTTTGCATTAGCGTGGTTGTTAAGGCAATATCGTCTTCTCTCTTCCTCTGTGTTACTTCTTAGCTCTACCTTTGGCATTTCCGTGCCGCGTGTACCATTTTCGGTGCATACGTGAATCTCCTTTCCTGGTCCAGTGATATTTCCTTTCAACGGTAGATAAAGTGCAAGAATTCTCGTATATTTTCAATATTAATACAGTTATTTGTTACACAGTGCAGCTAAAAAGTTAGTTACCAAATTCTATACCGTCCATCGTTATTGGTACACTTGGCCTGGTAGAACGCTCGGCACGGAACATGCTGAACTATATCTGCTCTTATCCACCAAAACACTTATACGATGAAAACATATAAAATTACTTATTATTGCGTTAAACAAGTTGAAAGAAAAATTAAATTTTTTATTTAGAATCTTGCGTTATATTCTTAGCGTTCGTTCAATAAAAAAGAGCTGGCTCTCCTTCTCATATACACACCACCGCTCTCAAGTTAAACATACTCAAAGTGGAAAAAAAATTAATAAATTTCGTATTTAGAATCTTGCCTTATATTGTCAGTGTTCGGTCAACGAAAATTAATTAACGACCGCAAAGAGTTGGCTCTCCTTCTCATATTTACATTACCACTCTTCAGATGGTTTAATCACCCGATGCAAAAGTGCGACGTTAATTCAATTCCGCACAGTTAGAAAACTCTCCTAAACCGTTTTCCAAAACCTAAGCTCACGTAGCAATCTAATACCTCGTAAAACAACAAAAATCGAGTCTTCTTATTTTCACCCTTTACGCACGAATATATCTCATGAAACGATAGCAGCCGAATTTTGTCACATTCAACACTTTACACACGAATACTCAGCAAAGATTTCCTATATCACACTTCCACACACACACGTATGGCAACGCATAAACGAAGTGCACAAATTGCACTCACATAATTACCGGTTGACAGCCTCGGATTGATACAACGTGAGCTCGCGTGGAGCTACGAGAAGATTGCACAACAAAGGGGTTAATACCCCCACGAGCCGCTCTACTGTACCAAGAAAGAACAATAACCTTAGAATTAACCTATCTGTAATCGAGTCCTGCCGATCGTTAAACTAAATTACAAAAAAAACTTCTCCACGTAGATCACACAGTGTGTATTATCTTATCTCTACGAATTCGTATCGCCGATCCAGAAACCCGTTCCCCAACGTTATTTCATCCACGCAGGGTAACTAGGATTAATTCGAAGATCGTTGTAACGGATCGTGTGAGGCGGTTCGACGCTAGGAATCTGTTACGG
>NW_017100231.1:3279561-3289916 GCF_001263275.1 Habropoda laboriosa | reverse complement strand
TGCTTGCCTCATTAGCATACCATGTCTGGATCTGCTTCTTTTTCTCTTCTTTCTGCAGCGAGGTCTTTTCTCGAGGACCTCGTTGCTCCTCCGTGATTCTCGCCACTTTGATAATTTCGACGGGTCAGCGGTTGTAATTTTCTCTTCTGTTTCCTCGTTCCCGACCTCTCCGCGGACACCTTCAATTTCGTAATCTATTTTATGCGCGCGAAATCGAAGATTGGAGAGGTGAACGCGGGGATTCGCCGTTCGACAGTTTTCTCTGCAAATGAATGTTGTTTCACTAAGGGTTTTGTGTTGGAAAAGGGTCGAAGACTGTGTTTAACACGTTAAGCGCGGCGTCAGTCCGTGGTGACTGACAGTGAACTTTTCGTTTAAACGGCGTCGGTCCGTGGGATAAATATATGTTATGCACGTCTCCTTCTTTTTTTTTTTTTTTGCAATTTATGAACACTTCTACCAATCCGGATTGGTATTTCTTCGTCTGAATGCTTTATACTCTATAACCGAACAGCTCGCGAAGTGATCGCCGCTGTGTGCCGCCTGAACGGGAAGCAGAGCGAAATCGACTCCGCGCTCAACGTGTTAACGCCTTGATTTTGAGTTTCGCTGACTGTGCATTTGGGCGTCTGAGAAAAGCTGATCTATCGTAAGTTAATTACTAGACTCCGGATTTTTATGGATTTATTGGAAATTTAGAGGTGCAAAATTGCATAGAAAATAGGTAATACGAAGAAAGTATAGAAAATTTGCAAATTATAGTGCTTTCTGTACTGGATAAAATAATTTTCTACCCAAGTTTTATTTTTTTATTATACTAGGGTGGATTGGAAAGTTCACGGCCTAAGTATGAAGGATTGCAGCCAAGTGCTTGTAATTTTTACCGAATAATATGTAATTAATTGTGTACTAATGTATACAATTCCGTGTCGTCATTTTTCTCCCTTTTAGAGCTAGTGAAGTAGAGGTTTTTGCAGTAGACGGAGTAGAAAGGACTAAATTAGAAAACGAACAGCGATCCAATACCTGAAGATAAAGGACCTCACTTCGAAGATCATTCAAGGACCTTGCGAAAATCATTCAAGGTCCTTGCGGTGATGTCCTTTGTCACCAGGTACCGGATCATTCCTCGCTTCTATTCGTCTCTTCTCTGTACAAGAGAGCAAAAGACCGACAGAGCCACGAAACTTCGTACGTCGGTACGCAAATGATCACAGATCACACCTAGCATCAGTTCTTCCTACTTAGGCAGCGAACTTTTCAATCCACCCTCCTATGTATTCCCAAAAATATGAATTTGCGTGAAGATTTGTCGTCTATTAACGACATTTTAAAATCTTCACTTCTATAAATTAAAACGAGTTACTAGATTGTGGATGTTTTAACGCATTCATAGGAAATTTAGAGGTGCAAAATTGCAGAGAATGTAGGTACTACGAAAAAGTATAGAAAATATACAAATTACGGTTCTCGGTATAGTAGATAAAATAACAGCGCTTTCTGGTAGATTTTCTACGGAAAGTAAGTTTCAATTATTCACCGTATTCTCAAATAATTTACAATTTATTTTATACTATATTGTGTTTATTTACCGTATCCCAAAAAATACGAATTTGCACGAAAATTTTTAGTCTACTAATGACATTTGGTAATTTTCAATTTTACAAATTTCAGAGAGGAAGTTTAGTGTTTGTCGCTGTTTTTGCCGCGTCTCGGCCAGAATCTGTGCCACGAGTCTGCCTCGTTACGAGGCAAGGGGTTAATGAAGAGTTAGAAAGAAACGACGGTCGGCTAGAGATTCTCGTTTTAATAAGAGAACGAGGAATTAATTAATTCTATAAATAGATCGCTTAACGTATCCGTGAAATATCAAGACACGAGTATGCTACTTTCCAGCCACATTGTATCACAGAGATCTTGCAATGCAGACGATTCGAAAATTGAAAAATTAAACGTTACTCCGTTAGTTCAATTTCATTTGTGTCTACTTAAACGCGCCGCGAGTTCAAGATAAATTCTCTCGTCGGTGGAGATTTTCAAATGTTTCTTTTTGAAACGACGTTTGAAATTTTTCAAGAATCCTTTTCGCCAACGTTTCACGAGATCGTGAAAGTTGCGGTAATTAAACGCCGATTATGCCCGAAATAACGCATCGGTGTGCGTGCTTACTTGCGCGTATTCGTCGCATGGGCAAAGGTGTGTATTTTTTCGTCGACGTCGACTTTTGTTTTCCTTCTGCTGAAAGTCGCGGTAATAACCAGATAAAAATGTAAATTTATTCACCGTGGTAATTTGTCGCACGCATGACTGCTTAATATTTAATCCACGAACGCGGCCACGGCCCGACGATAATGTTCACGCTACCAAAATTGTAAATTCGGCGACGGGGCTTGTTAATATTGTCGCGTGCGTGTCGTTCGTCTTCGTTTTTAATTGAAATAAATGCAACGTATTTTCGTTTTCTATCTCTCTCTCTCTCTCTGTGTGCATCGCACAGTGGAAAAGCTGGCCGAAATTCAAATTTTCAGACTTAACCCCTTAACGCACAGTTTTTTTGAAAAAAACCGGCCAAAAAAAATCAATTTTTTTAATGTAAAAAAAACAAACTTTAGAACATTGTTTTGGCAAAAAAATAAAAAAAATTCAAAATTAATCAAAATTTTTAGTTTAATTTTGGATTTTGATCCACATTGCAGAAAAGAGCCGAATATTGCAATGTTACACGTCCATCGACTTTTTTATTTTTCGTTTCGAATAACACGATTCTTTTTCTTAGCTTTCACATTGTTATTTTCAATTCTCGAATATATTCGAGTGTGAAAAATTATAGCAGCATCAAATACAACGCCGCTCGAATTATCTCGAGTGTGCACAGTTTGGCCTGTTTAGCGCGCTCGAATTAACTCGAGCGTGCAAGTTAAGGGGTTAATTAAAAACCAGAGAAAAAGGGAGAATAAAAAATTACGTAGGATTGTACTTAGATAAATGAGATTGCTTCTGAAGTTTGTATTTTACCGTGAGTTTTCGTGTAAAATTGTGTGAAATAATTTTTTAACTATGCTCGATAAGCAGCAAGTGCAACTTGGTTCTGCTAGAATTAGTAAAATAATTTTGACCAAATTTTTTTAAACGTATACTTCAGTGTGCATCGTTGATTTAGAGGAAATTGGTAAGTTCGTTTATCGCGTGGACGTTTGAATTTCTGTTTCTGATTTCCACGATTAAATCGATCGCTGGCGCGACACGCGAATTTTTCACGAAAAGCCATATGCAACGGTAATTTTATGCAAGTCTTCAGACTGAAATTCGAGCCTTTTAACACGAATTTCTTAGGTGTTGATATCTTCACGAGGGACCTCTCCGAATTTGTAGAAAAATTTCAGTGAAAAGCTAGTAGCGCAAATTTTCATATTTTACCAAAGTAAATTTCCCTATTTTACTGTTCAAGGATCCTTTCTCAACCTTCCATTTTCTTTGCCCCTGTGATTTAACAAAGAAAACTGCGAACAGTCTGTAGTAAATTCTTAACCCTTTAGCTCAGATTTTTCTCAGCTTGATGTGCAAGATAATACTATACTGATAATTTTCACTGTTTAAAATTTAATAACTCAGTTATTAATAATAATTTGATAACTCGCTGCAACTTACTTTCTTTGCCGTAACAGAAAAGATAAAGCAATTTGGGAAGCGAAAGAAAATAATTGAAAAAATTTCACTTAATGGACTAATTCTTCTTCAAACAAATCTGAATTTCCAGCAATTATTACAACAGACACGTTTCAATTGACAGAAACGTTCACCTAACAATCAACGAATCTCACCAACCAGTCAAACCAGCCAAGTACAATGTAATAATAATCTGAAGATGATAAATCAGATCCAATCGACAGGTTTTTCCCTGAATTTCACACGAGATTCATCAGAACCTGGTGTAACAGCCTACCAGCAATGATTTATCGAATTGATTAGTTGCTTAGATGGATATATTAATTAACCTATCAATAGTTCTCGGTCGATAATCAACATTATTCACGGGTGAACGTTTATTAAAACGAATTATCGCGGATTTTGCCTCGCCGGTGCATATATCGTATTGAAGGCGCGGAAACGTAGACTATTTGAAATTTGCCTGGTGCCACACGCGATAAACACGGAGATTAGCGATTGTTATTTTGAATTGCTGCCAGTTTTACGCTCGTTTGCGTCGCTCGCGTGGATGTTCACATCGGCAAATCGATTACACGCGCGAATCCGCTTCTTACACGTCTCGAGAGCTTCGTTTTTGCTCGTCCAGTGATTGGTGATCGACGAAACAGGGTGTGTTTAAAGTGTCGTTAAACTCTCGTCCCTGTATTTTCCTTTAAGTGCTGCAAATGAACTCTGGGAAATATGGTTAGGTGCAAAAAGCGTGGAGTATTTTGTAAATAATGGGCGAAATGGCCGTTGATCATCTTGATAACTTGCTTCTGACAAATTTCTAGATGAAAATTAATATATCGAGTGATTTTAACGACTGGCTGACGCTTTGTAATTTTATTCAAAGTGGAAATAGAAGAAAATTATGGTCAACTTAATAAACTCTATCTTCTCGTGACATAATATTTTCAGAGAGATTGTAATAACTGTGTAGAATGTTTTGCAATTTCATTTCGGATGAAAATTGAAGGGATGTCGTTTAAGAAATTTTTAATAATTTAATAGACTCTATTTTCTTGTGACATGATTTTTTCAGAGATTGCAATAACTGTGTAGAATGTTTTGCAATTTTATTTCGGATGGAAATTGAAGAAATGTCATTTAAGAGAATTTTGCACAATTTAATAGACTCTATTTTCCTGCGATATGATTTTTCCAAAAGTGCGCCGATTTACTTGGAATAAAATTACAGGTAAATCAGATTACCAAAATCGCCGTGTATCAGTTCAAATTTTCACCAAAAGACAGTCGTATTCTTCGAATTCCCGAAATATTCACGAAACTGTTACAAAAACTAAATTCTCATATTTTGATTGTTCGACGATACTTTTTCAATTTTCCGCGTTTTTTGCACCTGACGTTTATCAGACACCAAAGGTGAGTTTTATGTTATAATCATACACAAGTTCGAGTCAATAGCAATATGTCTTTAACCATATCACGAAGCCATTGTTCCGTGACACGAAAATCATAGCCTCTTTATTCACGGTACTACTTCACGAAAATTACCGTGTAACGACCGTTTCGCGTAGTTTACGACGGCCAAGTTACTATTATAACCTCGAGGAACAACCTGAACTAGTGACACGTAAAAACAAAGACGTGTAAAGAACGAGCAAGTATTCCTTGTCCCGATAAGATACTATTTGCTTATCAACGAGCGGAACCGGTAGGAAAAACTGGAAGAAGCACTTTAAATACTAACGTGACAAACAAAATATAACTCACGCGTTGTAACTAGCACTTTCAAGAATAAAAGACAGGATTTTTTTCTCTGACTCTCGTTTTTATGAAATTCGATCGAAGATAGACGAGAACATTTTGTTCCTCGAATTGAAAATAATACACTTTTCTTTGGAATATTTAATAATAGTGTAAATGGAAGAATTGTTGGAATTTTATTCGTTGGGATTTTCAATGGCGAGGCGAAAAGTCGCGAATTGAGAATTCTTATTTCTGCGAAATTTAGTCAGACACGTGAGAAAATGTTGTTCCTCGAATCGAAGATAATACACAAAATACTCACTTTCCTTCGGAATTTTCAATGATAGTGTAAAAGGAAGATTTGTTGGAATGTTATTTGAATTTGATGCAGTTAATATTCAGCGATTTCCAGTGGCGAGGCGAAATGTCGCGAATTGAGAATTCTTATTTTTAGGAAATTTAGTCAGACACGTGAGAAAATTTGGTTCCTCGAATTGAAAATAATGCACAGAAAAATCACACTTTTTTGGGGAATTTTCAATAATAGTGCGAAACGAAGATTCGTTGGAATTTGATTTAATATTCAGCGATTTCCAGTGGCTAGGCGAAAAGTCGCGAATTGAGAACTTTTATTTTTGCGAAATTTAATTAACAAGACACATGATAAAATTTTCTTCTTCAAATCAGAAATGATGCCCAAAAATATCACACTTTTTCCTTCAGAATTCTCAGTAATTTTATTCGAATTTGACGCGGTTGATATCCACCGCTCTCCAGATTTCAAAGCGAGAAGTCGCGAATTCGAAACTCTCATTTCCACGAAATTTAATCAGAGGCAAAAATCGTGTGTTCGAATTAACAATAATACACAAAAAAGATCACACTTTTCTTTAGAATTTTCAGTAATTTTATTGGAATTTGACGCGGTTAATATCCAGCGATCTCCAGATTCCAATGCGAAAAGTCACGAATCGAGAACTGATTTCCGCGAAATTAAGGCACACGAAAAAATCTTGTGTTCGAATCGAAAACAATACAAAAAAGAGATCTCTTTTCTTCAGAATTTTCAGCAGTAATATAAAATGAAGATTTGTCGAAATTTTCTTTAAAAACTTGACGCGCTCAACATCCACCGTTCTCCAAATGGCGAGGCCAGAAAGGAGCCGCGAGTTTACAAATTTAACACACAACAACTAACACACAAACTTAATCCGTGAAACGAGATTTAACGATCCGTCCGAACGAGTATTTACGATAGTTCGATTCTTTTCGTTGTAGATTTTCGAGTAGGTGAGAGGAGGTGGGTGTTGTTTGCCCTCGGCGTACCAAAAATGACCACACCGTCTATAGTTCCGTATAAATAGCATTGTATTTCACATTATCTCGTGTACACTTTCAATAAATATCTTTCAAATAGTATTTACATAGCGAGACGTTTTCGGGGTGGGCGGGGTTAAAGGGAGGGACAGTTCGATTAAGGGAGGAGATTAAATTTTTCTTTTCTTATAAGAACCCGTAACCGTTGGCTCTTTCGGATATCTCAACGTTGACAATTACAGAAGAAATAGAAGAAAAGGTAACATACACTGGAAAAATTGTAAAAAGTCACGGTTTCGTCGTTCGTCGAATAAAACTTCGATGTTAAACATAAACGGACAATTTAAACGAGATTTCAACAAGGACAAGCGAAAGATGACGGTAACACCGGTTAAGAGTTTCAGGCATCGTTGAAATATTCGTAAATTCGGCGTGTATAAGCTGCCGTCGGCGACTCGAAACCGAAACAGACTCTCGACGTATATTTATGGCACTGATTCGATCGTCCTCAGGCTCCACAAAATCACACACGCGGACATTATTCCAGTTAGACACACGCACGCACACACACGCACACTGCGAGATTCGTCTTCGGTCTTTTCTTCGTCTCGAAAATTCCTCCCGGGTCTGTGTCACAACTTCTCGACGTGTGAATTTCTCCTGCTTCTCGGGGTACCAGGAACGAATCTCTTAATTTAAAAAGACCTCTTTCGAAGTTTCCTTCGTTCTATTGTTTCACCGTTACATACGTATATATAGATTGCAATTATTCCTCACTACAGCTTCTCCAGGGCTCGACTATTCGTCAATAACTCCCTGGTGAGTCTCCACACTTGTTTAGCCGCGTTCTCCAAACCACTCGGTGACTTCCCTTTGAACAGATCCAAATTGGGTAAGAAATAGTGCGGACATCTTCGACACTGTAGACAAGAGATCAATTGTAACAGGATCCCGTTTATACGATCCGCGATGCAAGTCTCGTCCCATTCGGCCTCGTGAGGATGTTTTTCGCACTCGTACAGCAGTAAAGTTTTCATGTGATAACTGGTGACAGGATTTCCCGGAAGATCCAAGTGTCTGTCCCTGAGAGTTTTCAAAATACTCAAGCAACGTTTTCTGCTTCCACCTTGAAGCAGACGATTTTCAGCGTCGATGAACGATAACGCCCAAGCGTCGCCTTCCATCGCGGACTGTTTCCCCTGCAAGCCTATACACTCTTTAGACAGCATATCGAAACCCTCTGTCTTCACTTCGGCGACGATGTTAGGATGCGGCCATGGTATGTGCGCGATCGGCCAGTGAGATGCTGATCTCGGCCATAATCCGGCACACTTGAACGCCGGTGTGATCTGCACCACGTATCTCTCTCTGATGCGGAGCTTGACTTCAGTCGTGTCGGCTATCATCTTCACCGAATCCCTGTAGGCACACTTGTCACACGCTTGAGCTACCAAAGTCTGAAATCTCGAGCGGATCTTTCTGGCGGATAGGTAGCCCGAGGCGGTGATGAACTCCACCCAAAGAGACATAGACCTCTTTCTACCGTCGCTGAGCTTTAGTACAGCGCAACCAGGTAGCGTTCCATCGTCCACGAAATTTAGAACGCCCATTTGATTCAGATAGATCACGATCTCGAACTCCGTCGGTGAAATAACGTCGAGACCGTCGAAACGGCCGTTGTAATCGGTTAAGGATGAGATAAACCTCGGCTCTTGAACCTCGACCTCCTTCAACACGTCCTGTACCACGCGACACACCTCCTGGATCGTCTTCATCACCTGGCTCTTCCTCGTCATCACGCGTTCTCCGAAGTACTTGTTGATCTGGTACACCATCTTGGACTGAGCCGCGAGCATATCGGCCGGCAACAGCATGGTTCGCGCCGGCCCGAAGCCTTCTGAGGCTTCTTTAAATAATTCCTACTCTCGATCACCGCATTCTGAACAATCTCGATCGTCTTCTTATTTTAAACGAATATCCCCTCCTCTTCGTCTTGCCTTCCCATCTGCTTCTTCTTGTATATTCGTTTAGGGCTTGCTCTTCTCGATGTATATATTTTACCGAAGAAATGCGAAAAATAATGATACTACTCGAAAATAGAGGTATGTCGCGCGCCGCGTCGCTAAGGGACGCCGGAGACACGAGCGAGAAGCGGTAGGAAAAGGTGTGCGAGCGACTCCGTGCCGGAGCAGATTGTCGACTGCGCTGTCGTTCACCTCCTCCGCGCCACCCGCTCTACGAAGGCGTGCGGCTCCCCGTGAGCCCTCCTCCGGCTGGCCACGCCTCCAGCCGCACTCGAGCGGCCACTCGGGCGCTCGGTGCGCCGAGTGGGCGTGGCCTGTCGCGGTGCGCCGACCGGATCGATCCGAGCCGACCCGTTCTTGCCTTACCCTATACGTTACACGCGCGCGCGTGCTCTCGCACGTCGAAGGACGAGCGCGGCGGCGGCTAACCCCGCAGCTCTAACGTCGAGCCCTTCTTCCCCCATGAATTATGCAGATCCTCTCTGACTGGTTTTATTTCCACGGTGGTCGTGGATACACCGGTGGCTCGGCCATTCCTCCGCAACCCCTTTTCGGACCGTAGAGACCGAAAATTTTCGTCATGGTGGAGGGATCGTGATTCTTCGAGTATGTTTTATTTTTCCTGTTCCAACGTACGATACTCTCCGTTGTTGCCCCTCTTATCTATACGGCGACGATAAAGATTTCTCGGAGAGGAGTCGCGGTGTTTCGGAGTCCGAATAAGAAATTTTCGCGCTTGTAATGATGCTGACGTTGAAAATCAGGTTGAGTTATCGAAGGAGAGGAGAGGAGAGGGGTGGTGGTCGGCGGTAAGATGGTGGGGAAGAGAGACGGTTTCGTTTACGAGCGTTTTATTGAGAACCGGACGCAGCACGCGGCGAAGAAAAAGTCGGTATAAAATCTACATTTAACGACGACAACGATAACTCTCCCATTAAGGCTTGTAAATCGCGAGGGAACTGCGCCGATACGGCTCGCGATGCTTCGTTCACCATGGAAACGTCTTTCCTCTTCTCACTTTGTTTTACGGGGCAATAATAATAACGTAAATTCTCCAACGATCGCCGTTCCATGGTGGCTTGAGTGGCACCGGCTAACGAATGTCATTGCGCTGGTAAGATAAGGGAGGAAGTTTCTTGTGGGAATTAAGATAAGGGACACGACTCGCGCCTCGTAGGCGTATTTTCTGGCCATGAAGCTCGGTAGCGATGCGCCTTTGACGAGGCTGCTCTGCTCCGTCGCGAGCGCGTGCACACACAAGTGTTAATGTCGTAGATAATAATTACGCTATGGTGGTTTTTATGGTCACGTTTGATATTTAGTGGACTCGTGATCGTGTGACCGTTTCGGGAAATTATCTGTGGTCTGTTTATTGCCGTACAAATTATTCAGATAGAACAGTGGTTAAAGCCAGAGGGATGATTCTGTTATGAACTCTGGTTGGTGGAGGTGTCTTTTTTATGCTGGTGATTGTGAAAAGAGACTAATTCATGTCGCTATCGTTCCGAGATTTTTGCACCCTTTTTTTCTTGAGGTGTATCTAACGATTCAATTTCGGACTGTTTCGGACGTTGCACCAAATATGTGACGAATTCAATATTTTTAGATTTTCGA
>NW_017100231.1:3265391-3279514 GCF_001263275.1 Habropoda laboriosa | reverse complement strand
TCGCGAATTAATGACCCTTTTCTCACAGAATTATATCTTCCAAACATTTTATTACTAATCTAGCTATTATCCAGTCTCCAATGAATACTAAATTAAAATATATTTTGGCTCGAGTATTAATCACGAAAGGGTTGGAAAACGAAGATTGTTAGATAGCCACAGAATATTTATTTGACATTATTCTTCGAATTCCCTGTAAAGTATAGCAATTTTAACTATCATCTACTTAAATCGAGATGGTTTCGAACGAATGAAACATATTCAGTATGAGACGAAATGCGTTTATTAATTATTTACATCATGTGTGTTCGAACAGCGATTCGAGTAGAAATAAATATCGTTTAAATAATATAAAAAAGTATGTACATACAACAATATGGTAACCGAGGCCGCCGTCGGCGGTCTCGATCGCTAACCGATCATTAAACATTAGATTATTTCAACGACAACGGATCACACGACGATTCACATCAGCCATTAGACGGGTAAGAGCAGCTAACCGAGTAGTTAATTAATCGCTCGCATATTGCAACGCTACATAGAGAAATCGTTCTGTTTTGCGTTAGTAAGCACGAGAACTCCGCTCCAAGCGAAAGCTTCAGTGGTAGAAAAAATACGGTAGTGATATCCCTCATACTGTACACATCATCCCTCTTTGATTCAGTGAACGCTTCCATTAACATTCAATCTAACGTCGAAAAATAAAAAAGAAACGAAATTTTCTTCAAATACAAAATTTCTCCCGAGGAAATTCTCAAAAATAAAGAAAACATTAACGTAGAACCTAGCAACAACGATATCTTCGCAATAGAAACACCCATGGTACGATATTGCACTGGAATTAAAAAACATATCCTCTGCACCGATAAACAAAGTTCGACTTGCACCATTTTCGTGTTGCTTATAAAAGAATTTTCATATATACATAAAAAATTGAAACAGTAACAGTAAGGTCAGAAAGATACGACACACCATCCCCTATACCCTGGTGCATCGTCGAAGCGGCGGTGCAAAAAGAACGTAGCGAGTGAAAATCGACTTTCCACGTCCGTGGGCTAGGGTAAAAAAGCAGGCAAAGAACCGTCGCGAAAGCAGAGCGTCCAGAAAGTCCGTGATTCACGCGAGTCACCGAATCTTCCAACTCTCGCTCCTCATCTCTGTCCCTCTCTTTATCACATTCCCCTTTCGTCCACCACGAACAAAGAAATCCGGCTAAAGCTTCTCCAGTGCGCGACTATTCGTCAGTAGCTCTCTGGTCAGTCTCCACACTTGTTTAGCCGCGTTCTCCAAACCACTCGGCGACTTCCCTTTGAACAGATCCAAATTAGGCAGGAAATAGTGCGGACATCTTCGACACTGAAGGCAGGATATCAGCTGTAGAAAGATCCCGTTTATACGATCGGCCAAACATCCTTCGTCCCATTCGGTCTCCAAGGGATGTTTCTCGCACTCGTACAGCAACAGAGTCTTCATGTGGTAACTGGTGACCGGATTCCCCGGAAGATCCAAGTGTCTGTCCCTCAGAGTCTTCAGAATACTCAAACATCGTCTTCGACAGCCACCTTGCAGCAATCTGGTCTCCGCTTCGGTGAAAGACAACACCCATGCGTCGCCCTCCATCGCGGACTGTTTCCCCTGAAGGGCCACGCTCTCCTTCGACAACAGATCGAAACCTTCCGTTTTCACCTCCGCCACGAGATTAGGATGCGGCCAGGGAATGTGCGGAATGGGCCAGTGCGCCGCTGATCTCGGCCACACGCCTGAACATTTGAACGCAGGTGTGATCTGCACCACGTATCTCTCTCTGATACGAAGTTTCACCTCGGTAGTGTCGGCTATCATCTTCACCGAGTCTCTGTAGGTGCATTTGTCGCAGGCCTGTGCCACGAGCGTTTGAAATCTCGATCGAATTTTCCTGGCGGACAGGTAGCCAGAGGCGGTGATGAACTCTACCCACAGTGACATAGACCTCTTCCGTCCGTCGCTGAGCTTCAACACGGCGCAGCCCGGCAGGGTGCCGTCGTCGACGAAGTTGAATACTCCCATCTGGTTCAGGTAGAGGACCACCTCGAATTCACCTGGCGAGATCACTTCGAGGCCCTCGTAACGGCCGTTGCACTCGGTCAACGAAGAGATGAACCGTGGTTCCTGCACCTCCACTTCCTTCAACACCTCTTGAACAACTTTGCACACCTCTCTTATCGTCTTCTGTACCTGGCCCATGCGAGCTTGCACACGTTCGCCGTAGTATTTGTTCATCTGGTAGAGCATCTTCGACTGAGCTGCCATCATATCTTGCGGTAGCAGCATGTTATTGTCCCTGTGTGAGCTTTCACCGATAACGATCGCTCGAGGTTGTTCTTGTGGAATCGATCTGTCTCATTGTTTCGTACCGGCGAGCAGCGTCGTTTCTGTTCGATTGTCGTTAAGCTCCATGATTCTTAAATTCCTCTTTCGATTTCTACACCGTGGTGACGCGTGCCAAGGATCGACGGAGGCGAAGATCGACGAACCGGAAGGACGAGGAAGAGAGAACGGACGTGAATTAGTGCGAAAGAAAACACTTTCGGGGAAGAAAGAAGTCACGGAAACGAACAAAAGCGGCGTGCACGAGCGAGGCGGCAGGTGTTGTACGTGGAACGAGCGCGACTCGAGGTGTTCCGCGCGCGCGACGACAGAGAGAGCACCGGTGACCACCGGCCCGTTCCACTGCCCTTGTAGTTGTGTGCCGGCTCCGCAAGTCCCGCCCTCGCGAACGACAGGGTCACGTGGAGCGTGCGCGGTTTGGCCACGCCCACTGTCGCTCTCCTCCTCTAACCGGGGGGGATTGTTTTCTGTCTGTCGCGGGCACCGCGCGCGCACACACCATCGCCCTTTCGATCTGCCGAATTTTTCATCCCGCTTTAGTTATTTACGCGGTTTCTTTCGTCGTTAACCGAGGGACACTACGGGGAACAGGGTGGTTCTTCTCGCGAGGGAAGAAGGAATCGCGTGAGTTGTAAATTTGGTAATTGTATCGGATGTTGCGTACGGTGTATGTTGCTAATCAAATTATAGATTCGTTTGGTACACTTTTTCGGTGATATTGGTTTAGGGAAATTTTGACAAACTTGTTCAGTTTTGGCGTATTTCTCGTTTACATTCGTCGTCATAAGAAACTGTTTGAGAAGAGCTTCTGTCTCGTGTGTATAGTTGTAAAATACTCGAACATCGTCGTTACGTATGGTTTTTGCGAAAGAATTCTGTTCGTCGTCGTGCATCGCGCGTTCCTTTCTAAACTGCAGCCTTCGATTATTTATAAAATACGTAACACACATGTCAAATGGATGGAAAATAATCTACAGTAACTCTACTTTTAGATGAAATTGCATCCTTAAATTATTATGAGCTAAAATAATTTTATAAAATACAACAAAATCTTCAAATCTTTCATCCACATTTCTCGATTGCTCGTTTATTTCACATTTTCACCGCAAAATATTTCAAAAGCAACTCTCCCTCGCTTAGCCAGCCTCGATCTGCAACTTTTTCAAATTCCTCTCGCATTATTCACCAACTAATCGTCAGAACTCGAAAAAAGGACTTCACAAACGCTCCAATGAATTCTTCGGCGGCTGAACAATCACCGTTTCGAACACAACGCACATAAATACAATCAGACGCGATAATTTCCTCTCGTTCGTAATGCCAAGGAGAGACTTCAACGGCGCCTCTCTCTCTGCAACATGTCGATCCAACAGTTGTAAATAAATTCCTAGGGTGGAAAGAATCTTCGAGAGAAACGCGCATTGTTCAGGTTGGGGTCGCGCGAGGATTCCACGCACGATCGTTCGAGCCGATAATTCCATCGCGAGGGTCATTTGAATGTTCGACGTTCGAATAAGAAATAGAAAGTCCATACCTTTCCAGATATTTTCTTCTTGTCTGTTCGTGAATGAAAAACAGCCCTCGCGGGTTCTATCAATATGGCGGCCTTAACCGCGACCAGATGTTTCTCCGTGTAAGAATAGAGCGAATTCGACGTAGTGAAATACGATTTTTCCAAGCTTCTTTTATGCTTCGATCGTAAAAAGAGCCGCGACGCGAATACCTGTGTCCGAAAAATACCGATAACCAGGTGAGATACCCCATAGGTCGACCATTTCACGAGATTCGAGAGAGATCACCAGCCACCGTATGACGAGAAATGGTTTCTTTGATGTTCTTTTCGTCTGACCTTCCTTTAACCCTTTCGCTATCGGGAGGAATCTAGCGACACGCTACCGGAGGTAAGTTTTATTCGTGGGACGGGATTTTTGTGTGCTCGAGGTGAGTGCGGTGAGAAGAAGGGCGCTTGTGGTATAACGATAGGGTGTTCCAAATGTTTGTGGGAAGGAAGTGAATTTGTTAACGGTTTTGAATATTTATAAAACGAATTGAATTTTTTAACGAGTTTTAGAAAATTTTCGTTTTACCTAGAAGTTTGCAAGATTAGGCTGTGCAATGGTATTTGATTGCATTAACTTCACCCTTTCGTACCTAAATTACTTTTCTTGTTTAATGCAATGTCAGTTAGAATTGTTAAAATTTCATTCGCACCCGACACAGTGAGGTTGTGAATTAAGAATTAAAGTTAAGGTGGTCACTCGTAAATTGACGTATAAAACTTTCATTAAGCCTGAATCGCCTGCTGTTCCACTAATTACCTTATTGGTAAAAACGAAGCTGCAGCTGTCAAAGATAACGACACAGAAAAATTCTTTTAAAAAGGCACCTTATCACCTCTTCGACGCCTGATTAACTTCACGACCTCGTTACACCTCTCCCGTGGACAATACTTCACAAAACGAAGATTCCTGGCGTAACTGAAATCCATTACGACTGATTACTTTCCACGCACGGAGACGCACAGTCCGAGACGTATATCCAGCATTACCGGTAGAAAGCCCTCAACGACTCGCTTCTATCCAGCTCCGTCCGCCTCCTAGCCGGATAATTGAATAAAGTTCAGAAATCCAATCTACTCGATGTTGGAGTGGTAGATTGGTGCCCACCGTGCCTGCTATTCCCTCACTAATACGACTTGATTCATGAGTCGAGCACGTGCTTCTCTATCTCGCTTCCAGCCTCTCTTTCCCGCTTCCGAACGGTGTTTTCGCATAAGAGACACGAGGGGTCAAACGTTCTGCTACATCAGCCCTCGCATTAATGCAGAAGCCAGCCTCTCGTTGCGCCCTAAACGTGCCTTTCATCGTCCCATTTCGACTTAATTCGTTTATCATCTGAATTATTTGTACACCCGTTGGATGGACGGGGTTCGGCGGCGGGACCACGCGAGGGTATCTTTTGTTTCGAAGATGCGTACTGGTGGATGAAGGAAAATCGAGAAGTGTGCTTCGAGAGAGAATATCGACGGCGATTGTGAAAGTGGCTTAAATCGCGTATTTCGAGCATTTCTTTTTCGGGTGTACACCCTTTGAGATTGTTTTTGGGTCAGATGTGGCTGGTTGGAATGAATTTTTATCGAGTTAACAGTAATAATGCAATGCAAGATTATGAATACGGAATTTAACGCAATAATATGTGGTTTGATTTTGTACGAAAATTATATTTTACGTTTCCCCATCGTATGGTATGAATGCTTCGGCGGCTGAGAGCAGACATTCTATCGCAAAGGGTTGAAAAATGTTTTTTCAGTATGTAATAAAATATTTCACAAAATACTTGGTCTTATAAAGTAACTATTTTCTACGAAATGATCGAGGCGACGCAAAATAAGTGACAAATTCAAATATTTTAGAATTTTAACTCAGACCAGTTTCACAATCATTACCTTACTTCTTTATTTTATCATCTTACTTCTTTAACACTTTCGCTGCAGCAGTGTTACAATTTTTCATCACGCGTGTAAAATTTGTAATTTTGGCCGTATCGTTTGAAAATTTGATTTATTAAGTTAAGATGGACGTGTGTAAAGGATAAAATTAACACATTTGCGTCGGATGACGCACATATGCGTCATTCAGGTATTCACTTGGATTCCGAATGACGCGAAATACGTCATTGAGATTTTCACATATCTGTCTGAAAGTAAATTTATAAAACGCTGTAAATGATTGAATTTCTCTTCAGAAATGCCGCGACAGATGTTTCACGAATTCTAATAATTGTATACGTTTCACGAAAAAGTGATTTACCACGTTCTTGAAAATTTCTTTGAAAAATAATAATTAGTTGAAAAGTGACGATTGAAAGAAAAGACGCGAAATCACCCCGTGCACATGTTAAGCGCTGCTCTAAGAGTCCCGTCGCCAATGCGTTAAGATGGAAGTGTACCACGAAACGCCCCAGTAGCAACGAAAGGGTTAAATTATATTCGATTTTTTCCAAGTTAGTGTTGCACATTTAATGGTTAACACCAATTTTCGAATTCATTTCACTTACCAGAACACTTTTCTCCTCTCCTTAAAAACTAAATTTCGCAATTTTCCCATGAAAACGGCGACGTGTCCGATATTCCAAAAATCTCTCGATTGTGAGGCCGCCAAGGATCGTTTCCAGCGAGTGCACGTTCACTGGGCTATATCTAATGTCCCGATCAGCCTTGTCGAACTCCTCTCGAAAAGAGCAGTCCTAGGCAAATGCACTTTTGCCAAAACATTCCACGAAGAGGAAGGAGGAGGGAAAGTGATGGCTCGTTTTACGTGGCAGGTAGAAGAAAAGGGCGGTCTCCTATTGCGTGGCGCGTTTCATTGTGCAAGTTTCTCGGTTGTGTAGTATCCACGACGACAAGTCTCTCTTTCTCTCTCTCTCTCTCTGTTGAAGAGGCAGCCGGCCTTGTAAATCAGCTCGAATGAACATCCTCGAGTAATCCCCGAATAATCCAGGGCTCAGTGGTTCGGTTCCAACAGCCGGCGAAACTCGTGCAGGCGCACTCTGCGTATTTCACGGTCTCCTTGCTTAATGACACGAGAGCACCACGGTGATCTCTCGATTCGACGTGGATGAACGAGACTCTATCAGTGCGTTGCGAGATTATACTTACGGAGATGCTGGGTGGATGTTGAGGGCGAACGTTCTTAGTGAAATTTGCACCGGGACGGGGAAAAGAAGTTTGTAGATCGGAGTGGGGAACGGACGTTCTTAACGTTTATGAGATTTTAATTTTAATTTTCCCTATTCCCGGGGATTCTCCCTATTTAGGGGATTTTAATTTTCCTCTTCTGTTCTTAGTAGGTTTGGTTCTTCTTGTAAATATTTTATTTTCGATTCTCTCTATTTGCCGGATTTTAATTTTCCTTTTCTCTTTTTAGTGGGTTTGTTTTTCATTCTAAATATTTTAATTTCGCTTCTCCCTATTTACAAGAGTTCAATTTTCTTTCCTTTTCAGTAGGTGTGCTTTTTATTTTTAATATCTGAATATCAATTTTCCACTCACCAGCACGGAACATTCACTTTCCTGGGCTCATTTTCACCTGGCTTAAATCAGAAGATTAGGAAAGACCAGCGATCAGATAAAATAAAAATCGAGTTAAAAATGCGTCGAATTAAACGAAATTACTGCCACCATATAACGAAATCGAGCGCTCATCGGGGCACCGAAATGCGTGCATAATTATCGAATAAAAGTCTCGTACACTCGATTATCGACGCTGTCCGTACCCTTAATATTCCGATGCATGTTCACGGACCAGTGACAGAAGCGCTGGTCCAAAAAAAAAAAAAGAGACAGAGACAGTATGGTGCCGCATCTGTCGACCAAAATGGATCGCGTTATGTCTTTCGTAATAACCCTGATACGGGTTCATCAAGCGAAGAAACGTGGTAGTTCGGTGTGTACCATACGCCATTAACTCGGCTCTGTCCAATTACTTTCGTCCATCGTGGCTGCTACGACGAGACAGGTATCCGCATTCCCAGTCGAGCACTTGGAGAAATTACGTCTATAACAGAGTGTTCCAAGGATTATAAATTGATGTTAGATGCTGAGAAATGAACACATTCTAAATACATGCAATCGAGCTCATTATCTTATAGCTATGCATTTAACTTGAAATTGATCGGTTGTTCAGCGCCACTTTTTCCAACGTGAACACGAGTGATTTCATTCTTCGTAATTTTTTTATCTTCAATTTTTATGCAATTGTGTGCATTATTTTATAGGTTCCTACTCAAAATTAATCGGCTATTTAGCGTCACTTTTCTCGATGATTTCAGTCTTCGTAATTTTTCTATCTTCAATTTTTATGCTCTTGAGTACATTATTTTGATACTCGAGCTCAGTTGGTTATTTAGCGTCACTTTTCTCAATATCATTTCAGTCTTGATGAATTCTAATGTTTCTCCAATTTACGTTTTTCTGTGCCTTCAATATTACTCGTTATAAATTACACTTACGATACTTTATTGAAAGAAACAGTCGAAATATGGAATAGCAAAAATTGAACCTAAACTGGTTAAGCAATTCAAATTTCTCACTCTGTTATTTCATAGCTATGTATTAACTTAACGGTTATTTAGTGCCGCTTTTCCCAATAGAAACCAGTGATTTCATTCTTCGTGATTCTTCTATCGTTAATTTTTATGCAATCAAGTGCATTATTTTACAAGTTCCTACTCAGAATCGCTTAGTTTATCACCTTCCGCAAGGTTTCATTCTTCACAATTTCTAATTTTTCCCCAATTTCTATTTTTCCATACCTTCAATATTATCTACTCGTTATAAATTACACTTGTCATTCTTTATTAAAAGAAAGTCGAAATATACAATAGCAAAAATTGATCCCAAACTGCTTAAACAATCCAAATTTCCCACTCCGTTACTTCACTAACAACCGTACAATAGCAACAGTTGGAATAAAATGAGAAGAGCTTCTCGAGCTGTTCACAGAGCGCTCGTCTGAGAAAAGATTGAAAGCCTGGTGAAGATTGAAAGGGAATGTTTCCTGTGAAAAGCTGACGCGCGCTCGCCGTTGCACGTCGGTTTAGACGGTGTTTTGTCTCGCTGGTAGCGGCGTGTTCTAGGTTTATTAAGGGCAGCAAGGCGGGCTCCATCGCCGGGAGCCCTTTGTGCGCCGGATGCCGCGATGCGTTATCTCGTGTGAGATACGGTAATAAAGGTATGAGAACACGCACGTGTCGCGCATAACTCATTGCCGGTGCGGATCGTCTTGATGGTTCTCGAACGTTTTCGACGCATCAGCCGGCGTTGTTCACGAAACCGAGGGTCGCTGCGAATGGGACGGAGACGATCCTTTTTCGAAATTTCACGGCTGGAATGGTTGTTGACGCTTTGCTACGAGTGTCTTCTCTATCCTTTTATTTTTGCTCTTCGCAGACTGTAGCAAAATTTTTCTGCACACACCTGTACACATTCAATCTTTTTCTGAAGAGAACGAACCCTGCAGCGGGGACAAGAAAAAATTGTATTAACGAGAGATAAAAATCGTATTACTCGCGATCCCTGACTTATCGATTAATATTACACACAAAGGAAAAAAGGAACATTCGCCACCCATAAATTATCTTTCACCGCACCAAGTCCATCAAGGAAAAGAAACATTATTCATACTCCACCTACAATCAATACTTCTTCTCGAGTATTCTACCTTCTCCAAACCAAAATTTCCCTAAACTACAACCTTCTATACAGGGTGTCGCAGTTTTTTTTGTATCAAACTTCGTCAATATATTCCGTAAGTATAACTAAGAGAAAAATGTTATACAAACATAGATCATTTGAAGCTTTATTAAAAGGTTACAACGAAAACACGGAACACTTGCGTTTACTCAGACACAATACAAAATGGCGGCGACAGAAGTTACATTAAACACTTCTGACGACCTCAGAATAGACTATTTTCCCTTTTATCACACTTCCCTCGGTATTTCCAATTTTCCTTACAACTTCTAAACAAATCTCCAAACGACCTATGTTCACATAACATCTTCTTCTCACCTACACCCGTAGAACACGCCCACGAAGTTTCATCCGGAACAACCAGGACACCCGGTATATTCGAAAACAGCTCACCACGTCCAGTCCTCGCTAATAAACTCTCGTCCTGTATCGAAAAGTGGCAACTTTTCAAAACAATCTTCCACCCTCTCCCATCTACACCACGAGTATAATTAATGATCATGCCCACTTGAGGCTACACATCTCGAATCGAATAAACCACCAACCCCGGCTCTCTCTCTTCACCTTCGGTACGCTCCGGAGCTATCGTGATTTCGAGTGGCTCTCGCGCCACGAGAAGAGGGTGCTCGAGGAAAGAAGGAGCAAAAGGGGGGGTCTATTATTGTCCGGTGCTTAATCTGTTTGTTGTATACCGGGGCAAGGCTGCTAAGTGGTCCTCGTTCTATGGTGTGGCCTATGGTGTTATATATACATAGAGCGAGAGAGAGAGAGAGAGTGGGCCAAGCAGCGAGGGGGCCTTGTGAACGCGACACATGTTGTTACATCACGGCCGCCCATTGTCGCGGCGTAGAGCAAGGCGTGCTGCTGTGCAGCCACGATTTCGCCTCGCTCAGAGAGATGAACGCAGGCACGGGGAACACTAATCGCGCACCACTTGACACTCCACTACCGTTCGAGCCGCAGCAGCTCTTTTTGACTGTACACACGCATGGATATCTGTATATATGGACATGTACCGGTTGTTCTTTCTGTGGACGCTTCATCGAACGTGTAAACATATTAGTCGCGCGAGACTGGTGGCTCTCTCGTGACACACTGGAACAAGGGGTGCCACTGTTATTTTAACGACTCACTCTCTTTGGTCGCGTTTAGGCTCCGCGACAGCGTGTTTTGGGCGACTGCTGATGCGGGGATCTTTTACAGATTTTCTTTAAGTTTGAGTCTGGGGAGTAGGTACGCTTCGTGGTGGGAGTAATGGAGAGTGCGTTTGTGGGTATAATTTTTCTTCCGAGTTTGAGAAGTTTTGTGGGGTAGGTTTTTTTGTTGGATGGTGGTTTTTCTGGGAGAAGTGGTTCCTTTGGTAGAATCGGTAGTTTGTAGGTTTTGGAAGTGATTTGTTTTTATTGTGTAGGTTAGTGTCTTCGACGGCACTAGAAAATCTGGAAATTCATTTTACACAAATAGAAATCTTTCGGAAGTAATTTCGTTGGATTAACACTCTCGCTGTCGTCGGAAAATATGGAAATTCATTTCGGAAAGGTGGGAAATTATTGTGGACCGCATATGTCGCGTCGGTGGCCAGAGTTGGGCAAAATCCGATTGATGATTGAAAATTACGATTAATATAAAATCCAATTATTAATCGTGGCTACGAAATAATCGGTAATCATTGATTAACGAATAAGAAAGGAATTAGAAGTTGTCATTAATGTTGGTGATTGCTTTATTAATTATTAATCATGAAATGATTACACTTTTGATTATGATTTAATCTGTACTTTCGCTCTAATAACTGTGGTTGTATAACACGTGATAATAAGCTCAATAGCAATATATTTTATAACAATAATTTCATAATAACTATAAACACAGGTAAAAAGGAATAATGATAATCTGATCAACGGTCTCTTATCATATCTCGCAATAAATTCTCACTCGTTTTCCAAATCTCGAGACGATTCGACAAACACACTACATTCACGCCATCACTCACGACATATTATTGAACCAATCCCACAATAACAACACTGTGAACATGTTTTTAGAAATAAATTTATTTTTTACATAGTTTTACTATTATTTATTTTTAGTGTAACTTGCTTTTAATATAAAATATAATTAATCACTGAATGATTTAAAAATTACTGAGTAATGATTACAAATTACAGAAGGTAGTCGCGATTACTGATTTATCTCAACGATGATCGACTGATTAATGATTACAGTTACTATGATTACATTAAATAATCGATTACAAAAGAATTAATTACTGCCCAACTCTGTCGGTGGCATCGACGTGTAAATAGCAATGGGTAATTATTACCGATAAGTCATTTACGAGAGAGAAATTGGATTAAGTTGAAGATAGAATGGATTAGAAAAATTGTTTCCTCCCATTCCTTCGTTTTCATTACGCACAGTGGTTCATAAGTGTTGAAGCAAAATTATGAGTACCGCATGGAAAAATCGACATCCTAGAATAATGGTAGGTTTATGACACGTCCTCTAAATATGGTTTGGGGATGCCTGCGAACACCCCAGGTATAAAAATGCACACTGTCACCACGCTCCGTAAGCAGTTCTAATTGTGCGCCCGTATTGTCTACGTCTTGTCTGAACATCTTCTAAAATATAGTTATTTACCTAGCTTACTCCACACGAGTTGTTTATTTAATATTATCCCTGAACAATAAGTACTAGAACACCCAGTATGTTCGTACTGAAACTATTACACGATTTAAATTACACTTCTTCGCCAGATTTAGTGTCACACATCGTCACAAATTTGTGCATCCGTTATAAATATTACAAAATTCCAGGCTGAATAATTCTGTCTTTTCAGCAAGTATCATCAAGTAGTTCATCGTTATTTCTCATACTTTTGCTGCGCTTCAGTTTTCACTCATCCCCGCTTTGTCCCTATTTCTTTTCTTTTCTTACTTGTTTCCTCTTAAGTTTTTGCGTTTTGTGTCTTATTTCTGTTTTCTAAGCATTGTACGACAACGATCTCGTTTTCTCTCGGTCACTCAGCCCTGATGTATCACGAGGTTAGCAATGAAATAGCGTGAAAAATATGGAACATTCACCGACTCCGGAAGATAATGCAACACCGTATGTACAAACGTGTTGTATCTGCATTCAGATTGCAACCATCCAAATAATGAATTCTGTATCACGACGCACCCTTATCAGTTTCAAGCAGTGTTTGCAGAGAGTTTGCGCAATCGTCCTTAGGGGTTGGCACTGTACAGCCAGTCCCGACTTCTCTTTCCCAATCTCGCGCATGGAATCGGCTGGATTCCAGTGGAAAACATTTTTCACATTCACACACACGTGCGCGCAATAATGTGTAACATATTCGAGTGTAGAAAACAATTTTAATAAAAATCTCATTTTTAGGTAACCTCCTTCGTGAAATTCTCACGGTAACATAATAATCGATACCTTCTGACAGTATTAAAGAGTCTTTTGATAATACTTATTAATACAAACAGCACGCGTACTGCTTAATCCTCTCGAATTGACGCGACGTTTATGGTCCCCAGAGGTTTCGAGCCGCTTATGCGCTCGTAATTAGATTTCGACGTGCTCGTGTTGCACCCTAATGTCTCTCCCGTGTTTATTTGATCTCGTGCGAGTCGTAGGGAAAAATCTTCTCCGGTGCTGTTCGAGAAAATTTATTTATTTGCGTTGGGTGTGCTTCGTTACCTTGCATTTTATTCACAGAGCTTGTTTTTGTCGGTGTTGTCATTTGTACGTTGCAATTTTGGGAGATTCGTGAGCCTTTTAAACCGCTAATATTCATTTATTTGTCCTTGTATTTAAATTAATTAATTGATCAATCACACGCGTCAAATAACTCTTACCAAACACTCGCAATCATTCTCCAAGAATCTTTATCATTGTATATCAAAGAATAAACATTATCAAACTCTAGAAACTGAGAATTACATAACGAGAATTATTCTACCCTGGTATTTAAATCAATCAATCACACGAACTAACGTTCCAGTGCATTAAATAACTCCTACCAAACTCTATAAATAATCCTCCAAAAATCTTTATCACTGCGTACCAAAGAATTATTCTACCCTGGTATTTAAATCAATCAGTCACACGATCTAACGTTCCTACGCATCAGATGTGTAAACTATCCTCCAAAAATCTTCATCATTGCACACCAGAGAATTATTTCACCCTGGTATTTAAATAAATCAATCAAATTAACATTCCTACGCATTAAATAACTCTTACCAAACTCTATAAACAATCCTCTAAAAATCTTTATCGCCGCACACCAAAGAATTGTTCTACCCTGGTATTGAAATAAATAAATCGCACAAACGAACGAACCAACTCTCGCGAGTCTCAATAAACCATCCTCTAAAAATCCTCCAACATCCTCCTCGCCTCTCCAACCGGAGGAACGTTAATTTTAATGGCGTTCGGTAACATCCATCGAGCGCGTACCAGGATCCCCATTAAACCGGAGAAAAACAGGAAA
>NW_017100231.1:3257751-3265206 GCF_001263275.1 Habropoda laboriosa | reverse complement strand
CATCGTACAGATACGATCTTCCTCTGCCTCTACGACACACGTAGAAGTTAACCGGTGGTTCGATTATATCCAAGGATAATTTCATTTGCAGCAGCGCGTAAGGACGTCGTCGTCGTCGTCGGGCGCGGTGGCTGGCGTTCATTAAAATGGGAAAAATTGAAAGGCCTGTTAGCCGTTTGGCCCTCTCCTGTTAAATTCGGCCCTCTCCTCCCTTTGTCCGGTCTCGTTCGGCCCGCCACAGGACAAGCCTCGTCCTTTTTCTGCCTCCCCCTTTTTCGCCCACGAGTTGTTCACGACTCGTTCGAGAGCGCAAGCCCGCGAACGTCCTGGGATCGATTCCCAGCTCAGCAGGAGGCTCCTCCTACCATGACGGCCATCTTGCGACCGGCACCGGTCTCACTATATCACATCACACTTCACTGCATCCAGCCTGTGCATACTTACGGTCAGCCATGCGATCGCAACCCCGACTTTTGTCCCTCTTTCGATGTTGCCTTGTGGATCATTCCTTCGGCTTGATGTTAGGAGTGACTAGCTTCCGGTGGCCAGGGCTGTTGGTTTCCTTTTTTTTTAGCTGTTTTCAGGCTAGGTATCGCGGTTTGTGGTTGGTTCATTTGTTAATTGAGAATTCTTGCCGTGGAAACCGGGTTTTGGGGAGGATTGCTTTGGGACGGAGATTTTGTGACGATTGATCTGAGTGTTTTCTGGTTTTTGTTTTAAATTGGGCTGGAGTGGGTTGAAAGATGTTGTTGGTATAATTTTAGAAATGATTCTTTGTGGACTTTGGTGGTGGTTGGTAGGTGAGAGGTAGAATGGAACTTTTGTGGTGATTGATTGGTAATTTTTGGACCACTCTTTTAATTAGTACCTATTTTAAGTAGGTTGACAGATATTTTTGGTAATGTAGGCATAATTTTAGGAATGATTCTTTGTGGACTTTGGTGGTGGTTGGTAGGTGAGAAGTAGAATGGAATTCTTGTGGTGATTGATTGATACTTTTGTGACTTTTCTTTTAACCCCTTAACCTATGATTTCTTTTCTGACTGTGCATGTAAGCGTCAGCCATTTAATGTTTCAGTACTGTATCAGGCAACAAAAGCTAATCTGTTACAGATTAATTACATTTAGGAATCCTTGATCTTACAAATTCAAACGACAGTTAGAATTACAACGAATTTTTCTCACATCTTGGCCAGAATCTCTGCCACGACTTTGACAGGTTGTTGCAGGTTAAAGGGTTAATTAGTATTGAAGCAGTTTGAATAATATTTGTTGTAACGCAGGAATAATTATTTTTGAAAATTTTGGTAATGGTTTGTAATGAAAAGTGGCATGGAATTTTTGCGATAAATGGTTAAACATTTGGAGACCTTTCTTTGTATTAGCACTTCGAGTAAGTTGAAACATATTTTTGCTAATGTAGGAATAATTTTTAAGGAAACTTTTTTCTGGATTTTGGTAATGATTTGCAGATGATAAGTAATGTAGAATTTTTCTGACTACAGGTTGATAGTTTTGAGTAGCATTTGAGTAGTTTGAAAAATATTTATGGTAATATGGGCGTAATATTTTTTCGTGAACTTTGATGGTGGTTTACAGATGACAAGTAGAATGTAATTTTTGCGGCGATTGGTGTTGATAATTTTGAAAACTTCTTCGAATAAATTGACAGATATGTTCGATAATGCACGAATAATTTTAAATAGTCTGTCGTCATCTTTTTCATTGGCATTTCGACCTTTCCAAACGGAGGATTCTCAAAAAAAAAAAAAAGTATCAAAAAAGTTTGTTTAACGCGACAGGAACATTCCCAAGTGAGAATTGGCTTTCCTTACAACGCAAGTCTCGATTTCTAAGCTTCGAATGCTTCTTTCCCGAGCACATGGAAGAGAAATCCTAGAAAGATATAATTTATTTGAATTGGTATTGCGGATTTGCGGTTGAGGTGGCTTCAGGAAGGATGGTTTCCTGCAACGAGGATTTTGTATGTAAAATGAATGTGAGAAGAGGAGGATATCAGAGAATATGAATATTATACTGATTATCTTCCTAACGAATTGCAACACGGATACGTCGGAAATTATTTATCGCCGTTTCGTTCAATTTCCAAGATGTCTTTCGTTTCACTTTTCGTATCTTCATTAATGTACACTGGACAGGGGGGATATTTTCGAAAAGCGAAGAACATCGCAACGTTTCCTACATTTCGACGCGAAATATTTTTTTATCGCGATTAATGATCAACGAGACGTGCAAAAGTAAGCTTTTTTTTCGACACACGAAATATCAGTCAATTTCGCATTCTTGCTTCATAATTATCTATCCTGACGTGTCGTTATAATTTAATCTTTCTCTTGCGTTCGAAACTATATACAGTTTCACCGTCAAATTCGCACTTAATTACGTATTATCAGCGAAGGCAAGGTAGAACATACATTTATGTATTTAATTGCCTCACAATTTCGCCATTACTGCATTTATCTTATCGACTGAAAAGTTTTTTTTTTTTTTTTGCAATGCAAGTATCATACTTTGCGAAATATTTCTCTGTTTTTTTTTTTCCAAGGAAAACTTCGCTTATCTCAATTGCAAACATTTATACGGTGAATTTTATGCGCTTAATATCAAACTTTCTTCATCGGTTCAATTCGTAGTTAGCCTCGTGTTTCGCGGAAAGATTGCAGATTTGTGGTAACATCCTTTTCCTACCTCCACGCGCCCTTTTCAGTTGCTTTCCGGACTGTTCTTATTATCGAAAACATAATCTAAAAACTCGTACAGTTCTTATGTTACAAGTAACTCTACAACAAAGGTAATTAACGATACGAGAAAGCTGGTTATGTACAGGGTGCTTAGAAAGAATATGAAGAATTTCTGTGTGCAATGTATTTTCTTTCGAAAGTTCCAAGAATATGTTGACAATAGAGGCTTTACTTCTTTCGAAAAGTTACTTCCACATGAGAGTTACCATTTCTTTTGAAGCACCCTGTATTAAATTTATCGCTACTTAGGTAGAAATTAATAAAGGTAATTTTTATGCTTTCAAAAGGAAACTCTGTAATGATAAACATTGCATTATCAGTTTCATTTCTCTGAAAAAGTTACTTTCGTACAAGAGTTAACATTATTTTGAAACGCCCTGTATTAGATTTAGAATTCTGTTAGATAGAAACTACTTTAATAACAAAATATCCTTATTAACACGGTACATTGTATTATCACCTCCATTTATTTGAAAAAAATTATTTTCATACAAGAATTAACATTTTTTTGAAACGCCCTGTATTAGATTTAGAATTCTGTTAGATAGAAACTACTTTAATAACAAAATATCCTTATTAACACAGTACATTGTATTATCACTTCCATTTATTTGAAAAAAATTATTTTCATACAAGAGTTAGCGTTATTTTGAAACGTCCTGTATTAGATTTCAAATTTTGTTGGATAGAAATTACTTTAATAACAAAATATCCTTATTGACACGGTACACTGTATTATCTCTTCTATTTCTCTGAAAAAAATTACTTCTATGCAAGAGTTAACATTATTTTGAAACGCCCTGTATTAGATTTATCATTTTGTTAGATAGAAATTACTTTAATAACAAAATATCCTTATTAACACGGTACACTGTATTATTACCTCCATTTCTTTGAAAAAAAATTACTTCCATACAAATTTAACATTATTTTGAAACGCCCTGTATTAGATTTATCATTTTGTTACACTGAAATTACTTTAATAACAAAATATCCTTATTAACACGGTACATTGTATTATCACCTCCATTTCTTTGAAAAAAAATTACTTCCATACAAATTTAACATTATTTTGAAACGCCCTGTATTAGATTTATCATTTTGTTACACTGAAATTACTTTAATAACAAAATATCCTTATTGACACGGTACATTGTATTATCACTCCTATTTCACTGAAAAAAATTACTTCCATGCCAGAGTTAACATTCTTTTGAAACGGCCTGTATTAAATTTACCACTATATTCACATGAAAATTACAAGAAATAATTTTCTACGTTCAAGTGAAAGCTCTTCAAACACGAAATACATTTACCAATACGCTAAAATTTCTGTAAAAAAAAATTCGCATATTTTGAAGCACCCTGTACATAGAAACCACTAAAAGTATTTCCCTTTTCTCTGTTTCCAGGTTCTCAAGTACTGCGATCATCTGCACGGAAAATGGTACTTCTCCGAGGTGCGCGCGATTTTTTCGCGCCGCTATCTCCTCCAGAACGTCGCCATCGAGATCTTCCTGGCCAGTCGAAGTAAGTCGTGCCGATTCGTCTCGTTCGTTTTCAAATGGTGGCGAGGAGAAAGAGAGAAAGAGAAAGATGCGGCTAGACGGGCCCCATTTCGAAAGGGGCGCGCATTCCCGTTTCTTGCTCGATCCTCCGCGTTATTTCACACGGCGTGATCTAATCCGGCAAAATGGAAACGGAATTCTGAGCGCGCCGCGAGGTGTGCGCCCCCGTTTGCTTTTTACTCAATAAATATCTGGCCCGCGTTACGGTATCCGCATCTTTTCTTTTTTTCCCTTTTTGCCGCGCCGATTTATCGGCCGATCCATGTTACACCTGCTGTCTCCTCTCTCCTTTCCGCGAAATCTCAATGCTTTCGACGAAGTTTCATTGATTCTGAAATTACTTCAGCTTCGAAGGAAGTGTTCAACTTTTTGACAAATATTAGCGACAGCATTGAGGATAATCGAGTCGTGTCGCGAACTTATCTTTAATTGGAAAATGAATTTATGGAAGGAAATTAATAAACGATTTCTGACGCTACGGTGAGATAATTTTGATGAGAACTTTGTCGGTTTGTTCGTGTAAGTAATTTGTTTGCATTGGGAAAAATTATCGCGATATCTTAATAGTGATAACGTCAGTAAACACAGGGTGATCCATGTAAAACAGTTACGGTGGTAATTTAAATGGTTTGAAGAAGAATTTTTTTTATGGAAAAAATGGCGAAAAATCAAAGGAAATTTTACGATTTTTCTTTCTCTTTGGAACGTTTTAGTATTTTTCTAGGAAATTTCATGACTCGAAGTCACGAAGGAATTCCTAGAATGGCCATAATTGTCGTGATAAGACAGTAAATACTGATACTATCAAGAATAAAATTACACTCTTGACGTGTTTTATGAGTACCGTGTTGAAATATGTGAAAGCTGCGAATTAGTTAATATAGATGGAACTAAACTTGTAATCGTAGAATTTTCAAGATATTCTTGCGCCTCATAGGTACTATAAAACCGTTTCACTCTAGATGTTCTTTAACGATAGCTGCTTGTGATTCTCTAGTGTTCATTCTTTAACTCCTATCGTTAAACTGAAACGGCTTTCACGTATGTATTATACGATATCGTATTTTTCCATTTTCCATCCACTGTACGAATTCTTCACACCGCTAAATATTTCCTTCCTGTTCACTCATTAAAATCTCCTGTTCTTTCGTCTGATTGTATGTACTTAGGTAGGTGTAAAGAGAAACGTGTCGCTTTGTATATTGTAGAGCAGTGATGAGCAAAGTTTTCTGTGCGACCGAATTTAGAAGAGCTAAAGTGAACAGTCTTTGAGTTTAACACGATATGTGTATCTGTGAAATAATATTAAGAAAGACTGTGAAAAGTCTCTGAAATAATTTTGAAAGAGGCTGTGAAAAGTTTGCGAAATTATTTTGAAAAAGACTGAGAAAAGTCTGTGAAATAATTTTAGAAGAGACTGTGAAAAGTCTCTGAAATAATTTTGAAAGAGACTGTGAAAAGTTTGCGAAATTATTTTGAAAAAGACTGAGAAAAGTCTGTGAAATAATTTTAGAAGAGACTGTGAAAAGTCTGTGAAATAATTTTGAAAAAGACTGAGAAAAGTCTGTGAAATAATTTTAGAAGAGACTGTGAAAAGTCTCTGAAATAATTTTGAAAGAGACTGTGAAAAGTTTGCGAAATTATTTTGAAAAAGACTGAGAAAAGTCTGTGAAATAATTTTAGAAGAGACTGTGAAAAGTCTCTGAAATAATTTTGAAAGAGACTGAGAAAATTCTGTGAAATAATTTTCTAAAAGACATGTGAAAAATCTATAAAACAATTTTCCAAATTAATAATAATTTTACAAAAAGATTCACGAGTCTATGAAACAATGTTAGTAATAATAAAAGAACAATGTATTCATTGTTACTTAAGTGTATTAAAAACAAGCAATACCCTCCTACAATAAATCCACAATGTTTAAACAAACAAATCAGGTTTCCCAAGGATCCAGTTGCACACATTCACAAATTACTAAATTTTCAAGAGGACACTGCTCATCGCTGTTCCTGAATAACACCAAAAAAACAAGGATAGTCTGAAGCGCAGCCTTCGTTATCTCGATTTCATAGCGAGGTGTTAAAACATTCCTCGAGGTTGGCGTGTAGCCATCGGTATACGCTGCGTTTCGCTTGAAATATAGTTGTCGTTCCCCTCGGAACCTCGAGGATCGTCGTCCGAGGGTAAGCATTCGCGCGCGCGTTTTTCGAACAAACGCGCCTCTTGAAATTACACCGAGTTATACCTGCGTTCGACCCGCAATCCCGCTGATTATTTCTCTCCTGGCCGCAGATAAATTCCCCGGTTCGGACGGTTCCACTGATTCTAATCTGATATCCTCTCGAGACTTTCGATGAAGCGGCGGAATGTCATCCGTTCGTCGTTCATTAAAGAATTACTGGAAACGCGCGTTCGCTCGCTTGCGCGAACACTGGCCGGCGCGTTCTCCTTAAAGGAGAGACAGAGGCACGGCCAAGGATCGTGTCGCGTCGTGATAAATCCTCGATGAAAAAAAAAAAAAAAAAAAGAAAAAATAAATAAGAAGGAAAAAGAGACATTAAAAGAGAAAAGAAAATACGAGCGAGTTACCTTACCAGCGAAACACCGCTGTGGAACTTTCACGGATCTTTACGAGACGGTTCTGCCTCTCGAGTAAAGTCTGGAGAAAAATTGACCTGTTTTTTCTTTTCTCGTCCGGGGGAAGGATGTTTGCGGTGTTTTGCAAGGGTGGCGGTGAGAGATATGAGGTAATTTTGTTGATTTGCTCGCTTGGGTTTTTCGGGAATTATTGTTGCTGTTAGTTGTTCGTTCTGTGTACCGGGTGTCTGAATTGGTTTCGGTCAAACTCTGTCAGTTGTTGCGATGTTCAAGAGAGAAAGATTTAGATTGAATGAAAAATTGATGCACTCGATTCTTCTAATGAAAATCTTCTCAATTTTAACGTGGTATCGTGAAATAATAGTTTTCTTCGTTTTCTACGTAATATTTAAACTGTTAAACTATTAAACTGTTTTTCATTTTTTTCATTTTAAGTGCATTTTCTTAATCGTGAGATAATATTTTTCCTCATTTTCTACAGAATGTTTAAAAATTTTTTAGTTTGAAATTTTAGTAAGATAATATTT
>NW_017100231.1:3242853-3257728 GCF_001263275.1 Habropoda laboriosa | reverse complement strand
TCGTAAAATAATAATTTTCCTCATTTTCTACGTAATTCGTAACCTTCCATTTAAAAATTTTCTCATCTAAATTGCATTTTCCCAATGTAACATCGTGAAATAATATTTTTCTTCATTTCCGGGGTAATATTTATTAAAAGCTTCCATTTAAAACTTTTTAAATTAGAATTGAATTTTCCTAATGCAACGTCGTAAAATAATAATTTTCCTCATTTTCTACGTAATTCGTAACCTTCCATTTAAAAATTTTCTCATCTAAATTGCATTTTCCCAATGTAACATCGTGAAATAATATTTTTCTTCATTTCCGGGGTAATATTTATTAAAAGCTTCCATTTAAAACTTTTTAAATTAGAATTGAATTTTCCTAATGCAACATCGTAAAATAATAATTTTCCTCATTTTCTACGTAATTCGTAACCTTCCATTTAAAAATTTTTTAATTCGAATCGCATTTTCCCAATGTAACATCCTGAGATAATATTTGCCTTCACTTTCTACGTAATATCTATTTAAAGCTACTATTTAAAAATTTCTTAACTAGAATTGAATTTTCCTAATGTCACCAATTATCAATCCGATACAAAGAACAAAGGAGCACCACTCGAAATAGCAACCCACGTGGCAAAGATGAGGTTAAAACTCGGCAAGATCTTGGTACAGAGGAGAAACGAGGTCAGGAAATTCTTCGAGACTCGCGTCTCCAAGTGACGGCGCCTTTTACTATCCTTCTTCCTTGATTAAGACCGACTCGTATATTCCGGTCCTGTATTTCGTAGTTACATAAATTACACGCAAGTATTTATGGTAACTGTCTGTTTGCACGCTACCTTTTGAACTCTCGAGGGAGCTTCACCGATGCTATTAAAGCCGTGAAATTAAGTCCGTCCTACTATATACATCATATCCCTTTTCATATTTCTACATTTAACTAACTACGTTTCTAAATGCGTTTACCACGCGTGACGTTGTATCTCTCCCGATGAATCATTACCTCTCTGATACCGATTCGTACCTGCGTGAAAATTCGCCGTGGTAATATATAATCTGTAACCGAGAGTTAGACACAATGGACGCACAAATCTCTCTCTTCAATTACGCGTGCCAAAAAAAAAAAAAAATTACCGTTTGCACTTATAGTATATCAAACGAGGCTCCTCGCTGTGTCATCAATTTCGAGCTGCGAAACTTCACAACAGCCATTCTTCATTTCACACTTCGCTTTGTCTACTACTCACCTCTCTTCACAATTTCTGTCGTAATCAAGGTTTCTGCATACGAACGTGGAGCGAATCTAAATAGGTTGCTACGAAATTATTCAAAATTATTAAGTTAGATTATCGTTATAAAAGAAAAGAGACAGGGTGTATCACTTGTGGTGAAGATTGTGACCTTAGAGTGGTTTTAAAAAATAAAAGAAAATATGGATGACCGTGGAATAATTTTGAGAATTTTCAGGGTACGGGTATTAGAATTTATACTGTTTGAGGCTTTCGAGTGCAAACCTCGCTTGCAACGAGGATTACGATCTTAATGTGGCTCGAAGAATTAAAAAAAAATATCGATGACCGTGGAATAATTTTGAGAATTTTCAGATTTTCAGGGTACAGGTATTACAATTTATTCTGTTCGAGGCTTTCGAGTGCAAACCGTGTTCAGTAGGACACCTAAGTTTCCCAAATTTTGCGAGCATTGCAGCTTCATCAGGGAGCTCCTGATGAACGATTTACGATTTACCACTTTATTCACCGGATAAACGAATTATCAGTGCGTTCTCAGACCCTCGACGAAGTTGCAATGCATCGTTGACCGTGGAATAATTTTGAGAATTTTGTGGCTTTCAGGATATTTATATTATTTGAGACTTTCGAGTGTAAGTCGTGTCCAGTGGGATAAGTTTCCTAAATCTTGCAAGTCAATTCCTGCACACCCAATTCTGTTTATACACGGTAGATACGTTCCAGAAAAAAAACCGTGTAAAAGAAGCGTTATACGAAAACAGTAGTCGCGATATCTTCGCCTCGTTATACAAAAGTCATTGATCCAATTCCCAGAAGCCAATCAGGCAGCAACACCTGAAACAATTCTGCGCGAGCTACCGTCCATCTCCCAACAACGAAATATCCTTCTCGAACACGATGCGAATAAGAAACGCGTCCTTGCCCTGCCGTCATCTCCCCCCCTGCCGAATGATTGACACACGGCCCGTCAGCCAGATTGGGTTCGCTTATAATCCGCACTTTAACGCCTTTTTGCCCACAGCCTCGATCCTGTTCGCGTTCCCGGACCAGGCCACGGTGAAAAAGGTGATCAAGGCGCTGCCGCGGGTCGGCGTTGGCATCAAGTACGGGATTCCGCAGACTAGGTAAGGAACCATCATCGAACCCCTTTTCGCCCGACATCTGGATCCGAGAACCGAGCCAACAGAGGAGAGCCCTCTCTCGAGAACACGCTCCCTCGCATTCCTCTCCATCTTTCTTTGTCCCCTTCCGTGGGATTCCGCCTCGCGATCGGCCCTGGATCTTCATTCCTTTCTTGTGCTCTCCTCTCTCTTCGGCCGAAGTTTTAGATCGATCGAACGAGATAGGAGGAGGACAGGGTGGACGGATATTGAGAAACGCTCGGTGACTGCGTGGATACCGATCGCGAGAATAGTTCGTGCCGCTGGAGGTTTTTGTCTTATTGAAATTCACCACTTTTCTGTCGGATAGCGTTTAGGTTTGTGTTTCGAGGGTGTTATTTGGCGAATAAGCGATTTTTTTGGAAATACAGTAATGTCTCCACAAGTGTCAGTCCGCAAGGAAGCTAAACCTGACACTTGTAGAGTCAGGGACTACGTTTTCGAGCCTCGCGCCCGCCTTTGTAGTTTGCCGAGCGTAGACAAGGACAGCGAATAAAAGAGGCAACCAAGCGATTTAAATACCAACTTTTTTAATTTTACGTTTTTCTATCCCGAAATTTTTCTTAACATATTGACACGTTTACTGTCTGGCGTGACAGTGAATAAGTAAATGTTGTTCAAATTATGTCGTGTTTGATCTCATTTTCATCAGAAAAATCTCACCAACATGTTAAAAAACATTTCAGATGAAAGAAAGTAAAATTAAAGAAATTATATTTTTCTACCATGAATTGTCGAGCCGTGAAATCTCGTAAAAGAAACCGAGTGGTGACTGACAGCGAGCGAGATAACATAGGCGCAGCAATGACGCAGACCTAGGCGTAGGACCATCTATACTGACACTTGTAGAATCCAAACTGACTGACACTTGTAGAGAATTTACTGTATTTTGATACTTGGGGAAGGTTTCAGAATTATTTCGAATTTTTTCAAATTATTTTGCCTCTCTTTCTATACCGCGTTATTCTTTCTATTAGTAAGAATATAAGTAAGTTGCAGGGTTATAAATTGTGGGAGGTTGATTTTTGTATGCCTAGGAAATAATTAGAAAAATAATTAAATTAGGCTTACTTGGCAGATCAAGTTGAGAAAAATGTGAGTGTTAAAGGGTTAATGCAGTCGTATGGGATTTCAGAGGTAATTATACTTTTGGTACAAACTGTAGAATATAGAGAAAATATTTCTTTCCGAATGAGATGCATTTGGTTAACATTTATTTCGAACATTTTGTGAAAAGACTATACAGAAGATATTGTTACTATAAAAATGAAAAGGCTGCTATTTATTGGGTCAGTATTCAAAATGAAACATCGGTGAGTAATACAAGTGGTCAGTATTATATCGATTAATACAAAAATTATCAGCATTTTCGTTAAAACATCAGTAAACACAATAATTTGTCGGTATTTTAAGTTAAAAAACAAAAAACAAATTAATACCGACCAAATAAACAAAATTAGACTGACAAAATGTGATTTAACACTGGCTGTGTATTTAAAAAAAATACTTATCATGAATAAAAAAACAATACTGACCAAAAAAATGGAAACGAAACAAAACTGTGATCGTAAGAATACAGCGAGAGCGAATTGAGTCTTACAATTCTCAGATAATCAAAATACTCGTCTATTTCAAAAAATGCTTACCACAGTTTAAAAAAAAAAATACTGGCCAAAAGACTAGAAGCAAAAGGAAACTATAGTCACACGAATACAGCGAGATCGAATTAAGTCTTCTTAACAACCTCACCCGTATCTTCGATCGAGAATAATTCTCAAATAACTAGTCAACCCGTCTTCTCGATTCAATTAACACGTTAAAAATCGCCGAACGATGGTTCTTGTACACTCTGAAACCGGATTAAAACGGAGAAACGAGCAAAGGCAGCGGGTCGATTCGTCGAAGCATCGCATTCGAAGGAGATCCTCGCGTCCTCATCGCGAGCGTGTCTCTCTCGAGGAGGAAGAAGAGGTGGGATCCTCTTCTCGATACCGATACTCGAGGCAACATCGACGAGGACAGGCGGCGAGAACAGAGGTTTCGCGTATCCGCGCTTCGATCCGTCCATTAAAGCAACGTAGAGAAAGAGAATGAACGGAACCGAGAAGGATACGAGCAGCCATAAATATACAGAGGCCGGAGTTGGACGTCTGATCCAACGGAGATTCCTGGCCAACAAAAATAATCCGCCGGTATATAAAACGTGCATCCGCGTCGTGACGCTCCGTACCACGCTCGCGTCGCGAGAAAAATAAATGCGCCTTTAGATAGCCGAGAGGCGGAAAACCAACGTTGGACGAACAATGCATCGTCCTCGAGAACCGCGAAAGAGATCTGTCTTCTTAGGGAAAAAGAATCTGACGGTTGTTCTTGGAATTTTTAGATATTCTTGTCACAGGCTTAGGTTCGTTGCGTACGTCTTTGATGTGCATGTAGGAATTTACAGAGTCGTCGCGATTGTGACGAAGATTGGAGCATATGTGAAGTTCTGTGCCGAAGGAATAGGCTTGAGATTTTATTTGTAAAATGGTCGAGGATGAGATGAAGCGATTCTTTGAGGAATCCTTGGATCCTTTGATGCTTTGCTTTGCAGGCATAGATTATGGTCGAGGCACGACAAAAACAGTGAGATCAGTAGCGAAGATTTATTCTAATAATTTACGATATTCTGGATTTTATTACCTGACGCACGGTATTAGCTAAAAGGATAATAAAAAGGATTAGTAGAGTTAAAATGACGCATTATAAACTTTCCGAAAGTGAATTTTTATTTATTAAAATTGAATGTTAATGTTTGTTGACTTAAATGGTGATTAAAAAATTTGTTTCAAGAAATCGTAAGGCAAAGGGTCAGACTATAACTTCAGAAGAATCGTCACATAGCTATTGACGCGTCTTCACTTGTCCATTTTTATTTATCAAAAATAAATATTAATATTTATTGCCTTAAAGTGTGTCCAAAAAAATTATCTCGTGTCACTTAAAAAAAAAAACAGAATCGAACGGCAGAGTTAGACTATAGCTCCAAAAGAATCGTCACATAGCTATATACACGTCTTTCCTTGTTTATTTTTACTTATTAAAAATGAATATTAATATTCATTGACTCAAAGTGTATTTCAAAACTTTGTCTCGTGTTACAAAAAAAAAACAGAATCGAACGGCAGAGTTAGACTATAGCTCCAAAAGAATCGTCACATAGCTATATACACGTCTTTCCTTGTTTATTTTTACTTATTAAAAATGAATATTAATATTCATTGACTCAAAGTGTATTTCAAAACTTTGTCTCGTGTTACAAAAAAAAAACAGAATCGAACGGCAGAGTTAGACTATAGCTCCAAAAGAATCGTCACATAGCTATATACACGTCTTTCCTTGTTCATTTGTACTTATTAAAAATGAATATTAATATTCATTGACTCAAAGAGTATTTCAAAACTTGGTCTCGTCTTACAAAAAAAAAAAAACAGAATCGAACGGCAGAGTTAGACTATAGCTTCATAAGACTCGTCAACGTCTCCACTTGTACGCGTCGCGTGAAAGATTTTCATAGTTCCGCGAGATTAGTTGATGGCACACGCAACGTCAGAATTTATACATCCGGTCTCGTTGCCTTCTCCTCCTTTAACGTCGTTCACCGTCCGCCGTCCATTAAAGTCTCTCCTATAAAATCTAAATCAACGATCCCCGGCGTTCGTAAAACGCGCCAGTTGAATTTTACGGCGCGAATCACCGGCTCGTGCCTCTCCCTGTGTAATAGCTTTCTCGAATTCAGACCAACTGTCCACGTAATCATACGTGAGAGTGATTCTGACGCTCGTTTCGCCACGCAAAATTATCTTTGCCAATTTCCAACTTACATACGTACGCGGCAACACTTAACCTCACCGTCTTCGCGCGTTTGATGTTGCATCTTCTGAGAAATTAGATCTTTCAAAGCGCTAAACGACGAAAATTTCCCCACCACGGTTGACGTATATAATAGGTGGATATTCTAATTGAAAATAAGGAAGTAGTTCGATAATTGATGGTAGATTGCAGGGTATAGGGTTTCGTTCGCGCGAGAAAATCGATTCAAGCGCCTGGCTATAGCCTGTTCCGATATAATTGACAGTTCAAGGTCGCACGGTAGCAAATCATATTCTGTTACCTTATTTCATTTCCTTCTGTTTTTAATCGATAGAGATCGAAGTAACGAGGTTTCTTGCGATACATAGGTCCACACATTCGACAAGAAAAATGTGATAGTTAACATACAAAGTCTATCGAAGCGATTAGTATTAACGAGTCCAAAACTGGGCTAGAAATGTCGCTTTTAATTAAACGCGCCTACGTTCGACAGTTTGCTAAATCGTTCCACTGAAATTCTTTCAGAATTTGATGAAAAATTGATCTCTTTCAATATCGTATCGCGATTTCAACGTGGCAGTAAAGGTCTCGAGTAGAATTAACTATACGGTTAATCTTGCGTGACAAGGTAAAACTCGATGACTTTCCGTAGAACTCGGTGGCAATCGTGTATCGATGAGTCGGCGATAGTATAAACTAGTTGGACAGCTATTAATCCGTCTGTCATTTTATTCCCGGCTCGTATTAGCTGTCGAGTTATAAATGTTATTATACCGGTCTCATTTGTATGATGATTGGGATAATCAACTTCAGGTTGTATAATTGTGTCAATGATAGTGCTCTATCGTAACGTGAAGCTGTGTTATTACCGATATCAATCTTGAGAACTGTCGTTCTCGCGTATCGGACACGTCGTTTAGCGAGCTTTTTTTTTGTTTTTTTTTTTCTTTTTCTTTTAATGTGGAGTAAAAAGTTGCGTTATCATTTCACAGGAGAGCCTCGATGATGTCTCCGCGGCAGCTGATGAGGAGCTCGAATATGACGCAGAAATGGCAGCGGAGGGAAATATCGAATTTTGAGTATCTGATGTTCTTGAACACCATCGCTGGTAAGTAGAATTTTTGTTGCTTTATTTTTGCGTTGATCTTCTCTGTTCGCTCAGATATAGTAGCGATTGGAATTAATTTCGTTAAATCTGGAATGCTATGTTAACTAACAATTTAAAATTAAACGTTAACGTAAGATGTATACGAATAGCATTCCAGGGTTAATTTTAGAAAGTGTAATGTCTGTTCTTCGAAATTACTTTTCTTTTTGTTATCAGTACCAAACTTTAACCCTTCGACTGGTGGCAGCCTGAAAGTGTAGCATAATAGCGTTAATAGTCGTACTGTATGTTACGCTAGGTAAATCACTTTTTTGCTGAATATTTTGTATTGTGTATTTGTAAAATAAATTACATACGAATATAAGATTATAGAATCTGAACATCAAAGGCGCTGATAGTATCCAGCGTTCGATTATCACCGAGGCGCCGATAGCAGCCAAAGGGTTAACAGTAATTCTGTAACAGAAATTTTCTATAAATCGTTGATTTTCAACCGGTGTGCAACGGAGAGGTCCACAGATGCGCCCAAAATTTTGTAACCTAAGTTAAAAAAGCACCGAAAAATAATATTATTCTTTTTTGCAAATCAGACAGAAATGCACACTTTTTAATCGGAGAAAAAGTACAACAACTTTTTAGTAATTAATTTAAGTTGGCCAGAAGATAAAACAGATTTAAAAATCGCGGCTCCAAAAAAATTTCCACCCAAATCCCGCGTAAATAGACCGCGTTAAATCCATCTTCACAGAGCCTAACCTATCGACGCGAAACCTTTTACCTCTCTATACGAATTCGCCGTAGGAACCGTAATAAAAGGGGGCTGTTCGACGAGGCTAAAGAATCATATCGGCTTACGGGTTGCGGAAAGAAAATGCGACGTCTGCGGATGGCCGATCGTCGCCGAAGCTCGATTCCCTCCGCTCCACGATGGTTCGAATGTAAGGAAGAAGGAAAGAACGAGATAGTACGGTGTGACAGAGAAAGATAGAAGAAGATCCTATGGTCTATGGCTGCACACGGCCGGATGGAATCTGTCGCGGCGTATTAGGGATGTTCTCAATCAGCTCGGTGTTCCGTTAGCCACCCCATACGAGTAATCCCCGGCTCGTGGGCCCTGGTAATCCTCTCCGTAGGGAACGCCGTTCGCCGCACCACCCCAACGCGGAATAGAAGCCGCGCCTTTGTTTCTCCGTCGGTTTAATATCCGCCCTTCTTTTGTGAGGCCGCGCGTCGCGAGGCTAAATCACGAAACTCGAGACACCGCCGGAGACCCTTACCTTTTTTACCGGGATCACCCGGGCTCTGATCAGCCGTTTCGACGAACGGTGAATATATTGGGAGTTTGCTTGTTTTGCTGTGTGCAGTTGCGGGTTTTTAAGGGGGTTCGTTTCAGTGGTACTAGGAGTTTGACACTTGGCTGCGGAGTTGTTTGAGGGTAAAATGGTAGATTGGAGTGGGAATGGTTTTGTAATTAGGGGTGGGGTTTTTCTTTTTTTAATTAGAACATGGGGGACGGAGTTTGTGTTTGGAGAATGGTTGAGCGGGTGTGTAGTGGTTGGGTTTTGGAAATTTTTGTACGTTCAAGTCATTTGGGGAGTGGTGATTCTGTTTGAGAATGGGAATTTTTGAGCTGTTTTTGATTTTGATATATTGCGATAACACGGGGAACTGACTATGTTTGGTGTTGTTTGAACCTCGAAGGTGCTTAAAGAAAATGGCGTTCTATGTGAAGGCCTGTGATTGGTGATGCGCGTTTGAGGCTAAATTTCGAAGCGACTCGAAGGTTTTCTTCGAACTTAATTCGATACTTGCAATGCTTGAAAATCTTGAGTCTTGATAGGTCCTGAAAATCTTGGAAATCTGAATCTTGAGTCTTGATAGTTCTCGAAACCCTTGGAAATCTGAATCTTGAGTCTTGATAAGTCTCGAAACTTAGAAATCTTGAATCTTGAGTCTTAATAGATCTTGAAACTCTTAGAAATCTTGAATCTTGAGTCTAAATAGGTCTTAAAACTCTTGGAAATCTGAATCTTGAGTCTTGATAAGTCTCGAAACTTAAAAATCTTGAATCTTGAGTCTTAATAGATCTTGAAACTTTTGAAAATCTGAATCTTGAGTCTTAATAGATCTTGAAACTCTTAGAAATCTTGAATCTTGAGTCTGAATAGGTCTTAAAACTCTTGGAAATCTGAATCTTGAGTCTTGATAAGTCTCGAAACTTAGGAATCTTGAATCTTGAGTCTTAATAGATCTTGAAACTCTTAGAAATCTTGAATCTTGAGTCTAAATAGGTCTTAAAACTCTTGGAAATCTGAATCTTGAGTCTTGATAAGTCTCGAAACTTAGGAATCTTGAATCTTGAGTCTTAACAGGTCTTGAAACTCTTGGAAATTTTAAATCTTGAGTCTTAACAGATCTCGAAACTTAGAAATCTTGAATCCTGAACTTTAACAGGCCTTAAAACTCTAAGAAATCTTGAATCTTGAGTCTTAATAGGCACTGAAACCCTTGGATACCTAAAAAATTTCTTCAACACTCCATAAGTATGAAAACTTCAAAAACTAAAGACCTACCAAATCTCAAAAGATTGAAAACTCATCAAAACTCAACACTTCCAAGAATTTGCAACCATCCAACCATCCAAAATTCCTCAAATCTTTTCGCCACACGTACATACCTGTTCGAATCGATAACAAACTGTTTCAGGGTCCATCGCTACTCCCCATAAAGAATCCTCCTAGTAAGTAAGTACCCGAGTCCCAATCGCGAATTATGTAAGCGTGGAATTTACTGCTACACACGCCTAATGACGGGGATCATCGCGGTCGCGTAATTATTCGTATATCGACGAGAGAAACGCCGGAGGGTGGGCCTGCAGTATTTACGAGCGTTATATATTAATTGCGCGAATAAATAGTCTGTAGATCGTAGAGAGGATGAGGAGAGTGGGAGAGAGAGGCAAAGGTAGAGGGGGATTGGGTGGATCGCGTATAACGCAATTGGGCAAGGCCCGGCGGGAGAACACGTTGCGAAAACGAACCGGTCCTGCGACCAGGCTCCCGCATGCGGTCCCGTCCTGTTGTTTATTTGCTCGGTCGCATCGGTTTATTAAAAATTAATGACAGTAGGGCCGATGTAAATATGATAGGCTGCGTGTCCCGATGCCGAGCCGGTTCGCGTGGGTGTACACCGCCGGCTACGCCGCCACTGGTGCGTTCGGCGCTCTTTTCTGCGGCTGATATTCGCCCAGGAGAGTTTCTTTAATTAATTGTTCGCTGCAGAATTTTTTCCGTCCTGTTTTAACGTCCACATGTTATTTGTGTGTGTGTGTGTGTGTGTGTATGTAGATTTGTTTTTTTTCTTTCTCTTTTTTTGAGGTTATGTTGGATAATACGAGTGGGAGGTTGATGGAGAGAGTTGTGGGAATTCTAATTACACCATTTCACATAAATGCTTATCTTCGAACTTAAGAAAAAAGCGGAAATGTTCGTATCACTTTGAAAACTATGTGTATGTATGTAGGTTATGTTGGATAATATGGGTGTGAGGTTGGTGAAGAGTATCGTGGGGATTCTAATTACACCATTTCACATAAATGCTTATTTTTGAACTTAAAAAAAAAGAAGGAAGAATTTCGAATTACTTTGAAGGCTATGTGTGTGTATGTAGAGCTGTTTTTAAGGTTATGTGGGTGAAGTATCGTGGGAATTCTATAATAATTACACCATTTCACATAAATGCTTATTTTTAAACTTGAAAAAAAAAGCAGAAAAGTTCGAATCACTTTGCAGACTATATGCGTGTACGTAGAGTTCTTCTTTTCGAGATTATGTTGGATAATATGGGTGTGAGGTTGGGTGAAGTGTATCATGGGGATTCTAATTACACCATTTCACATAAATGCTTATCTTCGATCTTAAGAAAAAAGCGGAAATGTTTGTATCACTTTGAAAACTATGTGTATGTATGTAAGTTATGTTGGATAATTTGGGTGTGAGGTTGGTGAAGAGTATCGTGGGGATTCTAATTACACCATTTCACATAAATGCTTATTTTTAAACTTGAAAAAAAAAAAGCGGAAAAGTTCGAATCACTTTGCAGACTATATGCGTGTACGTAGAGTTCTTCTTTTCGAGATTATGTTGGGTAATATGGGTGTGAGATTGGGTGAAGTGTATCATGGGGATTCTAATTACACCATTTCACATAAATGCTTATTTTTAAACTTGAAAAAAAAAAAGCGGAAAAGTTCGAATCACTTTGCAGACTATATGCGTGTACGTAGAGTTCTTCTTTTCGAGATTATGTTGGATAATATGGGTGTGAGATTGGGTGAAGTGTATCATAGGGATTCTAATTACACCATTTCACATAAATGCTCATTTTCAAACTTAAAAAAAGATTTCACCCAGAAAGTGCGATGTCCGCAAAGTGTTAATGCTTCCAATTTACAACCTCGCTATATTTCTTCCACCGACTATACCTCGGAAGTCGGAGATCGACGAAACGTGACTGTGATCGATAACTGCTCATCGAAACCTTTGAATTTCCTCTAAGCCAGTAATGTCATTTGATCTGACGAAACAAATCCATCGAATTACTTCCAATTCACATAACCCCTGCACATACTATACCTAAAAATCCACCCCTCACGATCCACGCCCGTTTACAACAAATCTGTTAAAAAGCAACGTTTAAAAAATGGCGGAATACAAGATTTCGTGGTAATTTCTAGAAACGTTCCTGCGTGCACATACATTACGATGTTTCCTCGAGTTGTGCTCGTCGCCACATTCGTTAGTTTCGCGATCGAACAATGGGTACTTACGATCGTATCGTTTAAATTTTCCATTGGAAGCCACGGACGTTCACAGCGGAACGCATACGCGGGGTTTCAGGTTTCCTGTGGATTGTACTTTCCGTTTATGTCACAGACGGTGCCTACTCTGTTTTAATCGCTGCAACTGTTAGCGAGCGTAGAAACTTTTCTTCGGTCAGCCATATTGTACTGTTTCTTACGGTCATTGCGGCCGGATTACAAGACACTCAGACATTCAGTAAGAATACTAATTTACATAAGAGAGAAATAGATGAAGAAACGATAGTATTTACAATCTTGTTAATGTTAACCGAGTTGATAAACGATCGAAAAATATCGATCTAATCAGATTACAATATATTATCGAATATTGAATATTATTATGAACATTATTATCGGTATACTGATTTAATCTCTCGAGTTTCTCCGTGGAAGAAGACTTGAGGTTTATCGTGCACTATAACTTTCTACCATTTACAAGCTAGAACCAAAAATATACGATATATATATTTAAACCTATCCTCGGCACGACTAGTACTTAATTTTACGACACTTTAAACACGCGCCAAACTGTTCACATCACCATAACTCAAACGGTTAATACCTTGCCAAACAGTTCTCGTATTTATACGGTATTACGTTTCCTTTTCCATGCATCAAATTTATCCTTCGAAGAGATCAATGTTCAATTAAAACGTTACTGTAAAATGCCTCTTCGTAAGATGAAGTTTAAGAAAAAGAATCATTTTGGTACCGTTAACAGGTTCGTAGATATCGACTTTCGTAACAGGTTTCGTGAAACACCCTGTATAGGGTGAATTTGAGAGTGCAGGACCATTATTTTAAAGGTAGAATTTTTAAGGGAAAGAACTTAGGAAGAATTGAGTGAAAAATTGGGAAAGAATTTAGTAAGAATTGAGTAAAGAATTTAGGAAGATTTAAATAAAGAACTTAAAAAGAATGAAATAAGGAATTTAGGAAGATTTAAATAAAGAATTTAGAAAGAATAATTAATTTTCAATAACACAGAAATTGCAATACTTTTTTCAAAAATAATCACAGTGGGCCAACTTATTCCACACTCTGTGTCTTAATTGAACCAAAACTCACAAAAGAAAATTGCAGCAAAATAGAAAAATCGCATTAAAAATGCTTCAACTTCTTGTGCTATGCAGTAAAACTTAATAAATTAACAATAATTTGTCCATTTTCACATATCTCAAAGACGAGATTGTACGTGAGAAATTTTCGCGTCCAAGTTAAATTTAAAAATTTTACGTGAATGCCACTCGCTTAGGGAAGTTCAACGTACAAAACTGAATTACGTTAATTTTCCTGAAATCTAACATGTAGGGTAAAGTTGCCTAATATGAGAGCCATTTCTTAAAGAAGTCATAACTGTCGACTAAGAAGACTTTTATTAAAATTCGATACATGTTTTAAAAGTATGATATGTATTCTTTTGTAAGGTACTGGAATGTAGAAAATTCGGTTCCTTCGTAATAAAATATAAAGGAAAATTATGAGAATACTAATATGAGAAAACTATTTTTTCTGTCTTTTTTCACACATTGGGCATATTAAATCTGTTTCTTCAGCGCCGCAGACTTCGCGGGTTCGCCGGTAACACTTTGTACGCTAAAAGAAAATTGGGTACCTAACATGAGACACTTTTTCTGTCATCAGCGATGAGCTTTCACACTGACTTTAGATTTTGTGGAAGAGGTTGGCTTCGTTAAGGAATTCAATAGTATTTCTTACATACTTTTCAGAGGGCAGTATTTTTGGCAGTCATACAAAAGGTGGTGTACTGTGAGTGGGGCTTCGCAACATGAACGAAGGTCTGTCTTCTTTACGAGAAATTCGTGTGTCATCTTCCAATGACCATTTCTCAGACGAGAAAGAGCGACTCTTTCTTTCCTGCTCATGTGACCGCGTGGGATATCTTGAGAAAAATTTTTGATTACGCTATGGATTTTTGTTGGTTCCGATTTCCAGATAATATGAGACTCTTCTTATAATAGGAACTTCCGAGTAGCTTCGAGATTAAGTCTTCGTTATTTAACTAGTAGGCCTTAAACCCCGTTGCACGCACTGTACAACAGTATTTATGAAAATGATCATAAACTTACTATTTTGGAAGTGACGTGGTGCAAATGATTACTCGCGAAGTTCGGTAACAAAAATATATTTATTGAAACGGTAATGCTTAAACCAATTTTAAATGTAAACGATATGCTGCTCGTGCAGAGAAGGTCTACGACAAAAGGCCCTGGTGCCTTTTTCGGGGCTCCCTTAACCTTTTTGGTACGGCGCGCTCGTCCGCAAGTGGGTACCCCTGGGACGGCGCGCCTGGCCGCGGATGGCACAAAAACCGTTCATGACGATTCTTTTATCTTCGATATTGCCAGGAAATGCGAAATAAAGCAAAAAGCGTATAATACCGTCGAAAATCATGATATCCACGAAAGTCGCTATAGTGTCGTACCGTCCAAATTGGTGCTATCCACGAAAGCCAGCACAGTGGCGTTCCGTAAAAATAGAGGGTCTCGGCGGAACGCCACTATAGTGGCGTACCGTTCCAATTGATGCCATCCGCGGAAGCCACTATAGTGGCGTACCGTATGTAAAAGGTTAAGTAGCCCCTTTTTCCTGGGAAAGTCCCAGGAAGTGGAGGCGCAGGCCTACATTGCCA
>NW_017100231.1:3206677-3242749 GCF_001263275.1 Habropoda laboriosa | reverse complement strand
CGAGACCCTATTTTGGAGGTATTTGCAATTTAATCGAACCACTTGAGAAACTTTCTGCAACGTATTGCACGCTTGATTGATTTCAATCAAATTTCATATTTAATCTGACAACTGGCGCGGTTAATTACGAAACGAAACAGCATCGCTACGACAGTCGAGAGTTCTGTAACGGAGGTATGCTGGGGTCTTCGTAAAGTCACATGGTTGGCCCATATCGCACAGACGCCACCGAAATAAATATCCACTTTACCAAATGAAACGACCGATCAAAGAAAGTCGCTCGTTGTCAGTCGCGGGGCTGTTAAACCATTTCGCCGTCGTTTCCTGCCAATTTTTCTCCAGGCGGGGCCTCGCGTCTCCCTGTAAATCTCGAGGAGTGGCGAGTTAAAAACGAGCCTCTCTTCGCTGCCTAGCACTTATTATAACGTTGTTCCGCGAGGCACGGGGGTGGAGTTAGGGTGAAAAGTAAAGGAGTAGAGTGGCAGACGCGGGGAATGGGCACGCGTGTCGCGGGCATTCCGGTGTCGGGAAACGTTCAGAGAGCGCTCACTCATCACGACGCTACCATTAATAATCACTTTGATGCATAACGCGGCCTTACTATTATTTACGTCCGACCGACGCTCGTGCAGCGTCACGATTTACGACGCATTGTAGCGCGGGCCTTGTGTGCCGCGCCGTGAGTCCTTCCTTCCTTCGTTTCCCCCTTTCGTTTCTCCTTCTTCTTGCTGTTCTTGTTCGCTCTCGAATTGAGTGGCTTCGTGCTTCTCTCTCTTTCTCTTTCTTTACGCAGCTCTCGGGGACGAATCGGAGGAGTTTGTCGAGGCTTCGTGATTATTCTCGTTGACGTCCTTGTGGAGATGGTTAAGGAAATTGTCGGTGTTTGATGCGGGGAGTGAATGGATTCCCGATTGGGAGTCTGCGTCTCTCCCCGTAACTTCGTGCCGAATTTTGATAATTTAGATCGATATTTTTAACGAATCTTTAAATTTGATAAAAAAAAAATGTAACTTTTTCCTATTTGCTTTTGGAATTTCCTTAGATTTTTAGTGAATAACTTTCGCTTTCGACACGAACTTACGGGATGATTTAATATTTTCTTGCTGTTTCTATTAACGGGGTCTTCTAGTGTGACGGCCGGTTTTTTAGGCCTTTTTTGCTAATTTATTACAGAAGTACGGTAACAGTTATTAACACGAGCTTTATTCCTATGTATTTACTTGTCCTTGAAGAATCGTTACAAATTTTTTTGTTGAAAAATAATTAACTATGGCTGCTGTGGAACACGTCAAACAGGAGCATGAAAAATGAAGTAGGTCCATGGTTACCGTGATTTGAGCTGTTCTGCTTATCAGAAATAAAGAAATCCAATTGATTCTTATTTAGTATGCATGTCGCTATGGTCGGTAGTAGAATAAAAGAAAAATATTGAAAATTAAAAAAATGGCGGCACGTTGAATACAAATGAGTCTTTCAGAGGCTCTAAAAATCAGAAAAATGTATATTTTGGCATAATTCTACTACCGACCATAGCCACACATGTTCTCAAGACATGTGCAAAATTTGAGTTCCATTGGTTCAGTAGTTTTTGCAACCATTTCAGAAAATATGGCATAATTCTACTACCGACCATAGCCACACATGTTCTGAAGACATGTGCAAAATTTGAGTTCCATTGGTTCAGTAGTTTTTGCACCCATTTCAGAAAACGTGGTTCCGAGAAAAACGCGTTTAAAGTTCTCAGTGCAATTTAGATTCTCCCTTGATGTGTCATACTAAACGAACTATAACTTCGTTATTTTATTGAATACAACTATAAAACTTCAGGAGTACATTCTTAAAGAGTTGTACTTTCGATAGATGCAAAAAAATAAAAATCGATTTTTTGAAACCGTCACACTAGAAGACCCCCTTAATAAGCTTTGTTACAGTAATCAGTTGAAGTCAATTTCAGTCTTTTGTTACCATTATCATAATAGTTTTTAATTCATTAACTCTTTAAGTCAGAGTGGAACTCCAGAGTCCCATATATTCTAACGAATTTTTATTAACCCTCTAAGTCTGAGAGGTGTCTTAAATTTGTCGTGAAATTTTTTTCAGGATTAGAATAGTCTATTTAAAACTACTTGCTTGAAATGCATGAAAATGTAAAAATCATGGATTTCTGGTATGGGACTCTGGAGTCCCAATCGGACTTACATAGCGGGTCACCGCTGACCCAGCATTCAGATTTCTCCTGACTCTCCTCTCCTTATATTATTAATATATTTTTTATTTCAATCGTACCACGAAAGCTTCGCGGACACGGCCCCTATGGGCGCGGGATTAAGGTATGCTGAATCAACATGGCCGCTGGAAAATTACCCTACTCGGGAATAAATCGACTCGGGAGTAAACCTGAAATTTCTCCAACTACACGATGCCTACTAAAATAAAAAACCCTAATTCCACTTGCGTGCCGAAGATTTTAGCACAGTAGAACCCTCTATAACTCCGGAAATATACTAAAAATTAACTTCCACCGACATTGCGTTTTGGGCCAAATTTAATTATCCCAAAATTTCCAAATTCACAATTCGTATCTCCTTTCGCACTTTCAATCACGTTACACGGAAACAGTATCAACTTTTTCGCTCGCCTTACACGGAATCCTACTCCCTCGGGTCACATTTGACCCAGCATCCGCCAAAAAATCCTGCAAAAAAAGAACAACTCTTTCCTCGACAAAAAAAAAACACACTCTCTACTCAACTAACTGTCAACGAATCACTAGACGAAGTAGAACGAACTACATACCACGAATGAAATGCCCACGTAAACGATCCGCGGCGAATTGGGCGAGAGAGGAGCACGTTATAGAGGGCACGTCGTCTGACAAACTTGCTGACGGATTTTAATTAGCGGCAGGGAGGGAGATTAGACGAAGTCAGGCTTGCAGCCATGCTGCCGTCGCTAATGCATCTCGGGATGGGATTCCGAGTGCGGGGGCGGAAGAGTGAGACCTCCAGAAGTGACAATTTCAGGAACGATTAGCCGTCACGGTCTGAGTTACGCGCTTACTAAACGGAGAACCTCCTCTTCCCTCCTCTCGCGAGTAGTCCATGTCACGAATGTGTGTGTGTGTGTGTGCATTTCTGTAAAAATAGAATTAGAGGGAACCGAGCCTAGTAAGACAGCGCTCTCCGTCTCTCTCTCCTTTTATCGTCGGTTCTAGGGCGCGAGGAAGAGGAGTGACCGCGGTCGGGCGCGACAAAAAAATTAGGCCGGTGATTATACGCGTTAAAAGGAAGGCTCACCGGGCGCGTAGCTACGGCTCGTTTATTTTTGGCCCCGTTTAGACCAGGAATTTCGGCTTATAGCCGAACCACACGCGACTTCGCTTCGGCTGTGGCTCTCTCGATGATGCGCGGGTGCATCGTTAAACGGGTAACGGTATTTAAGTCATTAACGGCAAGCTTATTAAGCTGTTTCCTTGTTTTTCGTACGGTTTATGGGTTTTCTTAGGGGGCCGACGAGGTCGAGCGAAATGTCGGCTTATAGCATTACGTCTCTGTGGCGTGCGTTTGTCAGCTGCAGTTCCTTCTTTCTTGTTAATAGATACGATTGTTTTTTTTTTTTTTTTATTTTGTTCTTCGGAATTTTTTTAACCCCTTAACCTATGATTTCTTTTCTGACTACGTATCTAAGCGTCAGCCGTTTACTGTTTCAGTATTGTAGCAAGTAACAAAAGTTAGTCTGTTACAAATTAATTACTAATTCAAAGGAAAGTTAGGATTAGAATTAATTCTTCTTACTAATATAAGTATTTTTGTCTCATCTTGACACGAATCTCTGCCACGAGCCTGACTCGTTGTTATAGGTGAAGGGGTTAATGGAATTCGTACTTGTACGAATTTGTGTCGTTATTAGAAAATTTATTGTAGGTATAAAGCAACGATGATAGTGACAACGGAAATAATTTAGACTAAATTATTTATATTGTTCAATTTTACTAAAATCTAGTAAAAGTGCATAATTTTTTCTATTATAGGCATAAAGCAACAATAATAATAATAATAAGCTCACCAGTTAACACGTATATCTGCAACAACATAATGAATTAAAAAGGACAATGTCCAACTTATTCTACGGGAATAAAGTCCCTACTGCAGATTCAGCGTTACCAATTTTTACCTAACACGAAAAGCTCACCGGTTAGCAATTTCAATCGTAGAATAAAGAGCGAGCAGAGGCAGGAAATACGAAGTAACTTTTCACGAGAAAAATTTCAATGCAAATTACCCTCTAGGTCGAACTTACAACGATTTGAACCAGTACCCCGTGTTCCCTTGGGTGTTGACCAACTACGAGACGAAAGAGCTGGACCTCAGTCTGCCCAGCAATTATCGTGACTTATCGAAGGTACGAATTATTACCATTTTAAACGTGTACGTTCTTTCATTCGACGATTATTTCAATATTTCTCTCTCTGTGTGTGTGTATTTCAACAGCCAATCGGAGCGTTGAACCCGAGCAGAAGGGCTTACTTCGAGGAACGCTTTCAAAGCTGGGAGCACGACAGTATACCGCCGTTCCATTACGGCACCCACTATTCCACCGCCGCGTTTGTGTTGAACTGGATGATCCGTGTGGTAAGTTCATCGAAATCTCTGTTCTCCCTTGTAAATTACCTTTTACTCGAAGCAAGACTTAGCTGTATGTCGTGCATATAGAAGGTGTCCAAAAAGAGACCTCTCGAAGTTCACAGTTCACGTCGATTGAGTATCCTTTCTAATGCGATATTTAGTAAATAGCGCTCAGTTCCACGAGGCGTGTTTCCAACTTATCGACAAACATCCCTGGAGCAACGTAGAACAACACCCCGAGGAAACCTCGATTCCCCCCGGACTGTCTATTTCAGAGTGCTGTCCAGTCCGAGTCATAAATTTCGGCGACGCATTCGGTAGTGTCTGCACACTAATTTGGGGGCGTCGGAACGCCCTCGAGTCAACGAAGCCCGCCTTCCCGTTAAATATGTGCATTTGTATTCCGCTGCGGTTTTTCTCCCTTGTCCCCTGTTTCAAGAATTCACGCAAAAATACACCCATCCTCTCTCTATCTTCGCGTTTTTATTATCTTAACGACTACGTTAATTCCCTCGTAATTATCCACCCAACTCGCGAGAGACGAAACGAGAGGATAGAAACGAAGGAACTATATTCGCCATCGCGATTCGATTTAACGCGACTTATCGCTAGTGCACTGCGCATGCGCGCGCGCGATAATTCTCGTAATTACCCGCCGTAACCTAGAAAGGATAGACGAGAGGATAGAAGTAAAGAAAGGAGTCGTCGTAGCAATTCGATTTATCGCGATTTCTTGAAAGTGTACTGCGCATGCGCGTGAGCTAATTGTCGTGAGTGCAGTGCGCATGCGCGTGCGCCAATTCTCGCAATATTCCGATATAACGTACAAAAGATAGATGAGAGGGAATAGAAGTAAAGGAACTATTCGCCGTCGCACTTCGATTTCTCGCGATTTATTGCAAGTGCACCGCGCATGCGCGTACGTTGATTCTCGTAAGCGCGCTGCGCATGCGCGTGCATTAATTCTCGTAATTATCAGGGTAAAGGATAGAAATAAAGAAAACATCGTCACAGCAATTCGATTTCTCGCGCGTGCGCCAATTATCGCAATTACCCGCCGTAACCTACACAGACAGACGAGAGAGGATGGAAAAGAAATTCGTCGTAGCAATTCGATCTATCACGTACTGCGCATGCGCGCGCGCCAATTCGCTGGACGGCGATCGAATCTCATGTGAATGCCGGTGGTGGAACGGGAGACGGCTCACGATTTCCACGCATTTACATGCAAATCGTCAGTAAGCGATTTTACCGTTGTTTCTCTGGCAAGACGCCCCGCTGTTCTCCCCCCTTGTAAGGATATACTGCATCGTAAACAATTTATTGCTTTATAACTGCACCACTTCTTGTCTCTTTCGGGCCGTTTTACTCGGGCACCATCGACACCACGCTCGCGGTTGGTCGGCTCGACCTCGCGGCGGTAAAAACGCTCAGCTTCAAATTGCTCGTTTCTTGGATCATTGTAAGCGTTCCAGACGCAACTTGTCGAAAATCTCCCGTTCGCCGACACGCGGGCACTGTAAATCATGGCCGTATCTTTTGACGCCTACGCGCGACGAGACGCGCGCGCCGATCACAGGGGGTCCTCTGTTAACATTCATCAGCCTGTCAGTGGAGTGGATGACTGACAGAGGACCGATAGGGACTTTAAACGCGCAAGTGTTTTCCCCGTGTGATGGTTTAAGAATTTTTCTCTTTCCTTTTTTTTTTTTCTTTTGTTTGAGCTCGTGGGAAAATATTCGCGGTCGCCTTAAGCGCTGTTCGATCTGTTGGAATGTGAGGTTAGGATGCGATCCTTGATGGTTTATCAATGTTGCAGAGATGTTTATTTTTGTGAAAGGAATATCGAGAGAAAATAGTCTTAATTTCGTTTCGTATTTCAGGAGCCTATGACAACGATGTTTTTGGCGCTCCAAGGCGGCAAATTCGACCACCCGAATCGATTGTTCTCCTCGATCGCCCTCTCTTGGAAGAATTGCCAACGTGATACGTCAGACGTTAAGGTTCGCTTCATTCTTTACTTTTCCAAGCGTTTACTGTATATGTTACATGTTTACAGAACACGGATGTGCTCGCATATACATCTTTATTATTACTGTTCGTACACCCTAAAGAGCCACGATAAAATGAATTATCTTGTTAACAGGAATTGATTCCGGAATTTTTCTTCCTGCCGGAAATGTTGGTAAACAGCAACCGGTATCGGTTGGGTAGGCAAGAAGATGGTAGCGTTGTTGGTGATGTTGAATTACCACCGTGGGCATCTTCCCCGGAAGAGTTTATACGAATTAATCGTATGGTAGGTTAAGCAAAACAAATGTAACTTAAAAATTATTAAAATAAGGAACTATACATTTTTCTTTTTTTTAGGCTCTTGAATCGGAGTTCGTGTCTTGTCAATTACACCAGTGGACCGACTTGATATTTGGTTACAAACAGAAAGGTACGATTACACAGGGTGTCTCGTTTAACTAATGAACATCTAACTTATTAAAAAAAAAAAAAAAAATTAAAATTTTAAAAAAAAAAAAAAAAATTAAAATTTTAAAAAAAAAAAAAAAAATTAAAATTTTAAAAAAAAAAAAAAAAATTAAAATTTTAAAAAAAAAAAAAAAAATTAAAATTTTAAAAAAAAAAAAAAAAATTAAAATTTTAAAAAAAAAAAAAAAAATTAAAATTTTAAAAAAAAAAAAAAAAATTAAAATTTTAAAAAAAAAAAAAAAAATTAAAATTTTAAAAAAAAAAAAAAAAATTAAAATTTTAAAAAAAAAAAAAAAAATTAAAATTTTAAAAAAAAAAAAAAAAATAGGAAAGAATATAATTCGATCTAGTAAAGTTTCACAGAATCCCAAGTAGCATTAACCTCTTCCGCGTAAAGCACTTGGGCGAATCGACACGACAGCATCTGGACAATGGCGCTAGTAGTAGACCGGGTGTTGGGACACGCGTGGTCGAGTCAAATTAGATTTCCACCGATGGTAATTGCCGGTGGCGCCTCTATATCCGGCGCTTCCTCGAAGATGCTGGCGCTCGCCGCGCGTATGGAAAGAATTAGTTTTTAGTTAGCTTCCTCCCGGCTCTTGTCCCAACCAATTAGGCACGTGTGCACGCCGCGACAATGCGTGCCACCCTTAATACGCGACACATTTACAGTCGGTTGCACGAGAGCGTAGCAACCGGAAATACCGGCCAGGAGCAATCGACGTCTCCAGTGATGATCGCCTACGCGAGAAAACTATTGAAAGTATACCCAGTGACGTGATTTATTTCGTGATCGAATTAAATTAAATTATTTGAAATTTAATTAAATATTGAAAATAAACATTTGAAATAATTTTTGTGGCTACAAAATTTTGCAGAGTAATTCATGTTAAAAATGTGAAACAGTTCCAAGTGGTGTAATGATTTTTCTGTTGGAGCATCGCTATGAAAAAGGAAATGGAATTTTTCTAGGTCCAGAAGCTGTTAGAGCAACAAACGTTTTCTACTATTTAACATACGAAGGCAGCGTGGATCTAGATACGATAACCGATCCGGTAATGAGAGAAGCCATAGAGAACCAAATACGAAACTTTGGTCAAACACCCTCGCAACTTTTAATGGAGCCGCATCCTCCGAGAAGCTCGGCGATGCATTTGGTAAACGATGTTCATTTCATAGTACGTCATGCTTTCTATAGTGAAATCAATATTTAGTATTAGAAATATTAGGTAGTAGAAATATGTGTAACGGGAAGAGTGTGCAATGTATCGTAGGTACTTGGTTTAGAGAAAGGCGGAGAGACTTTCCACCTGTGAGCTAGATTAACGAATTGATGGTTTCTAACGAAGATGTGAGCCTGTAAGAGTATTCTGTTAGTTTTAGCGCAATAGTGCTGATCCATAAAAGGATTCGTATTGTTCATAGTATCGAGAGATAGTTCATAGTTTGATAGTTTAGACCTATCATGTTAATTCTATCATGCGTTGTGTGCGAAATTTTCATTAAACAGCATACCCTTCTATGTTAAACTATAGTCTATGGTTGAAAGAAAATTACTTCGTAAAACATCAATTTCAAAATAATTTTTATTCGTCTAAACCAATTTAAGTACACATTTTTGCACTAAATTATATTTTTCAAACAAAAAATTTAACGAGAAACTTTAATTTTGTTAAAAGATCAAACGTATGATAAGATTGAAGAATAAAACATTTCATACGAATAACAGAATACCAAGATCCATCCTTCACATCTCTAGCCTACCTGCATAGAAATCAATCAGCAGCGAGTTACTGTCTGTTTTACCTACAGAAACGTACAATGCACGCTTTTCTTTCTGTTCAAACGTACCGAACATGAAGACTACCGCGAAGTTTGACAAGACGTTGCCACCCGTGTTGCAGTCGCCGATGATGTTCTCTAGCATCCCAGACGACGTGTGTATGACCATCAAGTTCCCATCGAACTCGCCAATTTGTCACATCTCAGCTAACACGTATCCTCAGTTACCTTTACCATCAGTCGTTACAGTCACTACTGGACAGCAATTCGCTGTCAATAGATGGAACACTAACTATGCGGGTATTTATTTCAATTTTACATAAATTATATTATAGTTAAACGTACATGAAATTTATTAACGTAAGATGATTCGTAGCATCTGTACAATCGCCGAGTTACGCAGATACTCCTCAAGCTCAAGCTGCTAATCAGCCATTATCTATGGATCCTGTCCTGTGTAAGTGTAATCAAAAATAATAAAAAAGTGACTGATGGAAGTTGTAGTATAAAGATTTATTATAACGAAATGATTTATTACAGCACAAGCGGCAAATAGCTCAAATCCCACGCTGCGACGTCACTTGGGTGACAATTTCAGTCAGATGCTGAAAATAAGAAGCAACTGCTTCGTCACAACGGTGGACAGTAGATTCTTGGTCGCATGTGGTTTCTGGGATAACAGCTTCCGTGTGTTCTCCACTGAAACTGGTAATAAATTTGGTAGAAATATATTTCTGTCGAAGAAAAGAACGATGGAGAAGATTCTGAAGTTAAAAATCTGGTTAACAATAATTTGATACTTTTTCGTTTTATAGCAAAAATCGTGCAGATAGTGTTCGGCCATTATGGAGTCGTCACATGTTTGTCACGCAGTGAATGCAATATTACATCTGATTGCTACATAGCATCTGGAAGTGCTGATTGCACTGTTCTGTTGTGGCATTGGAACGCTAGAACGCAGACGATCGTTGGAGAAGGTGAAGCCCCTGCACCTCGAGCAACCCTCACGGGACATGAAGAACCGGTCACTGCTGTCGTTATTTCAGCTGAATTGGGCTTGGTCGTATCTGGATCTTATTGTACGTAATTATCTATTACTGTACTTATATATTTTATATATTATACTTTTATATTTTTCCTTGAAGTTATGTTCAAGATTTATAAAATAGAGTTTATCTTATTAATTTCTGTTCACAGACGGTCCAGTTCTAGTACACACGACTTTCGGTGATCTTCTGAGATCGCTGGAAGCACCAAATGGATTTTCTTCACCTGAAAATATCGCAATGTCGCGAGAAGGTGTCATTGTGGTGAATTATGAACGAGGACACATAGCAGCGTTCACCATAAATGGAAAACGCCTTCGTCACGAGTCTCATAACGATAATCTTCAAGTAATTGATATCTGACGAATTTCTGATCTTCACGATTTTGAAAAATATTAATAATTGTATCATGAATGATTTTATTTTTTTCCAGTGTCTACTTCTCAGCAGAGACGGCGAGTACTTAATGACAGGTGGTGACAAACGAATCGTAGAAGTTTGGAGAACGTTCAATCTAGCTCTTCTTTACGCATTCCCAGCTTGTGAAAGCAGTGTGCGTTCTCTAGCACTTTCACACGACCAAAAGTAAGTATAACTTCACGTCACTTTAAAAATTGCATTAAAAAAAAAAATGTTTCGTTCCTATTTCTCATACTCTCGGTCGGTAAAGATAGTGCTCTACACTTGTGATTCTGATCACAACTCTTCTTTAACCGTCTGTTTCAGGTTTCTCCTAGCTGGCTTAGCCAACGGATCGATTGTGATTTTCCACATCGACTTCAACAGATGGCACCACGAGTTCCAGCAACGCTACTGAGACTGCTTCGCGTACGTCTAGCAAAGTCGAACGAGCAATGAACAAGTGTTCATCTGTCGTTCGTCTTCCTTGCACAATACAGACAGATTTCTCTCAGCCATCATCATGGTTGCGTCGCAACGATCACATCCACCTAAAAGTCAGTCTCGCAACATCCAACATGTGTGTACAACACTAACTCAACTATAACACGTTGAATTCGAGAGGGAGGGGAAAAATAAAAACGCATCGTGCAATAACGCGAAGATTGGACAAGAACGTTCGTCGATCGTCTCGATCGCTTTCGAACAAGAAGCGATCTCGAGAAAAATGACGGGCAACGGTCTGATTTTTGAGTGTTTTACAGATAGGAGCAACGAGCAACGACGCTTTCGTAATCGTTTATTACAATCAAGTAGTGGGCGCAGAGAACAGTAGTCGCCGAGCAGCAGGTATACTCACGATATTCAGCGTTCTAGCAATAAAACAAGAAACAAAAAAATATTCGCTTTCTCGCGACTCTAAGGGAGGAGAATATTCGAGTGCTTCCGTGAGATGACGCGAGCGAATCGACGATCACGCGCAAGCGCACGAAGGTAGAGCGAAGTTTCGAACACGGGGGCTAAGCTCGAGCTCGCGTTATTCCGCGATCTCAGTCGGTATCGACACTTGCCTCGAGCTTTCTAACCGTGCATAGAACGAGAGAGAGAGAAGGAGAGGAAATTAAAAATTCACACAAACGTTGAAAGAAAAGAATAGAAACCGTGTCACTCTCTCTCGAACCGCTAGTCAATTACGAACACACTCGAATCTATCTGTACGCTTGCGAATACTCGAAGGCCGATTCTCTGGACGCTGCTCTAAACGCGATTAGATTCCTCGAACAGCAGTCCTGCTACGAGGCGATCGCGAGCAGTCTCTGTGTAGCATGCCGGGGCCACGTTATTTCCTTATCCTTGGAATTTTAACGTGGCCACGGCTCCCGACACACACACCTCTAGCGCTAGTCACGCATAATTCCGTGCTAGGATGACGAGCGAATGAGCGATAGATTGAAGGAGAGAAACGTGTATCCATTTCAAAAGTGGGGGGCGGGGGGGGAAGAGAGACATGTATTCCCAATTGTATTTCTGCGCCGACGTCGTATATTGCTGCTCGTGATAATGAGACACTTTTTGGCTAAGCACTTAGTGAGTTCAGTTCTAAACGAGAAAGACAGAAACGTAAACAACACGTAACACACACACAGGACACGTACACTACCACAAACTTATACACACAGGTATTGAGCGAGGGACAGGCCCCGCGTACATGCAGAGAAAAAAATTTCTTCACATGCGTATAATAATTACGTACACATAGGACAGCAAAGTACAGAGTTTGCACAAGAGGGCACTTTCGCATGGGGCGATCGACGCTTTTTTCGCAGGGCCGCGCGTGTACGCTGGATCGCCCCCACCCCCATCTCGAGGAACACACCGTATAAATACCATTCACCATGATCACCCCCACCATCAAAAACCCCGCAACACTTCCTATTTCCCCGATGTTCACGTCCTTCGAAAGAGATCCTAATTTTTTATCAAAGCCGTCCAGCTTAACTTTTCGCGAGGATATTACTTGGTATTTTCGCACGCGAGGTATAATTAATCAGCAGAGACGAAGAATTATTAAATAGGCTTTAAAGAAAAAAAGAAAATAAAAGAAAAAAAAAATAGAACGAGCGAGTCTGAATCACGTGGATTCACCCGGAGCAAAAGAAATATTCGTTCGCGCCGATCGCGCGGGGATCGACGTTGTTCGTGTGTGAAAGCGTGTCGCCTGTATGACGATTCGAATGGGACGGAAGGAGGTTAGGTTACGGTTTTCGCGCGGACCCGTCAGGGGGAACCGCGAAGTTTTAGAACGAAATTACAAGGAGTGGGAGAAAGAGAGTGAGAGAGAGAGGGGAACGAGTAAATGCGAAGATAATCGGATAAATATCATCGAAGATGTAGAAACGTATAGGGAACTGTTTGAGAAACAATATCGCGAATGATCCATGCGACTCTTGTCTACTCGTCGTTTCGCTGTAGAATGAATGCTAGTCACTTTTTTTTCCCTTGGATAAAAACGCCGGTGTTTATACCCGGTGGATCAGAGGAAAAACGCGTGTGTGCACAGCTTCGATTGTTTGCAGCTGCGATTTGATCGTTACCTGGTCGTTTACTTACCGTGGTTATAGTAGGCTAGCGAATTCTCTCTTCAGTCCGGTGAGCCGATGATAATTACTTTTCACACCACGCACGCTTAGTCGTCTTGCTAGAGATCTCGATGTGTTTCCCTTCGGTGACGATTAGTGGCGTGACGTTCAAGTCAGAAGGGTCTTCGTAAGAGAACGAGATAAAAGCGAGTGACAGAGAGAGAGAGAGAGGTGTGGTAAACAAGGTTGACAAAGGGAGCGAGGGCGCGAAAAGAGGACAGCGTGAGAGGGACGCAGCGTAAATGAGAATAATTCGGAGCGAGCGTTTTGTGGCCACGTCGGTAATCGTTGCATTACCTCTCGACGAGTCTACGCGTACAGATCGCGTTCGATGGAATCGAGACTTAACCTTCGCTTGTACAATTCTGCGACGCACTGTGGAAAGTACTTAATCAACCAGACAAATAAATGACGCTTAACGAAAACAAAAGAAGAAAAGAAAACGAAAATTATCTCGATATAGATAACGTGGAAGTGGAATAATTTCTCTGAATCAAACAAAAACACGCGAACGTGTCTCAGGATGTGTCTAGTCAAAAAGACTCGCTCGCGGAAGTATTGCGGATTACCGACTGTACCCGAATTCCTTAGATGTCGATAACACTTAAAAGAAAACAAAAAAAATAATATCATATTACAGTACTGTCTACACGATAGATGTAAAGTAAGTGCATGGTGCCGTCGTTCTAGCGATCAATCACTTCTTGAGCTTGCGAAACAAAAGAAACAAAAAACTAACGATGTCACGATGTAATAACGTTGTAATAACGGTTTATTATAAACGTTTAGTGTCGGTTCTTGTATTGTGCACCCGGTTCGCTGCCGGTCTCGTTAATCGTACAATTTATACACGCATAGGACAATGTTACGTGTGCAGCAACGTGTTAAACAATGGTATTATCGCTAACTAATCGTTATGGGCGTGCTTATTGCATGATTGTTCGTATCGTTTCGTTCGCGTGTTTCGAGAGAGGAAGATGTGCATGAGAGAGAGAGAGAGAGTGAGGGAGGGAAGCTTGGGCCAGCCGGAGCAAACAGAGGCGAAAGAAAAACGAGGGAATAACAAGCGGTGGTGTAGAGAGGATCGAACTAAGGACGAATGGGAGGGAGTGAAAGAGAGTGAAAAAGATGAGTCACTTGCACGTGTCGTGCGTGTGCGTCTGTATGTGTGTGCGGGAGAGGATCGTGCCTGGTGCTTTGGATAATGTTAATTTCTCGCGCACGCGCCGACGACCACGACTCTCGTCGCGCGTGCAACTTGTTCACACATTGTACTTAATGGTACAGTCGCGTACTATCGACACCTTATTTTCGCTACGATGGAATTAGGAGGGGGGCAAATGGCAGGATGAAAAGTAAACAAAAGAAGCAAACAAAGAAAGAAAGACAAAAAAAGAGAAAAAGAAACGAGTACGGCACGCGCCACATTCTCTCCGTGTTTTCTGCTTTCGTTCGAATTCGCGGTCGCCGCGGGGCTCGAGAAAAGGCGGGAAATTTGAACGCGTTGTCTCGAACTTTTGAAAGCGGTTCGAGGAATTCGTGTTTGCTCGTACATAAAAGATAGAAATTCGTGGAAAGGAGCGAGAATGGACATCTACGACGAGCACGAAGCGGCGTAATCGGTGAGAATGTGTCGCGATGAGCGAAAGCAAGAAGGGGAAAGAATTTAAAAAAAAATGGAGCGTGATGAAGAGTAGAGAGAGAAATATATATATATATATAAAGGAAGTTAAACAAGAAGAAAAAAAAATCAATTTTCTGTCCGTACTCGAACTTCGGTATATACATAAGAGTAACGCTACTATTTTAAATAACGCTAAGTACAACGCTACAACAAAGGTTTGCCTATATAATTATTAATTACAACTACACTTTATTATTCTCATTATTGATTCATATGGTTATTATTAATTATCATTACTATGATTACGAGGTATAATTGATTAGTGTTCTCGAGACATCACACGCGTTTGTGGTTGCATTTCGACACTCGTGTACTTATTAATGAATTATTGTAACGAATCGAACGAGATTCGCTGATCGGCGAACGACAACAAAACGAGATAAGAAAAAGAAAAAAGATAAAAAAAGGACAAAAAAAGAAGCGAAGAAACGAACACACGAAGACGACGAGGAAGAATATAAGAAAAGAAACAAAGATTTGTACAATTCGAGAGCGGGTTCGTCCGATGATTTCCGTATCGAACCAAAAAGAAAAAGAAAGAAACACGGTGTCTCGCGTTGTTCATCGCGCGTTCGTGAGCGAAATCGCGCGGCAATTTCGAACAATCCTGTACGCACCGTGTTTCAACCAGGACAGCAAAACGGACGAGACAAGGTGAAACGAAAATGTAGCAAGCGAAAAAGAAGAAAATATGCGAGAAGATTAAAAAAGAAAAGAAAAAAAACGCGGTTCGTTTAGATACGGAGAGCTGCCCGTAGAGGAAAGAAGTACTTACGTTGCGTAGATTAATCGAACGTTATCGACGTTCTCCGAGCGTAATCACGGGCGGATATGAGAGGGAAGAAAAAAAGCGCATAAATGTCGCGGAATAACACTTACTCGGACGCTTAGTCGTTAGAATCGTAACCTGTTCAGTATTTAACTGCGTCGCGTGGCCGAAGGAAATCGCGACGACGTCTTCAATTAATTCCAAAATTAAGAGAGAGAAAAAACTAAGATCGTTTTTAAAATGAAACGACGAAAACCTAACTTTCTCTCTTTCGCGATTTTATTCTTCAGAGAGAGAGAGAGAGAGAGATGAAGGAAATTCGGAAATTCTCTATCATCGTTGTCGCGAGCTCCTTCCAAACGCGTAAAATAATTTTCCAATCAATCGATAAAAGTCAATATATGCGAGATTGTAGAGAACAAAATAATAATGCAAACAGAGGTAAACGACGACGAAGAAGAAGAAGATGAAGAGAAGATAAATACGCATACATGTACACACACATACACGCAGACAGAAAGAGAAATAAATAAGAGGACATGTAGCGAAATCATGTAGAGTTGCGAATCGTTTAAAACGAGAAAATCATGAGAAGTTCATCTGCGTCAAGTAGCGTTTTATAATCGTGAGTCCGTTTTCTTATGGTAAGCGAATTAATTAACGATTTAAATAATTGTACAGCATTTGTAATGCTACACGAGCCGAGTTCGCTCTGGACTAAGCTTAAACTCGTATCCAGTTTGAAACAAACATAAACACACATGCACACAGAACACACGTAAAAAAAAAAAAGAAAAAGAAGAAAAAAAAAATTAACAATTTAATCGCTGCAGTTACATTTCTTCAAAGACTGAACATCGTTCCGCGGCATATTGTTTTCTAATTGCAAACACACGCGCGAACTGTACATTTCCACCGTTTCCACGTCTAAAACGCCCCATTTTTCATAGTTTATCGTAATTTCGTGCCAGCCGTTCTTAGCGAATCGGTGTAACTTAAAATCGCTCTGTTGAATTTTCGAGCGTTATCGGAGATGAACAGAGAGGGAAGAGAGAGAAAAGATGTAATAGTAAAAGAGGGGGGAAGAAAGAAAAGTGTGACACGAAATGGATAATAATATGGCCTAACTTTTTTCACAATTCACGACGCGATGTAGATGACGATACATTTAGAACGCGTGAAAGAAAAGAAAACGAAGAAGAAACGATTGAACGTTAATAAAGAAGGAAGGAAAAAAGATGGATCGATGTTCGATCGACGAACAAATGGCTGCAATGTTAATTAACCCGTTTTAAAATCGAAACCTCGATGCTTGTCTAAAATTATGATTTCCGAGAACGCGAGGCAAAACAGAGAGAAAAAGCGAAAAATGGACAAAAAAAAAAAAAAATGAATTGTAACCGCGACACCGCATGTCGTTATCAGTCTCGTCGACGACACCGGACGACGCAGGTTTATTCCCGGCACTTAAGAGAAACAGAAAAGAAGAAAAGAAAAAAAAAATATAAGAGTACTATTAAGTAGAGGTACTTAAGTCGTTGCTACATACCAATATAAGCTCTATTGCTTATTTTATACTTAGTATTATCGTAACGTTTCGATTAGAGGTAACATAATGGGAAAGTTGTATCTTAGCATAAGGTAGACTAATCTGTAAAGATAAGTAGTCAAATAAATGAAAAGTACATTTGATGTTGCAGACAGTTTTCTTCCTTTAATTTAAGTCCTCGCGGCGTGTCACTTTGGTAGCTTATAATTTGACAGAGTTCCTTTGCTAGGTGGCTAATTTTTTTTTTAATTTTCTAACTGGTCTCGCGAGTTATACATATCTTCTATAATTAACGATATTAAAGTTACAATGCAATTTTGAATCAGTCACTTAAATTATTAAATTTTAATTGACAATTTATATTTAACATAACTTTTCATGAGAAAGCACTGAAATTGAGGGTTCTATGTGAACGCACCATCAAAGTTTCAAAGATGTGTCTTTCTTTCATTGTATGTCATGTTTTAATATCTTTATGGTTCAATGCCCTACTTGGTCCCTTGAGTTACACATATTTTCTATAATTTATAATATGAAGTTTACAATTTATATTTTACATAACTTTTCATGAGAAAGCACTGAAATTGAGGGTTCTATGTGAACGCACCATCGAAGTTTCAAAGATGTGTCCTCGCAACTTCCTGAAATAATTCAAATATTCGATTGAAATGCACTTTTTGAAATGCACTCCAATTGCAAATATTCAAAAATAAAAAGAAATTAGGGTCCCGCGTGGCCTCACGCTCAAAGTTTCAAAAATGTATCCTTACAGCTTCCTGAAATAATTCACGCGAGTGACACAGTTAAGCAGAATGGTCTCAAATTTTTGTTTTAAATTCACTTTCTTAAATGCACTCCAATTACAAATATTCGGAAATAAAAAAAGAAAAATCGACAACAAGTGAAAGGTAAAAAAAGCGCCATCTATATGGTACTGATTTATTTATTTCATTCACAATCACAAAGGGGCCGCTGCGTGCCCGAATATACAGTACAGATTATACATACTCGTTAGAAAATGCGTATTATCACCGGTACCGGGTTACTCAAGTCGACTCGCCTGCAATTTCGATTAAATATACGATTACGAATATCACTTTCACGATCAGAGTAGACTTTAAACAAGGTTTCGTTTTCTTCTAACTTCTCCCTCTATCTCCATCTATCTATCTCTCTTGAGAATCATTTATCCAGTGAAACGTATGTTCGCCGGCCCGTTCGTTTAACCACATCTTGATTGATATGTATGCGGCGTCCCATAGAGATGTATGCCTTCGTTATCGAGCGATTTCTACGAGCATAGATCATTTTATTCACGCTCGAAGAGATCGAGACGACACGAAGTGCGAAACGACACACGTCGTGTCCTTGAAAACTCCGTTAAATCGTACGTAAAAAACGAGAAGTAACCCGTTAACATCGACGCAGACACTAAGAGTAGAGACGGAAATGAATAGAAAAATGCCAGACTGAAAAGAATTTCGTACAGTTGACGACGAGTATAAGACAGTTCGACGAGTCTTCGGCTACATTGAGTGTCGCTAACGCTTCGACTAACGCTTCTCCGTATTCGAGGCTATAGTCGAGGCCACGAGTATTCGCTGTTCAAGGACAAGTCAAACGTGTGGGCATTTTTTATATTTTTCTTCAAGGGAGAAAGTGTTTAACCTTTGGACAGCGGATGGCGGGTCAAAGATGACCCAACATTAAAATCTTCTCCGTACGCAAGTGGAAACACATTTTTTCGTTTTACTATGCATTATGTGTATTATGTCAAATTATACAAACATATTGATAAGATAAGGCGAAGAGAATATCGATTGAAACGAAAACCATTACCGACCGATTTTACCATTTCATTACTTCGCTTCCACTGGCTATACATAGTGACTATCTGAAGGTTAAATTGCCATATGTAGTGAGTGTTGAGTTAAATAAAAAAAAGAGAATTATGTGACTACGGAAGGCATAGAAAAGGAAGACATGTGAGGTGCCTCATTATTGAAAAATGGTAACAGAAATGAGACTAAAATTCACTGTAAATCAAAATTTAAAAAAAATTAAAATAAAACTCACTATATCGCTTCCATAGAGTATACGTCTCAACTCTTTCGTGACTATACATCCCACTCGACTACTCAAACGCACCAAAAATTCAAAAATAAAAAAAAAATCTCGAAAGGGTCGATGACCTTGAGCAACGAATAACCGCGGTCCCGACTATATTACAGAGAAGATCGTATAATATCCTACCACGTATCCGTTTCCCTTGCATACATGTAGAAAAAAACGATCCTCACTCTCGACTCATTCAAACGGCTACTCCATATTGTGAAACGACGCGACGCGGCGGCTCTCTGTTGCCACGCCGTTCTTGGTTCTACTATACTCAGCTCGCTGCTGCGATTATTATACTCGAGAGTAAGCTCAGTCTGTGGATAGAATGTTGCCGCAATTTTGTACGAAAAAGATACAATGTTTATAAGTATATTATCAATGCTTGCTATCGTCTGGCAAGACGAGAACGACCAGATGTGAAATGGGCATCGCTGGAACGACGGATGAGACGAGAAAATCATCGGGGAATCCCGGTGTGTAGTAGGACGATCTTCGAAAAAAATTAACTCACAGGCAGCCATGATCGAATTGACTGGGGTATACAGAGGTATTGTTTACAAGGACTATACAAATATACGTACATGCTTTTTTTTTTCTGTGTTCATATGTATGTGTACGTGTGTGTGTACATACATATATCTGGATTTAACTATACTAAAAAGCATCTGATGTCTCTGCTATTCTACAGATTCTACGATATATCTACCGCCTACATCTTTTTGTGTCTTGGCACATTTTTTCTTCGTCCTGTCACGCTAACTACTGCGCCCACTATAATATCACCATTTCTTTTTCTCTTTGTTCTTTCAATTAGTGTGGAAGAAAATCGGCTCTCCTTGTGGTTACATTTTGTGTAGAACAAATCTTAGGTATACTTTCAGCTACATGGAACACAGAGTGCCTTCATTTTGAAGAAGAAAATGAAATTTCTTCTTCTTCTTCTTGTCTCGACACGTTCTTTATTCTTTCCCTTTCTCTTTGATTCTGTCGTACGGATACAATTAGCGTTTCGTTCATCTCGTTCTTCGACATTCTTCTACGTCCATCTACTTTCCAGGGACGCCCATGTAAATGCAGAATTGCAACTTCCGACGTGCTTTACCTGTCCGGCCACGTGATCGATCGTCGAACCGATACGAAACACGAGCGCCATCGGTGGGTCCATCGAGGTACCATTACGCGCGTAACAATCGCTTTATGCATACTCTTCTCTTTCTCTCTCATACACATACACACCCCGTGTTCGAATCTTACAGATATAGGTGTAACATAGTTTTACGATACATCATGGTGTGTCGTCGCTCTTTGTGTAAGTACGATAGTGTACTTTGTAGTTAGTTCCGCATCGCTCGCCGTTCATTCTATACGACGCGGCCCTTCGCACGTGCACGCGTCGATGTCGAGCACACATGATCTCCTTCGGATTATAGTGATTCGTCGGAAATGTTGGTATTTGGTTAGCATGTGTCTACGTTCATTTTTTTCCCAACAAATTGGTAAAAAAGAAGAACAGAATGAAGAAATCAGGAGCGTGGAAACATTGTTACCTTCAATTATAGCGATTCATAAAATATTGACACTTCCTTAACAAGTGTCCACGTTCATTTCTTCTCCAAAAAATTATTAAGAAACAGAGAAGAAAAATGAAGAAATTAGAAATCTGGAAACGTTGTTGCCTTCAATTATAGTGATTCATAAAAAAAAATTTGTAATTCCTTAGCAAGTGTCCACATTCATTTCTTCCCCAAAAAATTATTAAGAAAAATGAAGAAATTAGTAATCTGGAAACGTTGTTGCCTTCAATTATAGTGATTCATAAAACAAATTTGCAATTCTTTAACAAGTGTCCACATTCATTTCTTCCCCAAAAAATTATTAAGAAAAATGAAGAAATTAGAAATCTGGAAACGTTGTTGCCTTCAATTATAGTGATTCATAAAAAAAAATTTGTACTTCCTTAACAAGTGTCCACGTTCATTTCTTCCCCAAAAAATTATTAAGAAAAATGAAGAAATTAGAAATCTGGAAACGTTGTTGCCTTCAATTATAGTGATTCATAAAAAAAAATTTGTACTTCCTTAACAAGTGTCCACGTTCATTTCTTCCCCAAAAAATTATTAAGAAAAATGAAGAAATTAGAAATCTGGAAACGTTGTTGCCTTCAATTATAGTGATTCATAAAAAAAAATTTGTACTTCCTTAACAAGTGTCCACGTTCATTTCTTCCCCAAAAAATTATTAAGAAAAATGAAGAAATTAGAAATCTGGAAACGTTGTTGCCTTCAATTATAGTGATTCATAAAAAAAAATTTGTACTTCCTTAACAAGTGTCCACGTTCATTTCTTCCCCAAAAAATTATTAAGAAAAATGAAGAAATTAGAAATCTGGAAACGTTGTTGCCTTCAATTATAGTGATTCATAAAAAAAAATTTGTACTTCCTTAACAAGTGTCCACGTTCATTTCTTCCCCAAAAAATTATTAAGAAAAATGAAGAAATTAGAAATCTGGAAACGTTGTTGCCTTCAATTATAGTGATTCATAAAAAAAAATTTGTACTTCCTTAACAAGTGTCCACGTTCATTTCTTCCCCAAAAAATTATTAAGAAAAATGAAGAAATTAGAAATCTGGAAACGTTGTTGCCTTCAATTATAGTGATTCATAAAAAAAAATTTGTACTTCCTTAACAAGTGTCCACGTTCATTTCTTCCCCAAAAAATTATTAAGAAAAATGAAGAAATTAGAAATCTGGAAACGTTGTTGCCTTCAATTATAGTGATTCATAAAAAAAAATTTGTACTTCCTTAACAAGTGTCCACGTTCATTTCTTCCCCAAAAAATTATTAAGAAAAATGAAGAAATTAGAAATCTGGAAACGTTGTTGCCTTCAATTATAGTGATTCATAAAAAAAAATTTGTACTTCCTTAACAAGTGTCCACGTTCATTTCTTCCCCAAAAAATTATTAAGAAAAATGAAGAAATTAGAAATCTGGAAACGTTGTTGCCTTCAATTATAGTGATTCATAAAAAAAAATTTGTACTTCCTTAACAAGTGTCCACGTTCATTTCTTCCCCAAAAAATTATTAAGAAAAATGAAGAAATTAGAAATCTGGAAACGTTGTTGCCTTCAATTATAGTGATTCATAAAAAAAAATTTGTACTTCCTTAACAAGTGTCCACGTTCATTTCTTCCCCAAAAAATTATTAAGAAAAATGAAGAAATTAGAAATCTGGAAACGTTGTTGCCTTCAATTATAGTGATTCATAAAAAAAAATTTGTACTTCCTTAACAAGTGTCCACGTTCATTTCTTCCCCAAAAAATTATTAAGAAAAATGAAGAAATTAGAAATCTGGAAACGTTGTTGCCTTCAATTATAGTGATTCATAAAAAAAATTTGCAATTCTTTAACAAGTTCATTTCTTCTTCAAAAAATTGTAAAAAGAAAGAAGTATAATAGAATGAAGAAATCAGAAATCTGGAGGTATTGTCATCTTCAATTATAGCGATTCATAAAATATTGATACTTCCTTAACAAGTGTCCACGTTCATTTCTTCTCCAAAAAATTATTAAGAAACAGAGAAGAAATTAGAACTCTGGAAACATTGTCACCTTCGATCATAGTGATTCATAGAAAATTTGTAATTCCTTAGCAAGTGTCCACATTCATTTCTTCCTCAAAAAATTATTAAGAAACAGAAGAAAAAATGAAGAAATCATAAATCTGGAAACATTGTCACCTTCAATTATAGTGATTTATAATTCCTTAACAAATGTCCACATTCGTTTCTTCTCCAAGAATTTATAAAAAAAAAAGAACGAAGAACGAAGAAAGAGTGATTCATTAAAAAATTGACACTTCCCTAACCTAACCTACATTCACTTTTTCTCCAAGAAGTAATAAAAAAACTAGAAGAACGCCGAGAAAAATCTCTTCCTATTGCGCAAAGTCTGGATAAATTGTCACCTTCGTACGATTCGTCCAATCTTCACTCGTTCCGACAATCTTCAAATAACGCTATTCCCATTCTTTCCTACATCCTTCCCTAAGGAAAGGATCTCTGAGGTAGACAAGCGGCACAGTAGAAATTACACAGCCTCCACGAACCTAATCTAACCTGTTCGAAACCCATAATCTCTACCGTAATAATATCTTCCTCCCCTTCTAAGGGTGATCAGAAAGTTAAGGTGTGTCCTCGTGTATGTGTGCTCGTTTAACGTGAATGCACGTACCAGATCAGACGCGTTATCACAAAACTGTGCCCATAGACGAGTCCTTACACTGTAACACGTATCGCGTTAAATAAGTACATTTACGCGGAAGTGGCGTAATAGCGTGAATTAGTAAACGTCGCATTCCCCTAAACATCTACACATATGCTTCGTTATTCTCTCCCTTTCGACTCGGCTATATTTCTTATCTTATTTTATCCCTTCATTTTTTTTTTCTTTTTTTGCGTTTTTCTCTTATTTTCAATATTCCTCCGCCACATTTGCCGTGTGTTCGCCACGCACGATTCAGACACAGAAGAACGGGTGTAACAGCGTTCACGGAATACGGCTTCATTTTTATTTTTTTTTGTTACATTTACGGTGTATTGCTCTATTCGAAAGTCTACATAAGAGGATTTATATACTCTGGTTACGCGGCTTTATTGTCCTCAGAACGTTCGTTCCCTTCACGGTGTCTTCCATGAAACCAGATCGACAGAAAACAGTTGCTTCTTCGAGCATGTGAAACAGGTGTTTTCGATTATTACGGCAGATTCACCAAGATTGCCCCATTCAAAGCGAAAATTATTGTACGTTACGTTACTCGTTTGTCACGTTTAGTCAGAGTATGCGTGTCTCGAGCCAATGTATAGTTGTATCGAGTATTGTGCGTTGTTCGCGATGTACAGTCGGTGGAAGAAATATAGCGAGTTGGTTGGTAAAATCGTTAGAAGTCGAAGTAAACGTGTTTTCGAGTGTTTTGACAGAAATGTGAGAAGATGAGGACGAGAATCCTTAGTCAGGGCCGTATTATGTGTTCGCCGTGCCCAATGGTCTTCGTTCTCACCTGTATTTTGCTGTAATTTTTATTACTTTATTCGCCAGTTTCTTGCAATGATTATCGTTCACGTTGTTCTATTTATTCTGTATCAATTTCACATTCCTCAAATATTGATGTTCATTGGAATTTTTCATTTTTTTTTATGGTACAGTCAATGGAAGAAATATAACGAGGTCGTCAAAGTTTACACGTTCGAGTATATAAACAGAAGCGAATCAATGCAAATCTAAGGGAGTAAGGACCCGAAATCTCAATCAGGACTGTATAAAGTATGCCTGAGCTTTGATTCAGTCTTAACCGAAAAACGAAAAATGTCGCATTCGACTATGGATGTTAGTGCATCAATTCTTACTGTATTTCTTCCGCCGGCTATACCTTTATAACCCATTACACTATAGACGTACATAGAACCTCCAAGGAAGTGAGTTTCACAGCTAACGAACATGAGTTTCAGTTCACAATTTGGTCTTCAAATATAGAATATTTCGACCATGTTATCACGCTGTTCTACCTTATTCTTTTCATAGTCTCAATAGTCAGTAATAGACTTGTGTGCGATATTAGTTGCATTTCGTACGCACTGTGGACCAAAAGTTTGCACAAAAACAGCACCTCGATTCAATCCCAATCCAAAAATCTCGCATTCCTTGTGTGCGATATTAGTTGCATTTCGTACGCACTGTGGACCAAAAGTTTGCACAAAAACAGCAACTCGATTCACCCTAGGAATCACTGTATCAATCGATAACTTTCGGACTCGCCGTATTTCTTCCTCCAACTATACACGGAAATCCCGTTAGTCGTCAGTTGTCACCATTTTACTGTACGAACTCTAAAACAGAACGCCGTATGCGATCCTAGCGGCGGCTAGGTCAAACTACACCGCCACTTGCTCCAATTTACGACCACTCTACATTTATTCCACCAACTATACGCGGATAATAGTCAACCGCGTCTCTGCACATAATCAACTTTCTACACGCTCGAGTCGTATTTACGGGACTTCGCCGGTTCAAATATTCGCGCATATTCGCAATTTTGCGTGGGCGTAGCGAGGGGGAATAACCGGATTATGGACCAGTGCTACGTTCCATATAATTTCCAAGCATAAAATGCCCTTTAATTATTCCGTTATATTACCGAACATAATGATTTCTCGTATTTACGGAATTTAACGGGCTAAATATTCGCAACCATCGCAATTTTGCGTGGGTGTAGCGAGGGGGAATAACCGGATTACGACCAATGGTACGTGGCATATAATATCGAAGCGTGAAACGTTGTTTAATCATTTCGTAGCATTATCAAATAAAAAGAAGAAAAAAATACGAAAATAATATTCAGGGAAAGGAAAATATTCAAAAGAATATATCGCGAATCGTCGATGAGCGACCAAATCGACCTGGAAGCAGTTTCGAAAGCTCGAAAACCGCCCGTTCCCTCTGTCCATGATCCTTTTGTCCCCAACAGGACGATTACTCTCGCCAGTACGTGTATAGAGCCGGATTCTCTATTCAAAACTTCGCCGTTCCGCCCGACAATTATTTTCCAATATCGTCCCCTCGAATATTTTACGCTTTCTATCGAAGATCCCTGTCGTTGTCTCCGTATCAACAGCCTTGCATTGTTCGACACTTTCGAAAGCGAAGGGATTGTGTATCGATTTACAGGATCGAGGAAAAAGCGTCAGCACAACTTTATAGTTCCGCGAGTTTCACAAAATTTTCTCTTCTTCTTTTTGATCTTTTTTTTAAATAAAAAAAAAAAAAAAAAATAAACAAATTCAACTCCATTCACAACCATCTATTGGATTAATGTGTTTTTCTTCTTTATTATTTATACATCTATCTGTCTCTCTTTCTCTCTGATAAAATATATTTATATATATGTAGTATGTGATTGTGGTATAGTTGATAAACTATATTAATAAACTATACGTATTATTTCCTCTGTATGCTCGAATACAGGACCAGCCTGGATTCGTTCTCAAAAAATAAACTATTCTATCTTTTTTTAGTTTTTCTTTCTTTCTCTCATTCTCTGTCTCGCTTAAAACTTTTTTTTGTCGATATATATACTTGTTTTTGTTGGCTTTCTTTTGAAAGATAGTTTGAGCAACCTCGTCTTCCATCGACGCTCTACCCTTACTACGCTTGTTACAAACACTCTACTATTTGATTACGCTATTCGTTTACTATTTCACGCTCGCCACCATTTGATTATATCCCAAAAAGCACAGAGTGTGTTTTGTTTTTTGTTGGATTTTAACCTGTTTTCTTTTGGTATTTTTTTTTGTTTTTTTTTTGTTTTTTTTTATCCTTTTTTGCTTTCTCGTGTTTCTTCCGAGCTTTCGGTGTCTTCTGTTTTGTGGTTTTGTTTTTGTTTTGTTTGTTTTTTTTTTTTTGTTATTTTCTTTTCTTTGAGATAGAAATTGTACTTAAGTCAGTCAAGCGGTGTGCATTAAATGACGACAGAAGGAAACAACGCCCAAGCCGACGTCCGACAAAAACTGCGACTTCCCGCGAAACTTATCCACGCCACGGTGTCTTCATCTGCAAGAAGTTCGTGCCATTTCACATTGAGGCTTCTCTCATTTCGTTCGATACAGTTCTTTCTTAATCATACAATCTTCCAGCTTTGCACGATCTCAGTGTCTCTTTCCTCGGCTATTTGTAATTTGACATACGAATTCAGAGCATTGTACGAGAGAAATTTTGTTTGAAATTCAAATTGTTCGAGTGCCTTTTATTTTAGAACGGAAGTACGCAATTTCGCCAATTTTTAGTATTTCTGAATCAAATCTCTAGAAAAAGATCTCTAAAAAATGGAACTTTTTCACGTGGCGTCTTTTCTGTTTGAATTATCTATTCTTAAATATCAATCGAGCAAGTAAAAACACGGAAATCAACAAGTATTCCATTGTGAAATAATAGATTAGTACTGTGGAATTTATCGAGGCGGTTTACATTGTTCACCATCGACTTACCTGCTGTTCAAGCAGCTCAGACTCACTGGAAGGGGCTCCGAACTCACGGCTGGAATGTGACCAGCGATCGTTTCCATCAGTGGGTACCATTGCGTCACCGGTTTCCTAGGATTGTCCAGCATCTTGAGCCATTGCTCGTGACCGATACCAACGAAGCCTGAACCGATTGCTGTGCAGCCCATTAATTCGTTCGAACCGATTCTGCGGAATAAATCGAACATGTGATGAATTAACAAATCATTCGATGAAAGATTGAGCTGCAATTGAGGAAGATTTTATTCTCGAGATTATAGTTTTCGAAAAAAAATTATGTAGAATTATTCTGCATGACAAAATAAAACGAAAATGAAGAGTAGTAAAATTGCCATGGAGGCTTAGTTGTCGAGTTATAGGCGTTTAAAGAATCGACCCAAAAGCCCTTGCAATATGACAACCGGTCATACGCTGATGCATGTAAAGTACGCAGATAGCGTAACTTTTAAAGTTTATAGATTTTTTTGAGGTACGACGGATGAAAATTATGAATAAATATTCAGGTATAGGGCGGGCAATTGATCCCTTCACACTTTACCTGTCGTAATCGATCACTTTTACTATGAGACTGACGTCCTCGATGTTCTCCGCTGGCACGTCGAACACCAAGATCTCGTTGTACACGGGGAATAATGTTTTCTTCCTCACCGTGGTCTTCTGCTTCTTGATCCTTTTGCCTTGGCACAGTAGGTCCACTTTGACGTACGGATCTGCAAATTTGTTTCCCAAATCAGACGATTTTCGCCTGGTCTTTGGAAGTGATATTCGAAAATTTATCGCGCGTGACAATTCTTTGCTAAAGGTATAAAATACGAGGATGAAAATTTCCCAATATTTCAAGGATCTTGTGATAAAGTAGTGTTCGATTTTTAAACGTTTAGTTTCTTGAATCATCTGCTCTTTGAAAGTGACTTTTGAAAATTAACGGTACTGATAATTTCTCGATAGAGGCAAAAACACGAAGATGGAAAATTCTCAATATTTGAAAGATCAATTTCTAAGAATATTTCTTGAATCTTATATTTTCACTTTGTATCAAAGTTTATCCGTAACGAGGTGAAATTTCGTAATTGTCACGACAAAAATCGAAGCAACGGTCTGGATAAACAGTTCAAACAAACATCGCAGCCATGCTTATCGACACAAAGTAACGCGTCGCGTTGTGTGTTCTGCTGTTTATCTACAATTGTGGAAAACAGTCCCGAGCAAATTTACCCGACGATCCTGTTATATCCATGGCCTTCAAGTTCCTCGCTTTAATTACGGTCACTGTTAGTCGTCCAGCTGTTGGTAGGTAGCAAAGCGACAGCATTAATTTGCCCAGGTCTACTTTATCCTGCAGGAACGAGCGAAAACCAGTTCAATTTCTGAAGCAGACGCTGAAAGTAGCGGCTGAAATGGAAGCTGTGAATTTTGGTTGCTTGAAATCAGAGCGAATACAATCTTCTCATTCTCTATTTCACACGCAAGTGGACAAAAACTATGCGACCACATACTAATTAGCTCCGATGTTGAATCTGCACAGAATTTATGGGATCGATAGCAATTTGCTTTGCTTCGATAAAAAATGATTAAAAAAATTGCTAACTTTACCAACTTTTTACCGAATAGAAATTCTTGCATTCTTCAAAATATTAAAAGTGGACACTTCTAGTGGATCATTTGGAATATTCCAAAACTTGTACAATTAAAAGAAAAATTTCTTATTAGTTTGAAGAATTTTTTGAACAATTTATAATCAAAATGCAAAGTCTCCATTTCAGGTGGCCATTTTGGCTGTGACTTATCTACCGGCATGGCACACAGGATGTCCATCGTGTACTCGAGCTCTTGTTCGAGATCAGTGTAATCCAGCAAATCCCTCAGTATCACTTTCCCGATCAGATCATTCTGGGAGAATCGATCGAAGTCGTAAACGGAGAACTCGAGGCATCGGTCCCTCAAGTCTTCGTAAGCCACGCTGATAACAGACGTCAAATGTTTCCACATTCCTCGAGAATCTTAGAATTTCGTATTAAACTGTGTTCCTACGTTAAAGCTACAGAGGTAGAAAACGCAATTTCCTCAATCTTTAACGCTAATAACACGTTCAGTGCTGAATGTATAGTCGATGGAAGCGATATAACGAGGACATCAAATTAGTCAGGTGTAAAATTACACGTAATATGCCTGTACGTGTTAATATTATGACATGGAACATGCTTAAAAAACTAAATAAAATTCTTATTTTTAAAGAAATAAAGCATTGCATTTCACATTCGAATTTCATTATTTCGACCAAATTTTCGTATTTCTGGGCTAACCTGAATATGAAGGTCTCGTTGAACACTGGGTTCAAATTTTTGAGATGCACCCTCGTCTCGTACATCTTCTTCCGGTCAGGTGAAAGGTAGACTTTCACGTAAGGATCACTGCTGCCTGTCGCGTCTTTCACGGGTAGATCTCGTGCCTCCAAGATCTGCAAAGAACATTCGTTTCTTTTTTGGTTTATAAACGAATATGAAGAGTATGTCCACGAGTAGAATTTTTTTTTTTATTTATCCACTGATAATACTCATCGCAGGAGAATCAAACAAATTTGAATTTGAATGGAAGAAATTAGTACAGGGGGCACGGAATGCAGATGCAATCAGAAAAGTGTCTCATTGAGAAACATGGATATATGCAAATGTGACTTTTGTCTGTACTATGTGCAATGTGATATTTAAATTTCATCTGACTGACTGGATGGTGCAGTAACGAATGAGAATCCAATTTGAGTATAATTGATCGATGAAATGAAATTGAAGTTTTCGTAAATCCTTTTTTAATGCAAAATTTGCAGATTATTCACGGCGAAATCACATTCCAGCCAGTTTATTATAGAACGAGAGTCCTGAACGAGAGAACTGAATGCTCGCGAACTGAAACTTTCTTCTATCGTGAAGTTTCAACGAGCAATTAATGACACTGAAGCAGGGAACCCTTGAGTTGCCAAAAAAAGAGAAATAAAAAAACGATCTACTTTGAAACATTTCGTAGGGAAAAAATCGTACCGTTTCTGGGGGGACTTGAAAGTAAAAGTTTCTCAAGAACTCGTGTTTCGAAAGCTGAACTACTCCTCCGGCGCTCGACTAACATTCGACGCTTTAACTGGCACCGCGACAAACGTCGCTGAAAGGGTTATATACACCTAATTTTCAGGAAATTCTGAGCAACAGAACCGGTTTAATTAACCCTTCGAAGGTAATCTAACTTTTAAGAAACACACCTTCGAGAACGATTCATGATCGAGTATCTGAGAACGAAAATTTCTTCTTGAAAAATTAATGAAAAAGTTCTGAATGTATTTAGAAAAATTTCCTAATCTCTATGCCGTATTCTGAACAGTAATTCACGAAGAAAGATCATCGAGAGGAACGAAATTTTCTTTAGAAAAAAATATCTGAACTGACAGCGTCTTCTTCAAAAATTAAATTACACAAAACAACTGGAAAAAATTCAGAATACATTTGAAAAAATTTCCTAATCTATGTACCCCATTTTGAACAATAATTCACGTAGAAAGATGATGGAAAAAAATAAAAATTCCTTTAAAAAAGAAATCCTGAACTGATAGCGCCTTCTTCAAAATTTAAATTACACAAAACAGCTGGAAAGGTTCAGAATACATTTGAAAAAATTTCCCAATCTCTATACTGTATTTTGAACAATAATTCACGTAGAAAGATGATGGAAAAAAATAAAAATTCCTTTAAAAAAGAAATCCTGAACTGATAGCGCCTTCTTCAAAATTTAAATTACACAAAACAGCTGGAAAGGTTCAGAATACATTTGAAAAAATTTCCCAATCTCTATACTGTATTTTGAACAATAATTCACGTAGAAAGATGATGGAAAAAGCAAAAGTTCCTTTAGAAACAAAAAGTATTTGAACTGATAGCATGCATCGAAGTAAATTGTCCATTAAAAAGAAAAATGAAGAAGGGAAACTGCACAGTGAAGGTTAATAAATTTCCCCGGTTTCCCCAGGTGATAAATACACGCAGAACGCGAATAACATTCCTAATCTCTCCCCTATTCAACGTAACGCCGCTTAATTCCGAACATTACCATAATCACACGGCCGTGAAAGGGTGTACAGTGGGAGTGAAAAAAAAATTCATGTCTCCGTGGGTTGTCCGCGTTCCTTTATCCCTCTTGATAAGATTTATGAACGAGCTCGATTACGTGGCACGCATGCATCTATGTAGATCGTGACGCGTTTACATTTCTGTGTCACGAAACGTGGGGGTTCCGCCCTGCTTTCCAACGAATTCAATCTCTCTCTCTCTCTCTCTCTCTATCCATTTCACGGTGTTAAACGCGTCGACACCGCTGTTTATTGGCCAATCGACGACACACAGAAGCCGGTAATCTAACCGAAAGGACACACAGTACCTTCGTTATCCAATGGGTAAATATGGCGGGCGGCTGTTGTGTAATTAACTCGGGTCGGGAATTTTCCTATGCGCGTGAAACGTTACGAAAACGCTTCTCACGGCTGACAAGAACGGCGACAACCCGCGATGACGATCGTTCTATTTTCGTCGCGGTACTCGTGCACTATAACAATGGACGATTATGTATCGCGGAACGGTGCGACGAGGCGTCGCGTCGTATGACTAGTTGGAATTGTGTTACAGTAAAGATTCTATAAGAGTTCTTCGGGATCTACACGTGAACGGTTCATGGTCTATCCCCACCACAAGGGGGGAGCACCTTTGAACCAGGCAAGCGACTAATGTGACACGACCGCGGCATCTCTTTATCGCATTCGGTGGCGGCATGTCCGTGAGACAATCCTAACAAAACTATAAAAGTTTGGTATTTTCAATTTTTCGTTAATAAAAATTTCACCAAAATATTGATGAGATTTTCCTGATTAAAATGATACCAAACACGATATTGTTACGAAACTTGGTTGTGTCGATTGGGCTTGTGAATCTTCCTTTGCCCGCTACGTTCATTTCACTGTTTACATCACAGAATGTAACACCATTTCTCTTAACTGTGCCAAAAGGTAACCGTTAACCAGAACTAGAACTGAATCTATCCGGTTATTCCCGAATGGGACACTCTTCTACACGATAACTGTTCGTAAGCGGCATTGCCTTTGATCAATTATCGAATAGGAAGAAACGAATTTTGACCTCTGACGAGTTTAAAGGACACATAAGAATACACATAGGAGTTGTTATACTAACGTTTACACTACTCAGGACTCTTCACAACCACAATTATAATTTACTAATATGTTAAAAATTTTACTAATAAAAGGTTCGTATGTGTTCAAGGTTCTGGGGTATCAATTTGTTGTCTCTTACAGTCCTCTTACCAGAAGACCATCGTCTTCCCCACTCCGTGGCCAGACCCTTCGCGAACAATATGTACTGTTATTCGCTGAAGTGGTGGATATTGCTCCATTTTTAAAAATGATTGGTATACTGAGAATACTGAATTTCTTGGGATAGGCATGGAGTGGTTTTTGATTTTTTATGGAAAGGTATGGTTTCAAAGATTAATGTGGTTTGGTTGTTGTTCTGCTTTTAGAAATGATAGGTATAAATACTGAGAAAGCTGAACTTTCTTTTGGATAGGGGAGGAGTGTGAAGAAGCAAGGAGTGCTTTTTTATTTTTCATGACAAGGTATGGTTGTGATTTTTTTATGGTATACTTTTAGGAATGAGAGGAATAATGAATTTCAAATAGAAATATAAAAGTCGCAGAAAAATGAACGAAAAATCCAAGCGAGAATCGAACCCACGACCTTCGGAATGGCAAGCCGGGACTCCACGCTCTTAGCCAAAGTCGCTCCTCTATTCCTTCCTATTAATTAATGTATACGTGGACCTCGATTCCACAGAAGTAATCATGAAACATTTCCATAACGAAACCAATGCATTATTCAACAACTCAGCTCCTAATTAAACACATTCTTACTTGTCTTCGATTACAATACTACTCCCCTGCAATTATTAATCATTTACTAACACTCCGCATTACGAAAACTCTTTACTTACAGCACTCAACACCATTACTGGTCCATAAAAGTCTATACAGCCGATATAATAGTAAAATGCATCTTAACGTATCCCAATTTCCCATCAGATTATTAACTCTTAAGTCACATCACTCCGAAACATGAATATTCACCGAAGGATTAGCTCTCCTCGAGTTCGACGATGAATTATCGTCACAGAGAGCGATCGATCTTCATCGTAAATCGTCGACGAAGGTCACGAATCGTTCGCGTGACGAGGAAATAACGAAAATGAATTTCACTTCGATCGAATTGCGCCGATTTTATACATTCACGCCCCCGGAAAAAATCTTTCTTTGGCCACCATAGTGAGAGAGAGAGAGAGACGAAAGAAACGTGGCTTTTACAGTCATGGTATCACGCGATCCAAGGATATGATTCCTTTGGCAAACGATGAAATTGGAGCGCGAACGTGGAATTGGAACAAGGATGAAAGAATCCTCGGTGTCCCATCGTTGATTTCGCGCTACGTGCGCCGCTTCCGGAAGCAGCATGCAATGGAGGCCGTGCAAATATCGACACTCTCGATGCAAGAATAGTCAAGAATAAAAAGAAACGTTGTGCTTTAGTTTTGAATAGAAGCATTACATTTACAGAGAAAAGGGGAACAGAAAAATTTGATCCAAAAGTGATCGAGAAATTAGAGGAACATCGAGAAAAAAAAAATAAAAATTAAGGCAAATATGTATATTTTAAAATTGCACGAACTATTATTGTACCAGCTGTCCTCTCTGTAGAATTGTATAAAAAATTTTGGTATCAAAAAATTAATATCTTAAAAACTCTACATTTAGGAGTCAAAGGTCGCTTCAAGCTCATGTTATTACACTTCTCCAAACGCATTTTTTTTTAAATATTTTTTGAATCATCATAATTGAAGAGATATTTAGTTGGCTCAGTTTAGATGGAACATATTAATATAATAAAACAAACTTCTTGATATCCTAATGCACCTGACTTAAGCACTTCCGTTCATAAATCACCAGAAAATTTCTAATTTCGAGCAACAAGTTTATCGAGATAATTTAACAACGATACATTTCCTAACTATAAAATAAATTCGCTTTTACTCGAAATCCCTCAAGTGTCCACTGAAGTTATAGTCGGAAGTGTATATTATATTTCAAGCAGTGTTTCGACTGTTTCAAGCTCGACTGAATGCAACATATAAGTCCATCTGCAAAATCGTGAAACTTACTTTGATCACCAGGCTTTCGATCTCCTTTTCATAGCGCAGAGCGAAGTGTAGCTTTCCTGCGCATTCCACGGCGCCATTACTCTCCGCGTCCTCCTGTTTCACCAGCTCCTTCGTGTAAAGTTCCGGCTGCAACACACGATTGCGGAACTTTTGGTAAACTAAATTTCCAAATCTGTTTCATTGTCTGGGATAAAGTTCTACGGGGAATTCTTCGGCAGAGACGAAACGGAAAAGTCGTCCAGCGTATATAGTTCGTTCTCAAATATTAGTCTAAGAAATTTTAACCCGTAATATTATCAGTAATTTTCCATTCATTTTCCTAATACTTAATATTCTTTTCAATTAAATTCTTTCTTTTCCTAATGCAGGGTTCTTTACCAATTTTTCCAAAAATCTCAGCAATTCTACACTTCCATTTAACAACTTTTCAAATATCAAATTTTGCAAAAATTTCTTCTTCAAGAGAAATCCTTCCAAAATTATTTCTCATTGTCCCTTTGAATTAAAAATTCTCTCTACAACTATCAAAAACTCCCACATACACTTCCACCTTTTATTTCTTTTTTAATACTTCAAGATTAGGTTAACTTCGAATTCTTCTACAGCAAAGAAACAGAGAGTAGTTCGCAGTTAGTTGTTGCTTCCATCCAGGAAGAAACTGTGAAAGGGAAAAAGTTCACGGCTGCTTCCGGTTCGTACCTTGATTAATCCAAGATTGGAGTCGCTGCGATTCTCCAAGTTACAGATGCTGAACTTGATATTCGGCAGGTCGAGATGGTTGGAGAGCTGCCTCTGGAAGCTCTGGTGTCTCATCGGCACAATGGGCAAAGTTGTCTGGCGCAGCACCTATAAAAAAGTCATGGCTTAATATGTCCATCGCGTCTCAATGTTTCACAAGTTTATCCCGGAAGTCCACCGTCCCCTTCGTTAGCTTCTCAACAACCAACTTTTCCCTCCCCGGTGATGTTTCGCCACATGAAATTTTCATTTATCGTGCTTCACCGTTGGGTCCCGCACAGCAAAGTTTTCCCACAGAGGATAAACAAGCGTGGTAAACTATTTAAAAAACCCATTTTTTCCAGAATGAAATTTTAAACAAAGGAAAATAGAAAATCAACCACTTCGAGTATTTTTCTCGACTTTTTTAGAAGGTTTTACTGATTTAAGAGTTGGTTGTTGAAAATAATCGAAATTAAGGGAAATTTCAACGTGAAGCTTGAATGCTAAAGAGACTGATACTCAAGCGTCGTAAAAGTATCGAACTATAAATCTTCCATCGTGTGTGGCATGAATTTTATTACACTTTTTAGCGGTATTTATTGTGACGGAATATTGACGATGGACGATAGATGAGACTGGTCGAAGTAATAGGGCGAAAAATACGATTATTGCGTCTATAGTGTGTCCCACTTGCATGAGAATACTTGTCGTGTGTATATTTTTTAGTATCACGATGGAAATATGAAAAAGTGTCTTAAGGTAAATTTTCAATAATTTTAACCTTCCAGTTGCAAGGAGATTTTCATATTTTTCTGTATAAAATGGCGGCTGAAATTTATACCTTATACAGGTTTATCATAAACAAACTTTTAATGCAATAAAAAACAATTGAAATACATGGAGAAAGAGGAAAAAATTTTAAAATAT
>NW_017100231.1:3199771-3206567 GCF_001263275.1 Habropoda laboriosa | reverse complement strand
AAAATTATAACAGAGGAATTTGCAATAATTCCCTCCAAAAAATTCAAGAAAATTTTCAGAAAATTGAGAAATTTTTTATTCCCAACTGATACACAAAGAATATGCACATTAATCATTTGCAACTCTCGCAAAATCGTCCTACCTTTTTACTATCCTTCTGCTCCTGCACGTACTCGTGAGTGATTGGCTCTGATTGGAGATCCGGCAGGGAATGACTGATACGTATAGCATTCTGCTGCGATAAGTCGCTCTCGGCGTCCTCCTCCTTCATATTCCGCCTAACTCTCATTAACCATCGCCAAGTTGAGGAACATTGGAAGCTCACAGCGGCCAGCAATAACAGAGCCATCAACGCTACTCCGGATCCAACCAGCAGCTGATAAGGAAACGTTTCCTTCCATTCTTCTGCGAACAAATTCACAGAACGTTACGGAACTATCCTCGAATAAAAATTAACTCGGTTTTCCCTCCTCGCGGATACGAGAATCGCGAAAATTAACCCTTTCAGCACAAGAAGACCGCGTATCGTGTCGAGATACTAATTATATGTGCGACGTATAACTAAATAGGTCGCTATTTTAATTTTTCCTTTTTTTAACCAAAGCATATTCAAATTATATTTGATGTAGAAAAATGTACTAATTTTTTTGGGCTAAATCATGCCAAAATTATGTTCCTCTTAAATACACATTTATAGAAGTTCACGCTCGTGCTATTTTCGTTGCTTAAAAGTACCCGAGTTTATTGGTTACGTTCCGAGGGTTATGTGAACGTATGTACATACACTGTGTCCCACGCAACAGAGCTATATTTTCAAAAGTATTGGAGACGGAAATAAATTTCGTAAAATAAAATTAAACTGTGTTACATGTACACAGAAATGCATAAAATTCATTTAACACATTTTACACATTAAAATTCATTTAATTTCACCTTCCAACCGTTCAGTTTGCGCGAGACACCCGCTACACGAGTCCAACCTCCTCGAAGTGTGAAAACGCGATGCTCGTGCTTAGGGAAGGTCGACGAAGGTCCCAAGGAAACAGGAAAAAAGTTTATATAAATTAATCAACCCTTTCGTCGTTCGAGTTTCAAATTAGCTGCTAATTATGTTAGAGAAGAAACGGCGGGGAAATGTATGTGTACAGTCGAGCAACGGGGTAGAGAAATTTTAATCAAGGGAAGGGAACGTCTTTTCGCCGACGGATTAGGGAGGCACGGCAGGAACGAACGGAAATTAGTATGCTACTCGAATCGAACAAGCTGCTATGGTTGGTGGTGATCGATACCAGAAGATAAACACCATCCAGACCTCCCTAATTACGCAAGTTCGCGCGAGTTCTATGGCTCGCTCGTAGCCTCCGCGAGATTGAAACTTCCCACCTGGATTTGAATAATGCTGATTTACCTGAAACGACGACAATGCTTCCTCTGTGAATGCGAATTTTTACTAATCGTTCTCTGTTTATACTTCGTTCGATATTTCGCAGAATAGGATAATATTTGGTTCGGGAAAATTCGCGTGAACTTTCGAGTGAACAAGTAAATTGTAATTTATTTAAAAAGTAAATTGCAATTTATTCGTTTTAGAAAATGTAAACAGTTTTTTTCTGGAATTTGAAAATTATGTTTTGCTAAGAAGTTTGTGTTTTTTTAGGATGGAAATTTCTATCTCTAAAGTTTGCAAACCATTCCAAAGGAAGGAATAACTTGGGAATAATAGAGGAATTTTTTGGTGGTCAACGCTGTAAGATAAATACATGATGAATCGGTGAAGCTGTTGTTTTAATTCCGGTTAATATTGTTCTGATGGGGAAAGTGGTCAAATAGAGCGGAATAAAATAGGAATTTTCTCCATTTTACTTAATTCACGGTCACATTGTAGTATTTTACTTGGTAATTTATACGTTGTACGTTTAAATTCAATTTTGTATTATCAAGATGTCCGAATCAAGATTTTCAGCGAAGAAAAATTCCAGAAATTCCATTCGTCGTCTAAATAAAACGTGCTTTCTCGAAACACACAACGGTACACATCAGTCTCCTCGAAGAGCAAGCAAAAATCTCTGCGAACGTCTGCACAAAGGCAAATTCCACAAATTCTGCAAGTTCCATTCATCATCTAGACAAAATTTAACATCCTTCTCTTACTTAGACAAAGACAAACTTTGATCCGAAGAAGTGGGACACCCGGTACGTCGGTCTTCTCGGAAAGCAAGCAAAAATCTGCGCAAAGGCAAATTCCACAAATTCTACAAGTTCCGTTGATCATCTAGACAAACTGTAACATCCTGCTCTTACTTATCAAACTTTGATCCGAAAAAACTGGGACACCCGGTACGTCAGTGTTCTCGAAAAGCAAGCAAAAATCTGCGCAAAGACAAATTCTGCAAGTTCCATTCATCATCTACACAAAACGTACCATCTTCTTCTTACTTATTCAAAGACAAAGTTTAATCCGAAAAAACTGGGACACCCGGTACGTCAGTGTTCTCGAAAAGCAAGGAAAAATCTCCGCGAAAATCTGCGTAAAGACAAATCCTGCAAATTTCGTTCGTTGTCCAAACAAAACGTAACATCCTACTTATCCAGACAAAGTTTGGTCCGAAAAAACTGGGACATCCGGTACGTCAAACTTCTCTAAAAGCAAGGAAAAATCTCTACGAACGTATCATAACCTAACAGAACATCTGCATATCCCGTTTCCCCCTTTAACAAGCCTGTTTACCTACATCTTGAGCCAAACGAAAAACATAGAAAGAATCGGAGAATGTTTATTGTCCGTGCCTTTTAAGCACACAATACGTCGGTAGAGATGAGTCATTTTCTCCGTGGCGCAACGTCGGTGCTCGATGTCCGACAGGTAAAAATCACGAAGGATTTGCGCAACGGCCGCTGCCGCCGCCGCGAGAGGAGGAGGACGATGCAAATGAAGAATAACGCTTCGTGTAAAGTACACACGCACGCCTTCGTGATTAATGCTGTATGCAGCGGCAGCCCACGACGAGAAAGGTAAGGCCGTGGATGGATCTTCCTCGGCGGGGAGAACACAATAAGAACAGAAAGCGTTTTGTCTCGCCCGCCATTATTAAACCCCGTCTTCAACACTCCGGTAATAACGACAGGAACTCCACGGTACCAGCTGGATCGCGCAATAATACACAGACCACTTGGAATAATGCAAATAAGGCGGGTTTCCAACGGACAGGTTGGTTCATTAGGTGTTTGCGTGTCTTTGTCGTTTCGACGAACAATCATTTCTCACAGCGAGAGACGCCTTTGCGATTTGTACGCGATTTTTAGGTTAAGCTGTGGCGCATCTTCTGCGGTTTGTGACAACTGTTTGGAAGGTGTGATTCGTGGAAATTGAGGGATTCGTGTGGTCGGTGGACTGTTTCTTAATGGGTGATGTCGTACTGCTTGTTACACAGGGTGGGACACGTGAAAGAGGACAGTTAAGTATTTTCTCTAGCTATGGTGGATGAGAAAATTTTGGCGCGTAATTTAAATGATTCAAAGGGTGAACTGGAGACTTTTAAGGATTAAGGATGGCCGTAGCTATTATTAGATACAGTATCGTTAAAAAAAGTAACGAGAATTTTTCCCACGAAAATCCACATTCAGTCTTAAAATTTTTCAATATTAAATTCATTACACTTTGCATTATTAAGTGATTAAATTAATTTTTTTAAATTCATTTTCAGTTGATAAAGTAACTTTTCACTTTTACCGCACTATTTTTCGTTCCTTTTCTGCATTTGTCTTTGCCTTTCTCTTCCAATAAATCCGAACTTTGATTACACCCAGCTACTGTCAATATTGGAGCGACAAACGCGGCCTCATCGATGATTATTGTTCTCCTGAATTCTCACGCAAACAGTTTCTCCGCCATAATCTATTTACACAGGATATATTCTGTTTAGTCGCTACCACGATAGATGACATTTGCTCGAATTGTACGTGTCACCATTGTGCGTCCATTATCGACCGTATCAGTCGTGATCGATACTGAAATCTCAACAATGCTCCTAATACTACGTTGTCTATCGATCATTTGCTCCGAAGAAATCTTTGCGTTAAAAAAAAAAAAAAAAATTCGACCGAGACACTTTTATTTCTAATCAGACTATAGAAAGGCTACATTTCTTTCTAACCAGACTATAGAATTTCTATCTCTTCCAGTAATGGTCCTATTTTGTTCTTAATTTCTTAGATGAGAATGCAACACGAAGCAATTCCTTGTGTTCATCTGAAGGTTGGAAAATTTGTTAAAGAAACAGAAACGTGACGGAACTAATAAGAAAGTTCGCTTAACCGGCTGATAAAAGGATTTCCTTAATCGAAGAGCAACACGCGAAGATTTCAGAAGATTAGAAAAACCTGACTTCTGCGATCGACGGAGGGGCTGAAAAGAGATTGAGCGAATTAAAACGACACCACCAACTCGATATTCGAACCTGATTCCTCGTGTTTGCCGCTCGTGTGTGTCCGTCCGTAACGATATAGCCTGGTTCGATATATTCGCTACACGTGAACGAGACGCAACGTCGAACGACGCTTGTAAAAATTGCAGAGAAACGGAAACGCGAGTGATCAGATTCGAGTTCGTCTTTTCCTTTACTCGATGTGAAACGTCCGTTCTAATTAGTCTTGTTAGTTGGACTATAGGCTTGTTAGTTTCTTTGTTCGAGAGATTCGTCATCGAACGGGGAACCTGATCGGCGCAAATTCCACCAATCACGTGTAAAGATTGAAAATCAGTGAAGAAATGTTTTAATGCTCGACTGATTTGTACTTTTTAAGCAATTTATGGAGATCGTAGAACGACCGATAGAGCGAATTTTATCGATAAAACGACCGAACAGGCGTGTACAGTCGATTTTATCGTTTGTCGAGTGGTCGTTTTGACCTAGTTCAATTACGTAGATGATCGACTTTTCAGCTTAGGTGTGCAAAGGGATGTTTGACCAGCATGATAAACGTGAATCGTGCGATCTTGAAATTTGGGAGAAGCACGGAAAGCTACTGTATAGGTGAATTCCGCGTCTGAAAAGCGCGGTGGGTGCGAGAGGGATAAAGGGAGTGGTTGATCGATCGACTAAACCACGTTTCGAGTCCTGAATTTATAGGATAGCTAACGTTCGTTTCAACGTAATTTCTTTTGCAGAAATATCGAAATCTTTGCAAACCTAATTTCAGAAATTTATAAATATTATTCAGATAAGTTTATTGCGTAAAATGATTCCAGTTGGAATTTGCAATATTATAATGCAAATGTAGGAATCTTAACGAACGTTTAATTAAATCTTTCACTTATGTCGAAAGATAAATTTGAAAGAAACAGATCCCACGTCTAAGCAATGAACTACATATCAGGTTTACAGTAGCGAGTTAAGTAGCACGTAACACTTGCGAAACACAGGCTGTTCCATTTAAATAAACAATCCTTTAAGCATGTCGCTCGATATACCTAAAAATAACCATCGCCTACACTATCTAATAATATTACGATTAACGCGAACAACCATGTTGCCCTACACATTTATAATAACTGTAAATTTATGTGTCACTGAATGTATAAATATATGTGTATGTAGATTCGATAGGTCGATTATCAATCAGACACTATGAATACTCCAACAAGGATTCCCTTCTACGTCCTTAAACATGATACAAGTAGAACAAGGTATGTTGCTTCAGACAAATTGGAATGTTCTCTACTATACTCCTATATTTCTTCCTGAAGAACGAATGACACTTCAATTTTCTTCAATGCGCAGTGCAATCTCGAATGTTGGAGTATTGAAAAATCGTAGTATCAAAATATCGATATATCGAAGTATCGAATATCAATATATCGAAGTATCGAATATCAATATATCGAAGTATCGAAATATCGATATATCGAAGTATCAAAATATCAATATATCGAAGTATCGAAATATCCAGGTATCGAAGTATCGATATATCGAAATAACGAAGTATCGATATATCTAAATAACGAAGTATCGATGTATCGAAGTATCGAAATATCGAAGAATCGATATATCAAAATATCGAAGTATCGATGTATCAAAGTATCGAAGCATCGAAATACTGAAATATTGAACGATCCCATAATGCGAAAATTCACACGGGCGTTCAGCCACTTTAAATATTCGAATAACCAGTCTTTTATACTGCCAATCTTTCATACTATACCATTTTCCCCAAGTTTCCCCGTGCATAAGTACCTTCCTACTCCCTTTCGTATCCCCTCTCGATCGTTACGGCGTTGCACATAAAACAAGTAACTTTTCTCGAAGTCTCGTCATTTTTATCGTCGAGCCGCGCAAAGCAACGCAGCCGATGATCGCGTGACGCCGCCGCCGCCGGTGGTAACGTTGGAGAAGGTTCAGGCGTAAACTGAATTTACGACTCACTCGTTCGAGTCGCGGACGCAACGCCCACGCCGGTGCACGCTTAAGTGATTGATGGAAACCGGCGAATTACGTTCTCGTCGGTATTACTCGGCCGCCTCTTTAATATTCGTTTGCCACCGAACAACATGGTCCACCTTGCATTTTTCAACAATCGTAAAGCAACCTTACCCTATATACACCCTATCGATGTACAGTCGGTGGAAGAAATATAGCGAGATCGTAAAATCGGTTAGTACCAAAGTACTTACGTACAATCTGAGCACCGAAACGACACTTTCGAGGGACATAAGATGTTCGAACCTCGTTCAAAGCCATTCGACGTCAACTTGGAATTGCTCCTTTCGGTGCAATATATTTAAAGAAATTGTCTGCGT
>NW_017100231.1:3177959-3199749 GCF_001263275.1 Habropoda laboriosa | reverse complement strand
CTGCCAACGACGCAGCATGTGCGGTCGAAACTTTATCGCCCAGTGTACTATCGATTTTCTAGCCGCAATTAATCCTTAATTAATCAAGAAGCAACAGAGATTTACCATCGCACAATTCACAGGTGTGCGTCATTTCACACCAATCTCTGTCGCCATTTAATCCTCGTTACATCGCTTACACCGACTATACATCGCGTACCGTGCAACAGTTACGAGACGTACGCGTTTCCAGTCGATCTTCGCGAGTGGATATTTCATTGTGTCGTCCAGAGAAGAAGAAACATGATTCACTTTCTTCGCAGATGTAGGCGGCGACTATTTTAAAGCAGAAATCATCGAGACGCGGTCGAGGAATAACTGGAACGGCGGAAGTGGTAACTAGTTCAGCAATTCCTCCGACTATTTTCATTACGCGGCTAGGTGTAAGGTATCGAGTTATGCGAGTTCGCGGTCTCGAACAAGTTTGATTAATTGAGGTTTGATTTGTGGGTGGGTCTGAGGAATGCAAGTAGGAACTTATAATTGAGCGGTTTTCGAGAATTTTCAAGAGAGTTAGGTATACTTTTACAAGCGCACTGGTACATCTTTGCTTGTATTTATATCTGATTTTAGGCTACGATGTGCCGGCAAAGAACGGATTTAAAGGATTACCTTTTGTGTGCTCTTAATTCGTATTTGAAAAATGTTTCGCGAGGGTATTTCGGTGAGTGGATAGCTATTCGTGGAAATAGACTTTATTCGTCGAGTATTAAGTATTCAAGCAATTACAGTATTATATTAAGTAATTAAATTGCTGATTGTGTGAATTTTCCCTTGTTACATTTAATTATTCTGGTATACCGAGAATACAAACGAGATTAATACGTAGATTATTACAACACAGATTAGGCATAGTGTAATGAAGAAATTTTGATTACTGTTATTATCATTATTATATTACAATTAGATTTATAATTCTTGCCTTTTTCTAATACCAGCTCCAGTAGATATAAATCATATGATTTTCATTATTTCACATTTATAAAATCATTATTATAATATGAAGAGTTGCTCTGCGCATGCGCGAAAGCGACGCGGGTAGCGCGACCCGCGCTGATCGGCAATTGTTACCGATCCTGTGTTGTTATTCTAGGCACGGGACCTCCGCCACGTGTGCGGTTCGACTCTCAGTGTTCGTAATATTATAATCCATACTTATTCTAATATATATCGTTTAATAATGTAAGCGTGTGGTTCAATAAAACCCCAACGTAATACATTACAATTAGAATTAGAATTCTTGCCTTTTTTATTACTATTATCGTCGTTATCATAATTACAATTTTCATTATTTTATATTTACAATATTGTTACATTACAATTAGAATTTTTGCGCTTACACCGACTATACATCGCGTACCGTGCAACAGTTACGAGACGTACGCGTTTCCAGTCGATCTTCGCGAGTGGATATTTCATTGTGTCGTCCAGAGAAGAAGAAACATGATTCACTTTCTTCGCAGATGTAGGCGGCGACTATTTTAAAGCAGAAATCATCGAGACGCGGTCGAGGAATAACTGGAACGGCGGAAGTGGTAACTAGTTCAGCAATTCCTCCGACTATTTTCATTACGCGGCTAGGTGTAAGGTATCGAGTTATGCGAGTTCGCGGTCTCGAACAAGTTTGATTAATTGAGGTTTGATTTGTGGGTGGGTCTGAGGAATGCAAGTAGGAACTTATAATTGAGCGGTTTTCGAGAATTTTCAAGAGAGTTAGGTATACTTTTACAAGCGCACTGGTACATCTTTGCTTGTATTTATATCTGATTTTAGGCTACGATGTGCCGGCAAAGAACGGATTTAAAGGATTACCTTTTGTGTGCTCTTAATTCGTATTTGAAAAATGTTTCGCGAGGGTATTTCGGTGAGTGGATAGCTATTCGTGGAAATAGACTTTATTCGTCGAGTATTAAGTATTCAAGCAATTACAGTATTATATTAAGTAATTAAATTGCTGATTGTGTGAATTTTCCCTTGTTACATTTAATTATTCTGGTATACCGAGAATACAAACGAGATTAATACGTAGATTATTACAACACAGATTAGGCATAGTGTAATGAAGAAATTTTGATTACTGTTATTATCATTATTATATTACAATTAGATTTATAATTCTTGCCTTTTTCTAATACCAGCTCCAGTAGATATAAATCATATGATTTTCATTATTTCACATTTATAAAATCATTATTATAATATGAAGAGTTGCTCTGCGCATGCGCGAAAGCGACGCGGGTAGCGCGACCCGCGCTGATCGGCAATTGTTACCGATCCTGTGTTGTTATTCTAGGCACGGGACCTCCGCCACGTGTGCGGTTCGACTCTCAGTGTTCGTAATATTATAATCCATACTTATTCTAATATATATCGTTTAATAATGTAAGCGTGTGGTTCAATAAAACCCCAACGTAATACATTACAATTAGAATTAGAATTCTTGCCTTTTTTATTACTATTATCGTCGTTATCATAATTACAATTTTCATTATTTTATATTTACAATATTGTTACATTACAATTAGAATTTTTGCCTTTTTCTAACAGCACCTCTAGTGCAATAAAAAAGTTATTATTATTATTAGAATAATTTTTGCTCTTATCACGAGCTTCGTCACGCCCCTTCTACATCCATAAATTTCAGAACACACGATGATAATACTGACAGCCTCCAGTTAATAAGTGGCTGCATATTTACACCGACAATATATTACAAAGATTAATCAGAGCTTCGTCTCCACGTTGATTTATCGGGCCAAGCACAAAGGCCGGTTTTTGATTGATCCTTTGGAAGGAAAAGAAAAAAAGAGCAAAAAAAGAAGCAAAACAGATCGTAACGCATAATCTTCCACGAACAGAGCTTGTGCTCGTTTCATCGAATTCCATATTTAGCCCGTCTAGCGGTGGTCTCCGAGCATCGCAGCCCAGAATATCGTTACAAAAGCAGCCAGAACGTCGAATCCCGGAAGTCATTAAACGACGCACGTCGTTGTTTCAAATTACCATCGCCGAATGCAGCAAAACGGTTCACGTTCCGAAATGCGTGGTTCGAGATCTCACCCTCCGTTCCGATTATCGATCGAAACGGCCTTTTTCCATATTTCCCACGGACTGCACATCCAGCAGCCTCGACCCCTAGAGAAACACCCTGGCTGCGTGGGCGACAAGGCCGGGCGAGGCAGCGTTGGTCCCGTTGCGTTGCACGCGCTTCACGTGGACCGTGACGAGCCGCGCGAATTTTCAGCTACTTCCGCTCGAGCGGAACACCAAGTAAGTGGAAGTAACGAGACAATCGATTTTCAAGCCCTTGCTGCGCTATGGAATTTCATATTTTTGAAATAGACCTGCTGAAAATGACTTTTCGATGGGGCTATTTTTTCTGGGGGGGTATGATGGAGCGTAGAGGTGGTAGTTATTTTTGGAGCAACCTTTTGAGAAGTGTTTATCTTCGAAGTGTGGTATTTTTGGTAGTTTTTGTGCCATTTTGTAAATTTTGTAAATGTGAAATTTGGATGATAAGGAAATTGTAGCTGAGGAGATAGCGTGTAGGGCAGAGCGTAGAAATGGTGTTTCTTTTTGTGATATTTTTGAGAAGTATTTATCTTCGGAGTGTGGTACTTTTTATAGTCTTAGTTTTCTGGGTAAGCGAATTCTGTGTTAAATTTTTGACCATTTTCTAAATTTCGTAAATATGAAATTCGGTCACTAAGCAAATGGTATAATAATTGAGAACACAGTGTTTATAATAGAGCGTAAAAATGGCGTTCTTTTGATAATATTCTTTTGGGAAATTTTTACTTTCAAAATTTGATATTTTGCCTGTTCTTATTTTTTTGTGCCAATGGATTCTATATTAAATTTTGGACCACCTTCTAAATTTCGTGAATATGAAATTTGGATGCTACGCAAATGGTATAATAATTCAGAACACAGTGTTCAGAGTCAAGCGTAGAAATGGTGATATTTTTGGGAAATTTTTATTTTCATCATTTGGTATTTTTCCTATTCTAATTTTTTTTTTTTTTGCGTAAGTGAATGCTACGTTAAATTTTGGACTATTTTCTAATTTTCGTAAATATAAAATTTGGATGCTAAAGAAATAATCATTGAGAACACAGCACTTAAAGTAGAGTGTAGATCGATAATATTCTTTTGCGAAATTTACTTTTCCTACTTTTCCTATTCCTCTTTTGTACCAATACGTTCTACGTTAAATTATCACAAAATGCGAATTCTAAGTACTGTCCGACAAACCTAAACTGAAGCCTCTGACGTCACAGCCTAGCAAAATGGAGGCAAAATAGGCGGTTCAGGTCATCCCCACTACTCTTGGGTCTTACACTGCAGGCGCTTGAGGGGAAGTTACGTTGTAGGCTCGGGCAACTTCTTCCACGCTGTCGCTTCGCGACTTCCACTACCAGTGTTCCGGTTCCCCCACTATCAACTATTTCATATTGCCTTTATCGTGCTTTGCCTCGCGTGACTGCGAATATATGCGTGAGGCGAGGATACAGCCCCCTAACTATGCACTCCTAATCTCCCCAACTTCCTCCTATACTCCACAGGAGTTTGGTGGGAGGACCCAGGAGTAGGGAGAGGAGTCGTCCCAGGCCTGGTTTAGACAAACGAATTTCAGTCGGCTGTCGATAATGTAACACGCTGATAAAAGAACGGAAAACTGAATATTATATGGTCGCCTTGTCCTCTTACCTACGTTGGCGCGTAAGACATATTCAATAGCGCAGACGTTCATTTCTAAGCGACTCGTACACAATAAATTGTTATTGTAAAGGAAGCCACAGGAAATGTATCAGTATTTTTTAACAGTTAGAAAACTAAAATGTAAATATTCTTTTCCTATTCCTGAATAATAAAAGTAGATTTCGGCGCATTAAAAAATTGCTTAAGAAGCTAAAAAATTTCTGGCTGCAATGAAAAATAGCGTGCCACCACAGACCGACAGCCACTATTTAATGTTAAAATTTTGAAAAATTTGACAAAATCAGACGACATGTCGTCACTTTAACCGTAATATTTCGGCTTCGTTTAAAGGTAATATTGCGACCTTGGGCTCATTTCATAGCAGTAAACATAGCAATAATCGCTGCTAAAGTTTCAATTGCTAATTTGACACTGTTCCCACTCGTAGAATAATTTGGAAAAAATACCATTGGATTGCTTGAATTTTAACATAAATTTTGGGAACATGGGATAAAAAAAATTAAGTTTACCATGATGCACGACGTAAACTTAATTTTTTTTCGAGCGCTTGAAAATATCATTCCGGTGAATTATCGACTGCTCGAACGAGACCCGATCGTTATCCATTGTTCATAGAAGAGTAAGTGCGATAGCCTTATTCTATCCCTATTGGCTGACTATAAGGGGAGACCTGAGAGTAACCGCGATAGCCTTATTCTATCCCTATTGGCTTACTAACAGCGAGCCGTCGCAAGTTCCCCTACATCTCCCACTTTTAGGCCCTGTGCGACGTCAGAGGCTCCACTTTAGGTTTGTCGGACAGTAATTGGTGACACAGTGTCTGGAAAGCGCGCGACAGCAGGGCAACTATTTAGTCCGGGAGCAACAAGTAGTTAAGCCTCGACTACTCCACAGGAGCACCAGATTCTTCCTCAAATAATTCGCGTAATTATTAACAAATTCCACTCCAACTATTTTATCAATTTGAAAAATTCTAAAAACTACAATTTCATAAAACAACAATCATAAATTAATAAAATGATAACCAATTTACGCTACAACTTTGCCACTAAAACTCAACGATCTCCTCACAAATATATCACAAAACTCAACTGTACACGAATATTAACTAAAAAGAAAGGAAGAAAATTCAAATTATATTTTTCCACAAAAATTCCAGATAACATACTGTCACATTAAGGCGAATTTATCGTTCGATTTTCATCATACGAACCATGGAATAGGAATTATTCGAGATGGTCACTTGCCATTGATTTTCATGACCATGGTACTACGTGGCGCAATAATCGCGTCGTGACGAAATATCCACGACCCTGACCTTACCTTTTGAACACGCGGTGTAATCTCGAAGTGGCTTTCTCGACTGTCACGTTTCATCTACATTATCTAGCGTGATAGTGGACGATATAATAATCACTCTTTCGTAACAAATTCTGTTTCATCTCGATAACCGTTCCCTATGGATCTTAGAATTTTAATAACAAAGTTCGATCGTCTATGCATTTCACGAATCTCCGATTCTTATTCGTCATCGACGAGTTTTCGTAGAGAAAGAATTATTCGATTTACACGTTATTTCTGGGGAATTTAGGAAGGATCGTTGGGTAAGCGGGACAAATGGTCAGATGGAATAATTATTCAGGCGTGGAACGAAATATGATTGCCAGAAGTAACATATGGAACGTTGAAACCCGGGTGGTAATTAAGTTGAGCGTGAACGCTCGTAAATTAAATACAATTTTATTCAATTCTCGTTGCAACGTGACGTGCCCTCCGTATGAATTTCCATTAAACGAATAATAGGCTCTTGAATGTAATTACGGGTGGAATAATACGAGAAACGGATGTACGAATTCTCCTAGGATTCATTTTCAAATTCTTTCTCGTTATAACAATGCATAGTTTATTTTTTAAGATTTTTAAAATAATTTAACGAAGATTTAAAATTTGAAAGTTTAACATTTAGTGAAAAGAATTTCCCTCGTTGTTGTATCAATTTTTTCTACTAAAATTTAGTAAAAAGAAAGAAAGAAAAGTGCTTCGTACTTAACATGTTAATTAACGAAATGATCTGCTGCGTCTAAAAGCAACGTTGTTGGGGCTTGCGGTTGATCTTTCGATCGTTCAAGCGGTTTTCGCACGCGTGTGCCGAGTAATGGTCTAAGGCTACGAAGGACCAGTTTCTTGGTTCAAATACTAAGTTTTATTTGTGTAGTCTATGTTCTGACTTGTTTCGAGGCCTAGAGTCTATTCTACGAGGTGCGAAGTCTTTCTGCCGGAGTCTCCCCGGTTTCCCTCGACGGAGACTACCATTTCTCCTTTTCTGAAATCACCAATCAGTTTACTCCGGTGCATCGCAACCTCCCTCCATTTCGCCCTTAGCGCGTTATCTCAGGGTGCCCGGTGGACGGATGCGCGGGAATCCTGTGGAATCTCCGCTTTTCTAGGCTTTGTTAGAGTCAAGTGGCCCGTCGACGTTGGCAAAAGTCTATTTTCGGAGACTCCGGGATTCATGGCGGGGTCTGGTCCTAGGGACTAAGTGTCGCAGGTGTCACATGCGTAACAGACGCCGCTTGGGAACAATAACATCGGTATTTTCAATAGACAGCACCTTCTAAAAAGCGAGGTCTTTAGCCGGCATGGGCAAATTACTTTATTACACCAAAAATTCGACGATTCTCACACCTGGACACCACATGCCCTAAGACAATAAAACAGACCTTCGACATCACCAATTTTCAGACGAGCAATGTAACAAATGTAAGAACAAATTCCCCACTTTCACACCACCACCAGACACACCCAAAACACACCGAAAAAACCAATCACCACACACAATTTTCCTATCAGTAGATAGGACGCGCTTCGGCTCTGGTGACCATATGAATGCAAAAATGTGCAAGTTAAAAAAGGGGCGAAGATTCTAAGTCGAAAACTAAGTTCTAAGTTCTACGATTGCCGTGGCGTCATAAAATTACCGCTGCTACGAAACGAGCGAAGGCGAAAAGTATGTACAGTAGAACTACATGCTAAGAAATCTAAGGATCGGGCGGCTGACATACCTGTCGAGGATTAAACAGTCACTAATAACCTCAGAAGGTGCATGTGACCTTAATCACCCAATAAAAAAAAAAAGAAACATCTGTACCGAAGTGCGATAAGGTTCCCGCCACCTCTGAAAATCAGCCACGAACTTTCGCAATCGTCCAATATAAAACGTGCGACGCACGACTCTCTTCAAGAACAATTGAGTAGTCAACCGAGGCGTTCCACGAGACGCCGCAGACAATCTTTATCACTATGGAAAAAATAATAATAATCATTGTTATATTGTATTACAGCTTATTCTTGGCTCTTTTATTAACCCTTTCGCTTCGAAGAGTGTAAGTACTTACTCATACGTATATGCGCCCTTGAAGAGTGTGTATAATAATAATAACAACAACAACAATACTCACTCTTCAAAGGCGAACAATACGCCCTCCGGAGCGAAAGGGTTAATAAAAACGCTGCCTACGCGTGATTTCAAAAATCGTTAGGGTACAGTTAACACGTCGAATCGCGACAAATCTGCCACACCATTGTTAGTTTACTCACTCTTCAAAGGCGAACAATACGCCCTCCGGAGCGAAAGGGTTAATAAAAACGCTGCCTGCGCGTGATTTCAAAAATCGTTAGGGTACAGTTAACACGTCGAATCGCGACAAATCTGCCACACCATTGTTAGTCATCGAATATCCATTTTGTCACACGCATACACATTCCAGTGCAATTTCATTTCTCACGCGACGTTGAACACGATTCGAAAACATCAACGACGCGAAGTCGCGCGTGTAACCGAGCCATCTGAAAGTTCAGGTACGTCAACCAGGGTATACAATTTCAATCTCGATGTTGAAGAAAGCGTCCATAGCGGAGTACAAACAAGACGACACAGCTGAATGGAGGAATTCCGAGGAGCAGCAAAAATTCCCGATCGAATCGACGAAGGACGAAGAGATCGTCGAACCAAGTTTCAAACCTTGGCGCGTCTTTGTCAATCGTGTGGACAGTTATCACGGGAGAAAGCTGGCTGACGTAAGCTTTGGTGAATTATTCGTGCACACAAACAGACGTTTCGCGATGCTCATCGAATTTCTTTCATTTTTCTCCGCGTTTCTGTCGGAGAAGAGAAGAATTTTCTCTCGTAAGGTTTGTAATACTCGTGATCTCCGCTCGGAATTTGAATCGTTTGAACACGAGATAAAAAGGTAGAATTAGACGAGATAAAAAAGTTCAATTTTTGACCGAGGTACGACGAGAGAAACATGCTGTAAAATAGCACGTGCGTTAACCCTTTCGCGACGGCAGAACTAGCCATCAGCACGCCATTAGTCGTCGTGCCATTAGTGCACACCATGAGTGTCTCGCGTTTTTCAAGCTCCCAGTGTGTCCGTGTGAAATCTTAGAGGATTTCGTTGGAACAGCAGAGGACTTAAGGATGCATTGGATAAAGGGAATGTTGTCGAGGCCTTGTTCTGTATTTTGAAATAAATCTTCACTTTGAGTTGTCGAAGCGCGAGCCAGTGCGAAGCATTTAGTGGATGCCGGATATAACCGGCGCTAGTCGCGAAAGGGTTAAAAATGTACTATAAAAAGCTACTACGAGGAACTTCGTTCTATGTTTAAAGAGAAAATAGAAAAAATGCGTATATTTCCCTCGTCTACGTGTGGATCGGGGTGGACGTGTGCACGCAAGGGTGCAACGTATTAGAACGATGTACCGGGTGTCTCTGCTCGACTTCAGTGCAATGGAACATTTCTGTCTGTTGAGGGGTTATATTAAAAAAAATGACTCGTGTGGAGTAAGGTAGGTAAATAATTATATTTCAGACGATGTTCACAAGACGGGCGAACAATTAGAACTGCCTACAAAACGTGGTGACAGTGTGCACATTTACACCTGGGGTGTTCGCAGGCATCCCCAAACCATATTTAGCGGACGTAGTCATAAACGTACCGTGAAGAAGAACTCGCTTCTTCCAATATTCTAGGATGTCGAGTTTTCCACGCAGTACACATAAAAGATTTTGCTTCAGCACTGTTGTTGTTGGAAAAATAGGAAAATAATCGAGGAGTTGATTGTTTTATTTATAGACAGAAGTGTTTATTTTTCATTATTATCTTTCCTTTAGCCTATCACATATTTAAAATACGAATTTAAATCGCAAATCGTCGATCACTGATCACCGAAGATTGCCAAGTAAAAAACGACCACATTAGAAAAATGTACAAAAACACTGAAACGTGAAGAAGTATTTAATTCAGTAGACGAAGTTTGGAAGACACTTTTCGAACACCCTGTATGCATGTACCCCATAGTATCGATTTCGAATTAGTTCCGGCACATCCTCTTTAAACATCCTCCAGGTAGGATCTTTTTTTAACAAGCGAGTGCAACGCTGCTGCCTGCAAATTACAGGTAAATTGCGTGCCGGCGAATTCGCGGTCGCGTTGATCGATAGTCACCGGTTTCCATCGAAGCGACTTGAACTTACTTTCTCGTGTGTACGTTGTGGTAATTAGGGGAATGGTGCGTGTAATACCGTGGTTGGCTCTCACAGGGCAAAAAGTAACGACGTAACTTGAACAAATATTACCCCATAAGTAAACCGTAACCTCAAATAAAAGGTGTGCGGTACGTTTCAATCCAAATATAGTCTGAGCTGAATATTTTGATGCAAATATGTGCATATGTGGGAAATGTTCTAAAGAAAAAACTGATAAGAATTAATTGAATTATTTATTTATACTCTCCGAGGACACTGACATTTATTTTTTTTTTTGAAAATTCAAAATTATGGTTATAATTGCTCATAATTTGTGGCCCTTTTCACCAGCTTTATCGTGTCAATTTTATATCCGTAAACTTCAGAACGCACGAAATGTGCGTTTTATCCAATATTTGTGATGAAAAAAGAAATTGAAACATAACGAACACCTAAGTATACATTACATAATCCCTTAACAAGAAAAACAGTCTAATTGCTAGCAATTTTAAATGAATAAAATGTGTAACTATGTAAAAAATCGGATCACTCTTTTCTAACCTAAAAAAAATCGTCCTTCGAGAGGTTAACGAGGGTCTAAATAGAAGATTATGCGAGCAAAGGTTCGGAACGCAAAATTGAGGTTATGTTACGAATATATAGCTTGCATGTTTCAATACTTGAAGTAATTCTCTTTAGTCGGAATAAAGACAGCAATAAAGTTTCGTAGAACCGAGGTGTTAAGGTAAAAATAATCTCATAGAAACGAGGTTTTAAGGTGAAAATAATTTCACAGAAACGAGGCTTTAAGATCAAAATAATTTCAGCGTAACCGCACGAACCTCCGAATTTTATTTCATCGAAGTAATAGAATATTTTGCATATCTGTTTCGCGCTTCTCTAAATTCCACTCGGAAATCGCGGAAACTGGAAATGTTAATATTTCAACGCAACGTCGATACGTGATAATTACGTAACACGGTCTGCGACACGGTCCACGGACGATGGGTTATTCATGGAGCGTGTCCGTCGTGGAAAAGCTCGTGAATGGCGGATGAATTTTCATGGCCGACAATGCTGTTCGTTTAACAGTGGAAGCCAAGCTGCAGTTTAATCGGCGAATTTAGGCGACCGCTTTCACGCTTTGATTTTGTCGCGGAAGGGGGAGATCTAGGCTCTATTCATAAAAGGACATATCGAAAGTAGCGCGTGCAATTGAACGTATCCTTGAAAATTGATTGAAATTTATTATATTTGCAAAAATCCGACAAATCGTCGAAATTGGATTACTCTTATCTTCTAATGGTGTTTCGTTAAAATTCTTACTTCAAATTTATCGCAAATCATCGCTGAACTTGAAATTTGTAAACAAGCCAATCAGAAAAAAAACTGGTCGCGCGTGACAAACGGTGAAAATTCGATTATTCATATTTCCCAAGGATATTCTATCGAACTTCTTATTTCGAATTTATCTCAAATTGAATTCGTGCAAGTGTACAGTAGATGGACAATCGTAAAACAAAGCAGCCCGAGAAAAATTAATCGCTCATAACAAAACGTGACAATCGAAATTCATATTTCAAATCTGTTCGAATTTATTTGAAATTCGCTTGGTGCAAGTGTACAGTAGATTAACGAGCATAAATCATCGTTGATCGTAAATTTTTTAAACAATCTAGCCTAAGAAAAATTTCTCGCTCCTAACAAAACGTGAAAATTGGATTACTTACATTTTCCAATGATACACTATCGAAATTCTTATCTCGAATTTCATTGAATTTATGCAAAGTGCACAGTAGAGGAACGAGCACAAATCATCGTTGAACTTGAAATTCTTTTAAACAAACCGGCCTGAGAAAAACTGATCGCTCGCGTTACGATCAAGCGAACAATAACGTATTTCCTGGTCCATTGTTCCCTATCCTTAATAACAACGGGAATATTAAAATCACCAAGAGATAAACGCACCGGCTTGCGCCTAATGAAGCCATTACTCTACTCTCGCGTTAAAGAGGTGGTGATTCCCCACAGTTCCCCGAGCAACACCATCCTACGTCTCTCCGGCTAAAAATAAGGCAATCAATCAGCTCATACATACAGATCGCTGCAAACGAACTATAATTATTCCCGGCGTAGGGAGCAACAAAAAACTACTTTCCCATTCAATTAATCTACGAAAGCCAGGAAGCGTTCGAACATTTTCACAGAGAATTACTCAATCGTAACTACTTCTGATTTAATTTGCAACGTGAACCACGCTTCCTCGAATAAATTACCAGCCTGTTCTAAACGTAAACAATATTTACACGCGATACGATTCGATTATTTCGATCGATATCGCAGATTCGAAAATGGAATTTTCCGCGCGAAAATCACGATAGATATCACGGCCGCGCGTCGGAAGGTCCCTCGAACGTCGTTAATTAAACAACCCTTTGACCGGCTAAATTCAATCGCGTCAGAGATTCGACTGGAAACCGCTGGATGGTTGAATTTCGAGCGGAAATCGCGCTTTTCGCCGCGTCGTCGAAACACCGAGCGTAATAATCGTCTTTGATCGTTGTAATAAAGTTCCTTGATGAAAATTCGCCTCCCGACACAAAGTGGAATCGATGCAGCGAATGTTTGACGCGGACAAACTTCACAGAAATAGTGTATCATCGATGAATTCTGTTCCTTCAATTTCAACAGCGATAACCGATGAAAATTTCAGCACCTCTCCGAGCGTGTTTACGTGAATCCGCAAGCAGAAGAGCTGGCAGAAGAAGAAGAAGAAGAAGAAGAATACGAAGGAGAAACAGACGAGGTTGAAAGAAGAGAGGAGAAATTAGAGGATTCGCCAAAAAATTACGAAATAATCGGGACAATTTCAGATCCAGACGTAAGAAACACTTTCAGCATGATTAACACCCGGCTACTTTTCACCGACGATTCATTCATCGTCCCCAAGAGGTTCCTTCGCGAATCTATTTCTCTACTTCGTCGCGGAATAACGAGAAGGGGATGATTCGAGCCAGTCGTTTGTACATATTTCTTTCGCTAGCCACCCTTGGACCGAAGAAAATTCGCGACAATTTCTTTATGCTTTCTTCTGCTTCTTGTTTTTTTCTCGTACAAATTCAATACAGCATTTCTCTTCTCTTTCTCCCCGTTGAATTTTCCTTCGAAACAGCAACGCGTTGTAACACTTGAAAAAAGAAAAGGTCCTCCGTCGACCCTCTTCCACGCTTCAATTCGCTTTTATTACATTGAATCTTACTTTCCCTTCAGAACCCGACGCCAGAGGACGTGACTATGATTATAAAGGAGCCGAGAGATCGAGACGCCCTATTGGAAGAGCTGATGAAGTGCGGCATCGTGATATACGATATCGCGGAGAACGAGGACCAGGTCGAGGAGGCTCGATGGGCGATGCAATGTTAGTGGAGAACCTCTTCGAGAGCTACGATTAGCTCTATCGAACGCGAAACGAGCGTCAATTGCGATGGAACCGGCTACGCCCAGCTCGTAACGCGAGTCGTTACTTCACCGCGAGGTTTCAATTCGCGTGTCGAGCTTATTAAAATGGAAGGGAACGATTGAAGTTACGGGGGATGGTTCCAAAAGTTTGTAATTCCTTTTGAGTTTGTCGAAGTGTTGATTAACTCTTTGCGGTCGTGTTTAGCTCAGACATGGGCAGGTTGGAAATAATTTTCATCGAACGAACGCTGATAGTATAATTCGAGATTATAGATGCAAAATTTATCTTATTTTTAACTTTACGTATGTTTCACCCGACAGTATGTGGTGTCACTTTGTATAAAAATTATATTTTATATTTCTGCATCGTGCGATATCAATGCTCTGACGGCTGAGAACAGACATACGACCATAAAGGGTTAAGCCTGTAACTGTCGATACACCGTTTTTGGGACGTGAAGTTCGATATGGAGTCTACGAAACTCCTCAACTTCCAGTTGGTTTATACGTAAATGTAGAACATTTCTGACTTTTCTTACTGATTTACCTTTATTACACATTTTAATAATAAATAAATAGAATGGAAGAGAAAAAGATAGAATCAGCGGAGTCTCTGAATGGAAGAGTGAAATTGGTGGAAGAATTGGCGAAGAAGAAAAAATGAAAGGATAAAGGGGAAAGGAATGATTCCCCTGAGATAAATGTGTTGTTGAAATATGTACGAATATGGGAGGAATATCGTAGATTCTAATACTCTTTTAAAAACGTCGAGGAGTTAAGAGGTATATGAGTCTTAAAGGACGCTGCGTTGTGTGCTGAAGATATTTACCGCTGCGGTGGGTTTATCCTTGAATTCTCTTCCTTTTCCCGTCATTATAACCGGGGATGATGTTCTTTTTATTGGTTCTGTGTGCGTGAGTAGAGGTACGGTGTATCGTAATACGTGGACATCTACCTTAATGGTGGATCCAGGACAGATAAGACGTGTAATATCTGCGCTGTGATGTTGAGAAATCGAGACTACGGTATTATGGGTGTGTTTGATATAGCGTAAGGTAGTGGAGTAAAGGGGACGTAGGTTGTATAATGTTTAGTGGACGTAGTAGGGTTACGCAACTTGACTGTGACGAGCAGGATCCTCTCTTGCTCGGTGGAGCACGAGGATTAACTTGATGTAGGGATCCTTGAGATACCGGGGTTACAAGGTCGCAGGGACCCCAAGATTGTAGGATTTTTAGTGTCACAGGGCTCTTGAAGTCGCAGAGTCCCCAAGGTTTCAAGGATTCTTGAGATCTCAGGGTCCTCGAGGTCGCGGATTTCTCAAAGTTTCGAGGATTTTTGAGCTCTCAGGGCCCCACAGATCCCAGAATTTCCAAGGTTACAAAATCCTCAGTGTCCCAAGGACCCTTGGGGTCACAGTTTCCAAAGTCTCAAGGATTTCTGAGATCTCAGGATTCCCAAGGTCGCAGAGTTCTCAAGGTCCTAAAGATTTCTGAGATCTCAGGGCCCTCTAGGTCTCAGGGTCCTCCGGGTCTCAGGATCCTCCAGGTTTCCGAGCCCTCAGGGTTACAGAGTCTCCAAGATCCCAAGGATTTCTGAGATATCAGGGTCCCCGAGGTCGCGGAGTCCTCAAGGTCCCAAGGATTTCTGAGATCTCAGACTCCTCTAGGTCCCAGGGTCCCCAAGGTCGCAGAGTCCTCAAGGTCCCAAGATCCCAAAATTTCCAAAGTCACAAATTCCCCAATGTCCCAAGAATCCTCAGAGTCACAGGGTCTCCAAGGTCCCAAACATCCTCGAGATCTCAGGGTCCTTAAGGTCACAAAGTCCTCTGGATCCCAACGTCCGCGATATCCCAGGGTTCCTAAACTCACAAAGTTCCCAAAATCTCAGGGTTCCCCAAATCTCGAGAATCCCCAGTCACAGGGTCCTCGAAATCCTAGGAATCCCTGAGGTCGCAGAGTTCCCAAAATCCCACTTCTCCCAAAATAACACAATCCCCCAGGATTCCAAAGATCAAAGAGTCCTTAATATCGAAAAGTCCTCGATATCGAAGAGTCCCCAAGATCCCAAAGTTCCCACAATCTCAAAATCCTCAATGCCCCAGAATCCCCCAAATTCAAACACTAGATCCTTGAACCAAATAACTTTCACTTTCTCATTTCGCCCGTTACTTTCAGCCATCGTTCAAGAGTTAGAAAAGATGGAACAAGCAGCACCGAAAGCCTTCAAACGCAACAACGAAGTACGATACTTCGTACTGATATCCACTCTAATGACCTGGGCTCTCACGAAACCCTTAAATCCAGACGAACCTAACCTACCATTTACCGAGGAAGACTATCGAAAACGAAAGCCTCATCCAAACTTTAAACCTCACATCCAATGCGAGAAGGAAGTAGTAATAACCAGAAAGAAGACCAAATTAAAGGACAAGCTAAAAACATTGGTAATTTGCTGTGGAATTACTTACGGCGACGAACAAAGCTCTCTACATCATTTATTCAAGATGGCGTGGCAAAATTCTCCGTTCCTACCGATATTCGGAAAAGGGAACAATAAAATTCCCCTGTTGCATGTTCGCGATCTGATCTCGTGAGTTTCACGAAATATCGCAATTAAGCGTAAATGATTTTTCAACGATGCACTTTTCACGTACACAGTGTAATATTAGACGTGTTGCAAAATTGGCCACCGTTGCGATACATCGTAGCTGCAGAACAAGAACCAACTTCACAAACCAACATCGTCAAGGTATCCTGATAAAAACTCTCTATTTTATATTCCATTTACTATATTCCCCGTCGAAATGTATTTTCTACGAACTTTTCACTTATTCCCTCGACGTTACCCTTTTCGACTACTCTGCTCTTACTTCCACGCTTATTTCACTCCTCGATTCTATTTCCTGCAGTTATGTTCGATATTTCCCATTTTGCAATTCCCCACTGTGTTTCTGTAAGATTGCATCTGCACTTCCTGCGCTGAGGCTTGTTGCTTGAATGGTAGTGCGTTAGAAAGGGAATTAATTGAGGGTATCAACAAGTGTTCTATCTTATCTCTCGAATTCTGTCTACTACTAATCTCAACAGTTGCATGTATATATAATATCCCTTCGTATCTCACGTTAATACGTTAAAATTCTTTTGTCTAAATATTCCTGCTCTAACAGAATTCCTCTTTACTTCAGATATAAACGTCTGCTTCGACGATTTATGCTTCCTCTGCAGTCTGGCATAAAGATTTCCTCGTTATTATCTACAACACTTAATCAGCTAATTAACAGGCTTTTAAAAATCTATTTAATTTAACGCACCGTATAAAATTGTCGTAAATCACAACGTGGAAAATTCTATAAAAAAAAAAAAAAATGTACGATCGCTGTTACAAGTGGTAAAACAGATTTTGGACAAAGATGGCGACCAGGAAGTAACAGTTTCATAAGTATCCAGTTTTTAGTACGCTGGTTAATAACTCGTCGTACATCTGTATGAGGCGCGAAATGACTGATAGCCCGAGAGTTCAACGTGTCAACAGCTAACAGATGATCTCGAGATGGATATGTCTTGTTACGAATTAGTTCTGCTCACGGTTTGAGTAGCATCATCACGCCGAGCAATTGCCGCGGAGAACGTGTTGCGTGTTTTACACCGTACGTGTAATCTTAGGCGGGATTAACTTGCGAATTAAAAAAAAACTCGACAACCTTGGCATTCGAAGATACGCGCATCAAGATTTCCTCGTTTCTTTCTAGCTTTTTCTTTGCCGCGCGAGATCGGTCTAGGTAAAAAGGTAATTCTAAACGAGTTGGGTGTAATTTTCGAGTTTGGAGATATAAGTGATTGGATAAAAATTCTTTTGACAAGGAGATCGCAAGAAGTATGAAATTTCCATCGAGTTGAGTTTACGTGATTTACGAAAATTTTAAGGAATTCAAGGTGTACACTTAAAATACGTTTAAAAAATATTAGATAGCAGTGAATTACTGTAATTGAATGGGTAAACGCATGGATAATTATCAGGTCACCCTATGAATTTTGTAAAGAAATTTAGATCGATGTTTCAAACTTCTAAACTTTATAAAAAAATATCTATAAAAGTTCTTTAGTTTTTAATTAAAATATTTTTCACGTTTGAGACAAACTTATAGGATAACCTGATATTTTATTTTCGCACTGATTGAGAGTTCAAATGATAATCAAAATAAATGTTGCTGGATTAACCAGTTCTCTTAATTTTTCACTAATTTCTCGAAAACGAATGCTCCTCGTAAAATGATTCAAATGGAAATAATCATTTTTGTCAAAATACAAAATTTTTCACCATTTCACTACCCGTAAGTATCACATAACCTCAAAACTCTAAGTTCGCCTTTGGTCGTAACGTTCGCTGCTTTTATTACATCTCGCGTAATGAGAGATGAGAACGAGCAAAATGTACGCTTCGAGTAATGTATCATCGAAATATATACGTACCTGTTTCGTAGAAAATCAGCAGAGCACTAAGCACCGGCAAGGTGAAAAAGATCGCGGAGGAGGAAGCTTTCTTATTGCCGGAAATCACGCAACGAACATTTGACCTGATGATGATGAACCTAATTGTCGATCCTGTGTACATCACCGATAGGATATCTTGGCACCTCGATGCACCATTTCGTGACAACATCAATGCTATTGTGAAGGAGTACAAAGCAGCACGGAATTTGCAACCCATACGAATAATTGTTCTAGGACCTCCAGCATCTGGCAAGACCAAGATCGCGCGTCATCTTGCGGATCATTATCGTATTCATTACGTGCATGTGAAGCCTTTGATCGTGGAAACGATCGAGAAATTGGTTAGTTTAAATATTTCACTAAGAATATTGTTACGTCGTTGAAGTCACTTTTCAATATCGATGAGAAAGTTGTCTTTATAGAGAGAATTGATTTTATTCGAAGAAAGTCTGTTTAATACACTATAAATAATAAAATGTCACATTTGTTTAAATTGGTAAAAAATGAGGTACTCACTGAAAATATTCTCATTCGATAATTTAATTATTTGTTTGTTGAACAGTAATCCCATTTAAAATTGCAAACAGGAAAAAGTTTTCGAAAGAAATACTGTAGCAAGTCTCGTTTTAAATACACTGACAGAGCCACAGAAAAAATCTAGTCTCTTAAAGTATACGTTCTCTAAAACAAATTCTAGAAACAATGTCTAAACAGAATAGAACAGAATAAAAGTAGAATAGAATAACACTGTTCAGCCACAAAAATACTCTCAACTCGTCACACTTTGAAACGTCAAAAGACACTTGTCATTAATCACGCGAGTATAACCTAAAATGCGTTTAAAACAGACAAATGAGATCGAAGAGGCGAGAGTAGCACAAGATGAAGCCGAACAGGCAGGCGAAAACGAAGAAGAAGAAGAAGAAGAAGACGTAGAAGAAGAAGAAGGAGCAGTAAACGTCGAAGAAAGGCAAGAGTTGTTAGACGAAATAGAGCGAAACATGCAGAGAACCAATGGTCGTCTGGACGATGCACTTCTAAACAAGTCAGTCGAAACTTCCAGCTGTTGAACATTGAACTTTACTGTCGCGGTTATGTAACTATACAGCTGATGCGCATTATGTGCATCTATCGCGGACACTCACCTCAATCCGTGGTAAATAATGCACTAATCCGACGTCAAGCCACTGCACATTCATTTAGTTAACCGCTTCGTTCGCCCCTTGTCGCGATTGACGTGACGGTAATCGTTCGTTCCCGCGCAATCTGATTTATCGACCGACGTTCGTGGTAATCGCGCGATAGAACGGGCTACGAACCGCTTTAAAGGCGGCTCCTCATGGATTCTCCACTCGGGAGAAATTTAATTTTCACGATATTCTGGTTCCTCGTGGAAGGGAACGCATGATATCCGCGTTAACACGATCACAATATCGATTCATGTATTATCGATTCATCTATAGTCCTAAAGATGCGTTCTCATGCGTTTAATGTGCGCTGCGAAGCATTCAAAGGCACGTGACCCCTTTTGAGCTAATTTCACGTTCCTACGTGCGGAACATTCGCTACGTGTTTCATTCGAAAGACGGATGGATTCTTACATGTGAAACGTATAATGTTGAAAGTGTATTGTTCGAATTTTTAGTGGAAATCGTTATTGCGTGTTAGTGTATATTTCAGTGTTTGGATTAGGTAGTGTGTAAAGAATAGACTTCTGACTTTTTATGAATATAATTAAACAAATGGAAGCTAGATAGGCAATTATTTTATTCGCTAAATATTATATTGAGTACTTTACTTTAGGTTTATTTGTATATTTTTCCTTATTACGTGCATTGTGTGAATTTTTTTGCTCTCGAATTTTCCATAAATGCATAAAAATACGTAGTTTCGTACCGAAGAAATGAAGTTAACTTTATGGAATAAAAAATTAAAGTTTAATTAAATGATTTTTATAGGTTATTTTCATCGAAACCTTGACCTTATTCTAACACTTCCACAATTTCCAATGAATTTTTTCACGTAGCTCTTCTATTTCACTTTCATACATATGTAGGTTATGTTTTTTTACTTCCTTGTGATACTCCCTTTTAATAGCAGATCGTGTATGAAAATAATATGGAGTAACGTACTATTATACATTACGAAAACTGCGCACATTTTATGAATAATATAAAAAAAAATCTGTGCACTGGTAATTTAAAAGCGTATCGAAATATTTCAAGATTAAAGTTTACCTCTTCCATAGAGATTGTATACGCAACAGGTTAAGTGACTAATCGAAACAAGATTTGTCGACACAATCCATTATATTAACTGCATACTGTTTACCTTATGGGAATACACATTGAATTATTGAAACTATTTTACAGTTCCTCGAATTCTACCAGCTGTTACCGTATTTCTCGGAAGGAAACTTCTGATCACATTTACTGCAAATGGGAGATCTGATCATAGACATTGGCGTTTAATCGCATTTCTATGCGAAACGCACGGCATGTTGCTCTTTTAGACGCTTTGAGGCAACCACGATGGCATTCATACGCGCCTTGTAATGGTCCTTCAGCTTTTCAAAGCAAGCTGCTCCATTGAAAATGACTCTTTTTTAATGCTTCGAGTACGTCCTTGCGCGGCATGATTTACGAGCCACAAGAGAGCTCCAAATATTACGGAAAATGTTCCGTTATACACGGTAGGAATTTATTAATATTTTTTCATATACCGTGTTCCATAAAAAAATTAGTTTTGTAATTAAATACTTCTATAGAATTTCGTCTGTTTGTTGAACAATTTTATTATTAATTTTCTCGATGAAAGCTGTGCTTAAATCAGTGTAGATCAAATTCTAACCTAACCTATTTAGTAAGGTTAGAAAGCTTCGCTAGGCGTCTGCTACCATAATACAGTGATACAGAATTAAGAAATATTCCCAATATTATATAGAAATTATAATAATTACAGATTTTAATAATAAATTATAAATATTCCCACAGATAGATGGGAAACATGTCTTTCAGCGAGTGTGATTACTTTTCCCTGGAAACGTGGCAATTTTCTCATAGCAAATAACACACGAAATATGGAAGAAACTCGTCTAGCACATTGCACGTTACAGGATTGAAGATCCGCCTTAATAAACCTTGCAATTCTACGCGAGACACGTTAAGCTTTCAATCTCGATCGTAATAAATCACAATAAAAATTGTATCCTCTATGGTGTGTATTGAAAAGAGATGAATGAAGGAAGGACGAAGGGATTAAAGTAATCGAGGATTTTCCTGAGAACTTTATTAACTCGCGAATCGTTTTATCCTCCCTATATACACGCAAAACATAGATATGTACGATAGGTGAAAAGCTCGTTGAAAACGTCGCGATACAATCGGAAGCGGCGTAACGGGAACGGAAGGCTGTCAAGGCTTTGTCGAGCTTTTTTCAGTTCAACAAGATTCCTCCTACTTTTTTTTTCTCCCTTTCCTCTGTCGTACGAGTTTAACTGGCCCGGAAACCGGGCAACGATTTCACAAATACCACGCGGAACAGTTGCGA
>NW_017100231.1:3177166-3177859 GCF_001263275.1 Habropoda laboriosa | reverse complement strand
CGTTATTCGATCAGAGAATTAGGTAGTGACGCGAGAACTTCGCGAGGGGAAATTGTTAGCGGAAGAAGGGAGAGTTGTGTGTATGCTGGAAAACAGATTGGAAATTAAAAATAAAACAGGTTCACGGGTAAGAGGATCTGTGGTGTTCACGTTTGCGTGGCTCTATAGTCGGGGCTAACGACTCGACTTATCAAGGTCACTTGGTAATATCAAGTTTAAAGATCTCTTTTCACTCGTTGTTGTTATTTATTTGGAAATTTTGGGATATCACTTTTGAAACATTCTGTATTTAATGATAATAAGAATAATTATAACGACGTCTTATGAAGTGAAATAAAACTTCAAGGTACCATTTTTTATTTCTTTCTTTCTTTCTTCCTTTCTTTCTTTCTTACATTTTTTAATTTATTTCTTTATTTATTTCTTTACTTTATTTCTCTACTTCTTTATTTATTTATTTATTTAGCAAGTAAACAGTTCAAACTAAATATTTGAAATCCCAAATCAAATATAATACAGAGATTTCATCAGGGACTTTGTGGTTAGTGGGACAAGGTGACGTGGATTAGCATTCACTCTGATAAAATCGATTCGACACTATTAGCTGATACGTGTATGTGTGTTTATTGACAGCTGTCAGAGTACCCTCACTACTATTTATTAATATTCGGATTTCAATCATACTGAAACCTG
>NW_017100231.1:3168236-3177130 GCF_001263275.1 Habropoda laboriosa | reverse complement strand
AGTGAGCAAAATATTCGACTCAGACTATAGCAGATTCTAACAGAGCCACTTACAAAACTTGCATCAAACACGATCTATCCATTCGCGTCTCCGTTGAGTTTCACGCTAACGGAGGCAGAAGAAACTTCACAGAACTACGTTTCACTCGTAGAACAATCTTTCTCTCCCAAAAATTCAACGCCTAGGATCCAGGGTTACGCAATAACGTCCGATCGATCCCATTTTACGACTACTCGCGTCGTCACGCTCATTCGCCTCACGATTGCCTTCGCGCGAAGCGAACCTTTCCGGAAGTTATTATCGGAGAATTTCCGAATGAACTGTACGTCGCGTATAATACCGTTTCAGATTGTTCCTGAGAAAGTTACGCTCGAAAGAGTCGTCGAATCAAGGCTACGTCATGGACGGCCATCCGAAGACGTTCGAGCAGGCAAAAGAGTTGTTCGGTGGGGGAAATTTGAACGAATTAGAGGAGGAAATTGAGGAGGAAGATGAAACGGATACAATGGACACAGTAATGCCTGAATTGGTTGTGTCGTTGGAAGCGAGCGACGATTTTCTCAAGGAACGAATTATTCAACGACCCGAGAGGGAGATCCAAGGCACCCATTATACCGAGGAGCACATGATGCGTCGTTTGAAGGAATACAGGTATACAGGGTGTCCTGCGTAAAACATGCCACCTAATTATCTTCTCTTACCGTGGATTTACGAGAAAATTTTTAAACATAATTTGAACGATTTCAAAATGAGTGACAAGAGGTGAATAAGATGGAAGGAAAAATTGTTTTATAAATGTCATTCTTTCTGTTTTTTCAAGGTCGCCTATATATATTTTTCTACTTTTTTATAAATTTCATTTTTTTTTTGTTTTTCCAAGGTCACCTATATTTTTCTACATGAATGTCTATATTTCTTTTTCTACTGTACGTTGCGGCACAATAATTTGAACTTCAGAATTTCAAAATCAAACTGTGAAACTTTTCTTCCTCCCACCTTGTTCACCCTTTGAAACCACCTAAATTACGTATACAAATTCTCTCGAGCCACCGTAGTTACACAAGAGTCACACAGTTGGCACAAGTCACCTGTTTCGCGTGACCCACCCTGTACACAACTTTCGAGAGAACGTTGTCCCTACTCGTCGACGTGGCCTCTCAAGGTTAATTAAATTCCAGGTGGTTTTTATGAAATTCTAAGGGAGTGTATTTTACACGTGGAGTTTAATTAATCGAAATTTTAACAGTGATCGCGCAGTTTGTAACAACTTTGCGAGTACACTCGAGGGGTTACACGAAATTGGGTAAATAATAAGTTGCCGCGCTTGTTTACCTCGATACAAAGTTCACTTCTTTTCGTTTTCTTTTACAAAACAATAGTAGAATTTATCACATTTCCATATTACAAAAACATTCTCGCGTCGTTTGAGGTTTACGATGGAAACTGATACGACACTGTGTACGGTGTAACATACGCGAAGTAATGGAATTTTGACGTAACTCTTTGATGTACTCCGAGAGACCGATACGACTGGAAACATTATTCACGCAGCGTTTATCGTTCGCGTTTCGAACGTATCGACGAAACATCAAAACAATTGCGTACGAGGGAAATTATAACGCTACAATGGAAAACATTATCGAACGGAGCGATAACCGATGACAAGAGTCGTTATTAAAACCTTGAAACATGCGGCGTGGAATTCAAGCGTCGTTTATTACTCGAAACACAAAATTATCGCGTTGTAGTTGATGATTTGCAACTTTTTGGACAATCAGTACGAAACAGAAGAGCGAATAAAAGTCCAGACAAATCTCATAAAATTTTCATTCTTATTTGTTTCTCGTTTTTATCGGTTTTTTTTTTTTAAGAAGACAAACACAGACGACAAATTATCGCGGATCGCGATGTAGTCGATGATTTGTAACTTTTTGGGCAATCGATACGAGACAGAACGAGGAATAAAAGTCCAGACAAATTTTGTGGAATTTTTATACCTATTTGTTGCGGTTTTATCGGGGTTTTTTGGGAAGAGAAACACCGGCGACAAATTGTCGCATTTTTGGGCAATCAATACGAAAGAGGTCGACGAATTTTGTGAAATTTTCGTACCCATTGTTTTACGGTTTTATCGGTTTTTTTTTTTTTAGGAAGAGAAACACAGACGACAACACGCCCTTGCAGTTTTTCGACGAAATTGAAATTCACCCGCTGATCATCGACATAGAGGGCGACGTCTGTCCCGATATGTTCCCCACGATTTATCAGTGCCTCCAGAGAGTAGGCCTGCCGAGAAACTACGGTGAGAAATGCCCTTTTACGTTGCCGAATTCTTCATTTGTCATCTCAGCGGCGGAGACAATCTTTTCTTCTCACCGTCGAAAAATGTGTATCGGAACAACTTTTCTGTAAATAACGTTACTCGATAATTCAATCCCGACCCAAGTTCATTACAGTTACACCAACTTTTTTATTTTTCTTCCTCTCAACGTGAATCACCGGCCAGATCCTTCAATCTCACTTTCCATTCTCGTGCATTAGCAAAACTTTCCACGGAGTAGATTTTTTATTCTTCAGTGAGCAAAATATTCGACTCAGACTATAGCAGATTCTAACAGAGCCACTTACAAAACTTGCATCAAACACGATCTATCCATTCGCGTCTCCGTTGAGTTTCACGCTAACGGAGGCAGAAGAAACTTCACAGAACTACGTTTCACTCGTAGAACAATCTTTCTCTCCCAAAAATTCAACGCCTAGGATCCAGGGTTACGCAATAACGTCCGATCGATCCCATTTTACGACTACTCGCGTCGTCACGCTCATTCGCCTCACGATTGCCTTCGCGCGAAGCGAACCTTTCCGGAAGTTATTATCGGAGAATTTCCGAATGAACTGTACGTCGCGTATAATACCGTTTCAGATTGTTCCTGAGAAAGTTACGCTCGAAAGAGTCGTCGAATCAAGGCTACGTCATGGACGGCCATCCGAAGACGTTCGAGCAGGCAAAAGAGTTGTTCGGTGGGGGAAATTTGAACGAATTAGAGGAGGAAATTGAGGAGGAAGATGAAACGGATACAATGGACACAGTAATGCCTGAATTGGTTGTGTCGTTGGAAGCGAGCGACGATTTTCTCAAGGAACGAATTATTCAACGACCCGAGAGGGAGATCCAAGGCACCCATTATACCGAGGAGCACATGATGCGTCGTTTGAAGGAATACAGGTATACAGGGTGTCCTGCGTAAAACATGCCACCTAATTATCTTCTCTTACCGTGGATTTACGAGAAAATTTTTAAACATAATTTGAACGATTTCAAAATGGGTGACAAGAGGTGAATAAGATGGAAGGAAAAATTGTTTTATAAATGTCATTCTTTCTGTTTTTTCAAGGTCGCCTATATATATTTTTCTACTTTTTTATAAATTTCATTTTTTTTTTGTTTTTCCAAGGTCACCTATATTTTTCTACATGAATGTCTATATTTCTTTTTCTACTGTACGTTGCGGCACAATAATTTGAACTTCAGAATTTCAAAATCAAACTGTGAAACTTTTCTTCCTCCCACCTTGTTCACCCTTTGAAACCACCTAAATTACGTATACAAATTCTCTCGAGCCACCGTAGTTACACAAGAGTCACACAGTTGGCACAAGTCACCTGTTTCGCGTGACCCACCCTGTACACAACTTTCGAGAGAACGTTGTCCCTACTCGTCGACGTGGCCTCTCAAGGTTAATTAAATTCCAGGTGGTTTTTATGAAATTCTAAGGGAGTGTATTTTACACGTGGAGTTTAATTAATCGAAATTTTAACAGTGATCGCGCAGTTTGTAACAACTTTGCGAGTACACTCGAGGGGTTACACGAAATTGGGTAAATAATAAGTTGCCGCGCTTGTTTACCTCGATACAAAGTTCACTTCTTTTCGTTTTCTTTTACAAAACAATAGTCGAATTTATCACATTTCCATATTACAAAAACATTCTCGCGTCGTTTGAGGTTTACGATGGAAACTGATACGACACTGTGTACGGTGTAACATACGCGAAGTAATGGAATTTTGACGTAACTCTTTGATGTACTCCGAGAGACCGATACGACTGGAAACATTATTCACGCAGCGTTTATCGTTCGCGTTTCGAACGTATCGACGAAACATCAAAACAATTGCGTACGAGGGAAATTATAACGCTACAATGGAAAACATTATCGAACGGAGCGATAACCGATGACAAGAGTCGTTATTAAAACCTTGAAACATGCGGCGTGGAATTCAAGCGTCGTTTATTACTCGAAACACAAAATTATCGCGTTGTAGTTGATGATTTGCAACTTTTTGGACAATCAGTACGAAACAGAAGAGCGAATAAAAGTCCAGACAAATCTCATAAAATTTTCATTCTTATTTGTTTCTCGTTTTTATCGGTTTTTTTTTTTTAAGAAGACAAACACAGACGACAAATTATCGCGGATCGCGATGTAGTCGATGATTTGTAACTTTTTGGGCAATCGATACGAGACAGAACGAGGAATAAAAGTCCAGACAAATTTTGTGGAATTTTTATACCTATTTGTTGCGGTTTTATCGGGGTTTTTTTGGGAAGAGAAACACCGGCGACAAATTGTCGCATTTTTGGGCAATCAATACGAAAGAGGTCGACGAATTTTGTGAAATTTTCGTACCCATTGTTTTACGGTTTTATCGGTTTTTTTTTTTTAGGAAGAGAAACACAGACGACAACACGCCCTTGCAGTTTTTCGACGAAATTGAAATTCACCCGCTGATCATCGACATAGAGGGCGACGTCTGTCCCGATATGTTCCCCACGATTTATCAGTGCCTCCAGAGAGTAGGCCTGCCGAGAAACTACGGTGAGAAATGCCCTTTTACGTTGCCGAATTCTTCATTTGTCATCTCAGCGGCGGAGACAATCTTTTCTTCTCACCGTCGAAAAATGTGTATCGGAACAACTTTTCTGTAAATAACGTTACTCGATAATTCAATCCCGACCCAAGTTCATTACAGTTACACCAACTTTTTTATTTTTCTTCCTCTCAACGTGAATCACCGGCCAGATCCTTCAATCTCACTTTCCATTCTCGTGCATTAGCAAAACTTTCCACGGAGTAGATTTTTTATTTCGTCAGGATTAACCGCGGCGGAGGCGAGGGATGCGCGATTGCGCGGCGAGGCGGAAGCGCGTGCAGCGGAAGCCGCCGCGGAGCTGCAAGAAGAGAAGGAGATGTTGGAACGCAAGAGGCTGCGCGAGGAGAAGATGGCTGAATGGGTGAGAATTTATTGTCTTCGCTTGATAACGAAAACCAGTCCGTTTAGATCGCGCGGAATTCAATTCCACTTCAATCATCCGTTTTATAGACTACCGTGCACGATGAAGTTTGGAATGAAGCGCATATTCGTGGGGTGTAAATTTAAATGCCTAATCGCGTTACGGGTGAAATGAAATTCGTAAGATGTTTCCAATTTTGGGGTGACAAAAGTATGCTGAGACGATTGCTGATCCTTTTTGCATTTTAATGAAAAATATTAAGTGTACAAATTAATTCAGTGGATTTATTTATGGAGTCCTGAAGATTTTATCGAATCAACGTCGCCATATTTAATTCCATAACAAGGGTGATGAAAATTCTAATTTTTAATTTTCGATCTTTTGTAAATTTTCTTTTTCATTCTTTACTAAAAATAATTTGCAAGCCTGCTTACATGAGAGTAAGCTTACAATCTTACTGACTGTACTATGGTCGATGTGTACGATGGTTATCTATGAATTAGTGTCGTTTACGTATCTCAAGAAACTCTAACGTTATTCTAATTATTATCTTTATCTTTAACATTTTTATAATGCAAAAAGAAAAAATAAAAAAGTGAACAAAAATGTATTATATTATAATTGCGTCCACATTCGCAGTCCAACGATAAATTACTTTGAACAGTGCTTACTTCCGCTCAAAACTGAACTGAAAGTTTATTCCATTAGAGCACTAATTCTCCACAACCATATTCACGAAAGATTCCATTTCATCTCACACTGAGATTCTCCTAAAAATAAATCCTCCGTTCGTCTTTTTATCCCAATACTCTAAAAATGGCTCTATTTCATTCTTCATCTGTCAAAGGATAATTGATCACGATCTACTTGTTGCTTCCAGCTAAATATCAGTCCAAGTGTTCCACCGAAACAGGTGTTCGATAGATAATCCCGAAGACGGTGAACTTTTATCCGAGCAGTTGCTCCGGATAACGCATCCGTCGAAAGTTACGACCGGTATCGAAGTACCTTTTCCTTCCGAACAAACTGTTGATCGATACCCAAACGCGATGCTTCCTTACTTCCTTCGCTAACTCTCCTCCATTCACGTCGTTTAAAAGAAAAAGCTGTCCATTCGACCTGTGTCGTTATAAAAATTCACCTCGCTTTTTCATCTGAAATTTTCAACGATCGCGCACAATTGCGGCAGATTCTTCTTCGTCGTTGCCCCGCGGTCGTCGATTAAACGGCGATCAATCATCCCCGTGAAAGAAATATATATCTGGCATTTTGCACGCGACACAAGAATTCTGTATCACCTTTACACTTTACTTTCTAAAAACGTCCGATATTATGCAACCGAGGAATAATTAATGAAACGAGTTTATCGTGACGTAAGAAGAATTTTTTCCGTTTTCTTCCCCCTCCTCCTGTAAACGTTATATCACGAGATAAGTTTTCCGAAGTTTTCCGTACTCAGTTTCGTGTTACTACGTAGGTACACGGGCTATTTATATAAAAACGCAACGTCCTTTTTACTTGGATGAAACTCGAGGGACACGCGGAAACAGCCTTTCAGGAGAACAATTCAATAACTTCGTATAGAAAATGACAAAAGAAAGAAGTAGCGACCTGATGCCGGGGATAGATGAAAGAGAATCGCGTTTATATCGATCCTTTGTCTCGGGCAGTTTTCTATTAGCCAGACGGGATAGAGATTATCGAGTTACAGTTGGTGCAATACGAAAATCTGATTGTCGACTGATTTCTTGTACGGTGACGTCTTTTTAATGTCAAAAGTCACGTTTTCTGTACCTATTTCCCGGTTGAAATTGTCGGAATAGATGTAGAAAGTCTCGTCACTCGTGTAAACTATTTCTTTCGTTGAAAAATATCACCTTCGACGTAAAATGTTTTTACGAATATCGTAACAGGTAGAATTTTTCCTGTTTTCTATATAAAGTATTTCACGTCGTTATTCTTTGCTTTAAAAATAATCCCGAAGCGAAGTTGTTTCGATCAAAAATTGTTAGCTTGAACTATGGAAATAACATTTTTTACAAGGAATAAAAATTTGAAGGAGTAATTTTACGGTTTATTTTGTGACGTTGTTGATAAAATGAAAGGTAAACTTTCTTGTTTCTGTATTTTATTCGTACGTTATTTTATATTTTATTTGATCGTTTTGTGGGGATTTTTCGGTTTAAATGTCGCGGTTTAATCTGTCAGTTTAACGAAACGCTTCTTATCTCGCCGGTTGCCCGTAAGTTTTACCCTAACCGCGACGACTTCTGGCGTCCTATAGGATGTACACTCGCGTTCAGAAGTATTGGGACACTTGCTCAATGTGAAGCATTCTAAAATCTAGCGAATTCTACTGAATTTCCACTGAAATCTACTGAATTCCACTGAAATCGACTGAATTCTATTGAATTCCACTGATGTTTACTGAATTTTAGTGAATTCCACTGAATTTCCACTGAAATCGACTGAATTCTATTGAATTCCACTGATGTTTACTGAATTTTAGTGAATTCCACTGAATTTCCACTGAAATCGACTGAATTCTATTGAATTCCACTGATGTTTACTGAATTTTAGTGAATTCCACTGAATTTCCACTGAAATCGACTGAATTCTACTGAATTCCACTGATGTTTACTGAATGTTAGTGAATTCCACTGAATTTCCACTGAAATCTACTGAATTCCACTGAAATCTACTGAATTCTACTGAATTTTACTGAATTCCTACTGAAATCTACTGAATTCTACTGAATTCCACTGAAACTTATTGAATTTTACTGAATTCCACTGAAATCTACTGAATTCCACTGAAATCTACTGAATTCTACTGAATTTTACTGAATTCCTACTGAAATCTACTGAATTCTACTGAATTCCTACTGCAATCTACTGAATTCTACTGAATTCCACTGAAACTTATTGAATTTTACTGAATTCCACTGAAATCTACTGAATTCCACTGAAATCTACTGAATTCTACTGAATTCCCACTGAAATCTACTGAATTCTACTGAATTCCACCGAAATCTACAAAATTTTCTCAAACTCTACTAGAAATCTACTAAAATCTGCTTAATACAAAATTATTTGACACACAAAAGTCACCACAAAAAAAAATCCTAAGACAACAAATCACTAATTCCAGTATCTCCAAGTATAACGAGTACACATGCACACTTCTACCAATACATGACACTAGTTTTGACACTCTACATGACACTCCACACTCTACTCACATGACACTCTAATACTACGCACACAAACACAACGGGTGTCCCAATACTTATGAACGACATTGTACACGACGTATTCACGGGACTTTTTTGCGCAACAAATCAAAAAGCTTTTTGTAGGTACGTCTGTTCGTGTCTCCTTTCGTGTATTTATGTTATCTTTCCCGGTGGCTCATGAAACTTTCACGATCGAAAAAGTTACTTCAGCCGAACGATAAAGTAACCCGCGACAGCGAATTTGTGGACATTTTCTGCCCGATCATTTGTAATTCTAATTTCGTCTCTCTCTCTCTCTCTCTCTTCTCTACGTCGTCAAAATACGATGATAAATTACGTCCACCCTGTGTATAGAACATCCTTCGA
>NW_017100231.1:3086205-3168181 GCF_001263275.1 Habropoda laboriosa | reverse complement strand
TTTTTTCGAGGAACTTTAACGTCCCTCAATGAAGCTTTAAGCTTTCTATCTCTGCCATTTATTATTAACAATGACAAGTATTTTAATACACGGACGAAAGGATACGCTTAATCATTCTTCGAGCTATTAACGATGCGCGAGAGTTTTTTGCTCTCGCTGAGGAAAAGTTGATAGAGAGGTGACACTTTTCCAAGGCTCATTAGGCGAAGGAGTGATAAAGTTATCTGCGTCTTTTTTTTTCGTGTGAAATTGTACGTTGGTTTGAGGGTAGAATATTTGAAATTCTGTTTTATCGTTGAAGTTTCCTAAAAAGTTTCTTTGTCTCAGACAAAGGATAAATAGGGGATGTTTCTTTTTGAAAGTGGTTTCCTCTGTAGCCGCATCTCATTCTATCGAAAGCTTGTAATACTTTTCGCGGTGAAAATAGGGATGAATTTGTAAAAAATTTGTTAAAATTTGAGGAAATTTTTAATTTAAAAAAGGTATAAAAGTACACTTCAACTAAGCTTCATTTATTTTCAAAACGAAAGTGTTCCAATGGAGAATTTCAAAATTTTCTAATGAAAGGGACCGAAATCTTCTAATTAAAAAAAAAGATTATTAAAAGAACCTTACTTAAAAACGAAGAAATAAAAGCTTACAATAAACCACAAACAGAGTCCACAATAACGTTACAAGTGCTTACAAACTGCCCTCTTCCGTCTGCCATCAAAAAACGCCAATCGTCGTTTTTCTATTACGACGGATGAACATCGGAAATGAAAGAGTATAGATCGTATCAATCATTCGCTGCTGTGATCAGCAATTCGTGAAATATTCCCAACGATATCGTTCCTCATCCACGATTACCATTCCCCTCGAAGCTATTCACGAGAAACTTGTTTCCCGCCGGATTAACACTCGTTTCCATCGCGACAAAAATTAAAAGAAACATGTTCCCTTTCTCAATAAAAAACAAAATTCAAATTTTCACAGACGAACTTGATGGAAAAACTGAAAGAAGAGGAGGAAGAAAGACTGTGCCTGTCTGGGATGCCTTTGCGCCACTATTTGGTGAAGTACGTGTTTCCAACATTGACGCAAGGATTAATCAAAGTTGCAAACCTGCGACCACAAGACCCCGTCGATTTTCTCGTAAGTAGAAATTGTTACCCATTGTTCCACTCCTGACGAACGCTTTCGATCCTTTCGCGGTAATTATTCGGGACATTTCTATATACTCTCCTTTCGAAACTTCCTTTGACACCGATTTAATTCCTGAGAGATCTCGAAAATGGTCACGAAATAGCGAGAAACGAACGTTTTCCTCTCGTACAGTATTGAGATTTTTATTTGGAATTTTTCTATGGATTGGGGTCGATTGGTGTTTCGTTGATGGTTCCAATATTCCGACTTTTTTGGCACTTACACACGAGGTGTCGTGTAAAGATAGAGATTTTTCAGGGTAACAGAATTATTGTCGAGATTGTTGGGGAGATGTAAAGGGAGATTTATGGCGACAAGATAAGACGGGGGTTGAAAAGATGTGCTTGAGAAGAGCGTGGCGATAGCAGGCTTGAAAATCGAGGTTATTTACGATCGAGGAACGTGTTTTGGTGTAAATCAGGTAATTGATATTTTATGGTAGTTAGCAATGATCTAGATGTTCCGCTGAAATTTTGAATTTCACATGGAAATTCTCACGTATGCACACGATCAGCATATCTCTTTCAGATAATACAAAGGACAAATAAGAAATTATTTTGTATTTTTAAAAAAATTTGATTTTCATACTTTTCATAAGAACGAATTTTTTTTAATAAATCAGGCTTGTGTTTTAAACATTCATAAAACTTTATATAATTATTCATGACAATGTTGCATTTGGTATAAAAGCGTGCTCTCAATGTTTCGATTTTCAATTAAGTTTTTTCACTGGTCCACATATTATTCTCTAATAAAAATAATAAACAAAATTCAGCGATTTTCAAAGTATTTTTAAAAGATACGTCTTTACTTAGAAAGTATTTAAAAATTTCGACCCATCTGAGTTGGCAGAATTCGCCATCTTGTCTCAATTCTTCGATCTCTCCACTGATGACAATTTTTAACACACGAATCTCAACCAAATTTACTATTTCAATTGACAAAATAAAGGACAAAGTGGTAACTTTTAATATACGAAACTTCATCAAATAGTTCAATTTACTGTTCCAATTCGAAAAGTAAAGGACAAAATGGCCATTTTAGAAGAAAACGAAAAAAATCTAAAGAACATAGCAGTGAAATAAAAGACTCTCCTCTTAAATTAAGGGCGTATGATCAATGTATGTATACGATCGACGACAGGATCTCGCGTTGACTGATACTAATCTCCAGCTAGACGGGATTAAAACGGATATTTTTTAGGCAACGTATCGATTCGTAAACGGAGACGGTGTAGCTTGTCCAGAAGGGGATATTGAATTTCCACTGGTTGGAGCCAGCGAGTGCTATGACATGGTCGTTCCATGACTGGCAAACAGAAATCTCGTTGAATTTCTGATTTTCCCTGCCTTCCATCCATCGAACGGGGTTTTTTGCCTTCAATTCCATAGGAATTGATTTTTCGCGTAATTTGATTCAAATTGGGTACTCGTTCCATCCCTATCCTTTCCTTCGTCCTGAGTCGAACGAAAAGTTCGACTTGATACTTTCTCTTCGTTGTATTTTATTTATTTATTTCCTTACAGACCCACTGTAATAAATAAGCCATTCGGAAGGCAAAGTGATTAATTCCACTTTTTCATATTCTTCCAATTTTAATATCAAAGCACATGGTTAATGCTCAATTTTTCACGAATAAAACAAATTGAACACATTTTATTTTGTGGAGTTAGTCACTTTGGCTTCTGACCGGTTCAAATAGTGCACTTAATTATTTTTTCTATTTGGAAAAATGCAAAAAAGTGCTTTGGGTCTTTTTTGACCCAGAGACCTCAACCCTTTAAGGACAGAGGACTATGTGCCATGTTAAGATTACTTGGGAACGTATAACTTTAGGTCACTATTTCAATCCTTTCTTTTACACTAAATCATTTCAAAATTGTATTATTTTACAATACAGGTATACGAGTTTATGGCAAAGCCAATTATTTTTATTACTTAAAGATATTGAGTTATTGATTGTGTTCGGTGTGTTTTGTGAATACATGAGTCTATAGTTCTCAAAGGGTTAAGTGTATAGTCAAACAGAATTATTAATGGTAATATTAATAAAAATTCAATGTACTTCTCACGATGGATAAGTAGAATCTTTTCAAAATTCCAAAATTATTCGTCCCTTCAATTCTAACCCAATAACTGCACTGCACTCTCCATGTTCAATAATGACCTTCCATGTACCATAGACATCGATAGATTTGTCTCTCACGAGCAGTCAACGATGACGGCTTATTATTCGATGACCAAGCTCGTTTCGCGAAAAAAACCCTTTGTCCACGCGTTGACCTTTCGAGGGACTTTCGAGAGGAGCTTGAGGTCGTAACACGCCCGTTTCCAGCAACACGCGTGTCTATGGAATGTTTGCATTGAGACATCGCTGTATCGATTAGCCATTCTTTTATGTAAGACAAAACGGAGCGACGGAGGGCACGGTCAAAGAGTAAGAAATAGCACAGTATCGATGAAGTAAATTCTTATAAGGTTACTGTTTCTCGCAATTTGACCTTCGTTCGTCCTCTTTAATCTGTTTCTTAGGTAAGACATGTTAACTCGCCATTCGAAAAGGCCTCCGTAGCAAGTTGGACGAGTTAATTCGTCATTTGGAAAAATTAGGTTGGACGAGTTAATTCGTCATTTGGAAATGTTAGGTTAGACGAGTTAACTCGTCATTTAGAAGAATTAAGTTGGACGAGTTAACTCGTCGTTTAGAAAGATTAAGTTTGACGAGTTAACTCGTCGTTTAGAAAAGTTAGGTTAGACGAGTTAACTCGTCACTTGGAAAGGCCTTTGAAATAAGTTAGACGAGTTAACTCGTCATTTAGAAAGCAGCTTAGACGAGTTAATTCGTCGGAGAAATTATCAATTTTCTACTGGCAGCGAGTTCACGTGTGTTAAAAGTTGAATACTGATCAGCATTGGTGTGTTAATTTCTTTTCTTACGTATCTGAATACCATTATCATATTTAGTAGATAGGTGTGAAGTTCGAAGTATGGTCTACGAGAATTCCAAATGTTCTAATTTGTAAATTTATTAAATTGTGAAAATTATTTCGTTGCTCTATCTTAATTACGCGTTTCCTTATGATAATAATCCTGTGACAAGGGATTAAACGTTCTCATCTTCCCTTGCACGATACACCACCACTTCGAAACCGTGTAAAAAGCATCTCTCCACTTGCTCAAATTCGCACAGGGAATTATCTTATCACGGGACGACCTTGGAGGGGTCAACGAGGGTTCAAGGTGAGCCGCGTGTGTCTCGGGGATGAACAGACAGCGAATCGGGGGTGTCTTTTGGTGCTCGTACTCGTAAAAGACGAAATGTATGGAGCATAAGCGCGGAACAACCCCGTTACGCTTTGAGTGTCCAAATAATTTCGAGCATGGGTTCTGCAAGGTCTACATTTCCTTGATTAACAACATATAGCCATACAAAATTTCATGAAAAAACAATTGCATACAGTTTTCCTGTATCGTATTTAACCCTTTCACTACTATCGGAGCTTACAGGCACTTTGAAAATTTTCTTGCACCGTGACCTTGGTGCCTATAAGCGTTTTGAAAATTTTCTCATATCGTCACCTTGAATCCTATAGGCGTTTCAAATATATTTTCTCACATTGTGCTGTTGGCGCTTTTTCGCACACTTTCACCTTAATGTAAACCTTGATTTTTATCCTTTGCATACTTTCACCAAAATTTTCAAAATGATAAATTAAAAATTTAATTTTAAAATTTCCGAAAAATTTTGAAACGCTGAAACAAGATTTTGCGTCCGTGATTGAACATTTGCTAAAATCTCTCTAGTCAGAATAATCGATTCGTGCTTTTTTAAACCCTCGTAACATCGCTTAATTAAACATAATCCACAGTTCGATGAATCGCGAACGTTTGGTCGAAGTTTTTCAATCTTCTCGGAACAATATCGTACGCGAATTGAAGTTTACCTTGATAACGTAAACAGAAAACCGCCCGGTGCCGCCACTTTCACTCGATCGTTTTCTGCGAAATATTATTTCCAGTATTTTTCTTCGGAGAAAAGATCTCGTCGAGCGTACAACCGTATTTTTCGCCCTGTTAGAGAAATAAGATTGTGGATTTGCTTCTTTGAACACGTTCGAGCGATGGAGTAATACAAGTTCGTCCAACAAATTGTTAATTGAGAAATTGATTGATTCTGGGTGCGATTTATTTTAAGAATAAACGAGAATTTTCTTTCGACCGAAGTTGGTTGAAGTTTGATCGTTTTCAATTTCAAATTATAGGTAAATTATGATTGATTTATTGGTGGAGGTTAATTGAAACTAATTTTTGTAAATTTTGAAATATTATTGCAAATTATAGTTAAAAGGATTGTATGAATTTTGAAAGCTATTATATCGATTATGTTCCTTTTGCAAATTGCATTGCAATAAATCGAAGTGAATTAGAAAAAGGAAAATTTCAATTTCAATATTTAAGGGAATGTGTTCATACTCGTGAAATTTTTCTGCTACATTTTTAGACCTTTTTCATAGTCAAGTATCAAGAGCCATTGACTAGAGTGAACTCTGCTAACTGAAATTGAACTTCTGCAAACATTGACGACTGACCTCTGACATTCCAATATTGAAATCTAATTCGTTACTTCCGCAAACTTCGTTAGTGCATTGATGAGTTCAATTATATCGCCAGCAATCTCTCGCACCTTTATCATACACGTTCCTAAACAGAAATCTAACTATACCTCTCTCATAATTTTGCAACTGAAGTACCTGGCCCTTCTCGACGTAAAATTTCCAATTTCCTCGGAATTCAAAATCATCACACTATATTCGTTCTTCCGCTTTTTAAAATTATATTACAACAAACTAATATCTGAAAAGAAATTGAAACTCAGAATTAAATTCACCATCTGAAATCTCAAAATTTAATAAAAAATAATGCAAAATCCTCATTTCCAAATTCTCGTTTTTCATAAAAATAAATTTCAGCTCGCGTGAATTCTACGGACCAACATTATTGCAAATGAATATTTAAAAAAAGAAATTGAAACTCAAAATTAATTTCACCATTTCAATATCTCAAAATTTCATAAAAAAAAGTAACACCAAATTGAAATGCAAAGTTCTCATCTCTAAATTTTCTTTTTTCCTTTTTTAAATAAATTTCAGATCAAGTGAATCCTTTGGGGCCTTGAAACTCTTCAAATTTTTCTTTTCACAAAGAATTCCAAGATGGTCGATTGCACGCATTCGTTGCATAATCGAACGTAAAAGTGTCGGCAGATTGACGTGAAAGATGTTGCACGCGGTTCAACGTACGCTCTGCAGCGTGGAATTTCACGATATCGTCGCTGGTAAAGGTGAAAGTTTCGCGGTCGTTACAAGCGCGTGAACGTAAAATGTAATAGGACAACGACGATGCTTTCGCGTCGCAGGTGTTTATATCTGGCGGATAATCAGGCGCGATATTGCGGCGAGCGTTTATTATAATTTACAAAAGCAACGTCGGCCGTGTTTCGTTCTACGGGAACAGAAATTGGCGAACAACTTTGCATTTGTAATTTTCAACTACAATTTTGAGTAAATAAACGAACCAAAAAGGGTCAAATTTACGATTATTTATATTTTTAAGTTTCTTCTTTTCTTCATTTTCTTAAAGTTGTGATTTTTATAAACTTTTCTTTCGGGTAAAACAGTGACAGAAATTTTGTTAAAGTTGTAATTTTTATAGATTTTTCTTTCGGTTAAGGCAATGACAGAAATTTTGTTAAAGTTGTAATTTTTATAAATTTCTTCTTCGGGTAAAACAGTGACAGAAATTTTGTTAAAGTTGTAATTTTTATAAATTTCTCTTTCGGTTGAGGCAATGACAGAAGTTAGAAAAAATGGGAAAATCGTGTTGGTCCGATTTTAAGCTGTAATTGTAACAGAGGTAGTACGATTATGGGTATTGTGAAACGGGTGAGCTTAAGAGGATGTAAAAGTGTTCTTGAATGAATTACAGAGTTCTCGTGCTCCTGAATCGTCATGACTTTTCTCTGCTTTTATGTGCAGTTTTATTTGAGTAGGATTGGTTAAAGTGGAAGTACTGTTACGTTTGTAATCTCGATACTGTTAGCTTGAACTCGATAGGAAGTAGTACCAGTAGAAGTAGTATTATGTGATTTCAGTGTCACTGATTTTTAACGAACAGTATTTTATAATTGACCTAACCTTCGCAAAAAAACACGTTAAAATGATACTATAAAAAATTTGGAAGACATTAAAAATATATTTTTGGTAGCAATGTTTCATTTCGAATTTGTACAAAAATATTTTTGGAAGCAATGTTTCGTTTCGAATTTTTACAAAAATATTTTTATGAGCAATGTTTCCTTTCGAATTTCTTCAAACTTTTATCAAAATAATTTTGGAAGCAATGTTCCCTTTCGAATTTTTATGAAAACAATTTTGGGAGCAATGTTTCCTTCCAAATTTCTTCAAGCATTTATAAATACATTTCTGAATTTTTAAAAATAATTTCTACGCCCTTTAACCAAAAACAAAAATTGCAAAGTTATTAAGTACGCAATTAAAAAAAATGATGTACACCAAGATAGTATTACAGTATAACAGGACAACGATTCTTTGTAATTATTCCCAAAGTAAACAATATTTGGTGAACGAGTTGCTCGAAAGAATTTACCAACAATGGCAAATATGCGCGAAGTAGGTACGGCACGTAACATTTCGAGAACAATGCACCGAGCCGGCAATTTTTAATACAAGGCAAACTTGTCCGACACGCACAATAAACGACATACTTGCAAACTGACTTTACTGCACAATATGTGCCGTCCTTTGTCGGGTTTCACGTGGAGGCTAACGTACAATAGAGATTCGCGTTCATCTTGCACAAAGAGAAAAAGAATTCCTCGATCAGATTACGAAGCTCGGATTCAAACCACTATTTTTCACACGACGCACGACTGATTTGTTCAATTAGGATGTCTAGGCGGTTGGACGAATTTTTTCTTTTCAAGTCTGGTACAAAATGGCTGTCGTCTGTAGTACAGACAGTTTGATAAATGTAGCTGTTCTTGATTTAACGAAAAATTTCTTTTTTTCAAAATTGTGAATTAAAAAAGAATGGAATGTATTTTAACGGTTGAAAGATTTTTCTTGTCTCGGTTGTAAGTTTAGTATTATAGAAATGGCCGAAGTTCACAGTGGAAAGCAAAATTGAATAGAAGCACATAGTTGCAAATTGTATTCCATTCAGCGATTGAACGCTTAAGATACTTCGTTAGATGGCTTAATGTATAAGTTTACAAGAGGAACTTGAAACACCCGCTGCGATACGACAATACATAGTTTGCATTGTGGTTTCAGAGTTGGAATGATTTCAGTTCCCGAACTGAGTGAGCTCCACCATGACTTCCACGATGACTTCGAGTTTGGCGCTCGGTACTTTATGAGATTGCGTTACAAGTTTCACACTTTAAACCTCAAATATCAAATTTCTAATTTCGTAATTTCAAATTTCATGATTTCAAATTTCAGACTTTTAAATTCCAAATTTTATAATTTCAAATTTTTAATTTCGAAATTTCGAATTTCATAATTTCAAATTTTTAATTTCATATTTTATAATTCAGTAATTTCAAATTTCAAACTTCAAATTTCAGATTTCAAATTTTAAATTCAAATTTCGTAATTTCAAATTTTGTAATTTCAAATTTCATAATTTCAAACTTTACATTTCAAATTTCAAACTTTAAATTCTAGACTCCAAATTACGTAATTCAAATTCCGAACACGTTCACAACGTATTATGATTTAATCTGCAAAACAAATAATAGAGCAGCGCGGAGAAAAGAAACACGAGCTAAAATAACAGAGTGACTAAATGCTTCAGCGGGGTTTATTTCTCTTCCCGTCCCTGAGCGATCGACTGCTATTAAATGAAACAATTTACTTCAACGGCAAAAAAAGAAAGAAAAAAAGAAAACCGTGTAACTCAACAAACATATTTATCCTCTTCGTTCCTCTCTTTCTCTCTCTCTCTCTATATATATACGTCTGGAAACCGTCGATCAAAACTCAATTAAATCCCTAACGTGTAATTAACAATCGTCCCAAACGAGTATCCCATGTAATTCGTTCATATCCAGATACCTTCGAATAATCCCACGTGTATACGCAACACCCTCCGAACAATACCTCGCCGTGAAGTTTCCAGCTATAGTTAAACGTCTACGTATAATACTGCAGGATAAATAAACGTAACAGGAATTTCCTGGTTCTGTGTATGGAAACTCTGCGTTCACCTCTCGGTAACGAGATATCACCTCTTGATGTAACTCGTCGAGCTTTAATAAACGAACTTCAGTCACGTGTAACCCGCAACCTGGCATTCGGATCTATAAAATATGGGGTTGGAAAAATAATGACGAGTCGGAATGGGATTGTGATATACAACGCGAACATTCAAATTACAGCACCAGGTGAAAACCGACAAGTATCGATTTTGCATGGAACTCGGTTACGTATCTTCTCGATTGTATTGTCTCCGGATGTAGAACGAGACGTGAAGTGTCTCGTTTCTTCTATGAGATATCACGTGAGCATTTGTAATTGTTCTGGTTTCACGTGGCTTTTGTAGAGGTTATGTGTTCGTTGATGTTGGCGTAATTGACGTAATTGACGTATTATTAAGCGAACAGTTGAATTTAGTTGAATAGGTTAGCTAAGATTGACAAGAATATCTGTAGAAACATTGAAGTATAGATATACGTGTATCGCTTCGATCAACTATACGTTTCTTTCGATTGGGACCGAGTTAAGGTTAAGGTTGAGTTGAGGTTTTCAAAAATTGTCTTCTCAGATTTCTGGGAATTCGTTCGGAAGTATGTTCGAATATGTAAATATTGACCTTGCTATATTTCTTCTATCGACTATACACAATGAACACTTTCGCTACTAACTAATCAGAGAAACTAATCAGAGATTTAAAGAAGCTCTGCTATTCGTGAAGTGTATGTTCGATCATGTAAACTTTGACACTTAACTGACTTAATTACGAGCTGGCTATTGTTTCTTCCATCGACTATACTCGAGTATACGCCGGATGGAATCTTCGCAACTGGTTTGAATTGTGTAATAAGTCTGATGAGACTGAAGTGTGTATCTTAGGCATTGGAACGCAATGGAATTTCTGGAGCTGAGGAAGAATGGTGATCGTTGTAATTTGCTTGTTCGTTCAATTATGCCGGGCTAACGAGACACGAGGTCGAAAACGGAAATGTACTCTTTTAATGAGCCTGGAATCGAATTATTGGCTCGGTAACGAATTGTTTGAGCGGATCATTTTATCTCGGATGTCGGCGCTCCTTCCTTTTGAATAAGGATCGGATTTGTTTCACGTTCAATTGTCGACAGACTGAATCTATTATCTATAATACAAACTTTGTGAATATTTCTTTTAATTATTACAAAAAACATTGAAATTAAATTTAAAGAAAGGAAATGTAGTTAAGAATTGCGGGAAGTTTGAAGAAGACACTTCTAAGTCAGTGTGAAAATGGGAAAGAGAACTTTTTCAAACGAAGATTAATTCAATTTGAAACTTCCACGCGGAAGATAATAATTTTTCTACCACGACCTTGACACAGCTTTACCTTTGATTCGTGTCACAGAATATTTTATTTAATCCTCACATTTCCAGCTTTTCCTCATTACCCCGGCACATTTCCGGGAAACACTGTGCGAGTATTGTAATAAAGTAGTTGTTAAATTCAAGAGCAGCGAGAGAGAGAGAGAAGAAAAGGTTTCCCTTATCTTTGCATGGTTACGTCTACGTTAGACCTTAACCCTGGGTTAATTTGATGGGGTCTGGCAAACCCGATGTCACAATTTTTATCTCGGAAATTTATTAATTTAACACCTTGAATGCGACGTCATAATTTTCTCCTGCAAATTTGTCAATTTAACATATTAACTTAAATACTAGAATTTTCATTGTGTTCTTATTTGTAACATTGCAAAAATAACACTTCAAAGCAGACAAAACACCTCATCGCATCAACTTCAAATTCCCCTTACCCTCAGATCAATCAATGAAATTCCACTGGTTTAATCAAATAAAATTACAGTGGTCGAATAAAAACACAATTTTAAACCCCACAATTTTCATTTTGGTATTGTTTTAGAAATTGCAAAATTAACACCTCAATTCATCTCACCTCATCAACTTTAAATTCCCCTTATCCTCAGATCAATTAACGAAATTACAATGATCGAATAAAATCACAATTTTCCCCCTGCAAATTTATTAATTTAACACATCAACTTAAACCCCCCAACTTTCACTCTGTTATTATTCTAAAAATTGCAAAAATAACACCTCAATTTATCTCACCTCATCAACTTTAAATTCCCCTTATCCTCAGATCAATTAACGAAATTACAATGATCGAATAAAATCACAATTTTCCCCCTGCAAATTTATTAATTTAACACATCAACTTAAACCCCCCAACTTTCACTCTGTTATTATTCTGAAAATTGCAAAAATAACACCTCATCAACTTTAAATTCCCCTTATCCTCAGATCAATTAACGAAATTACAATGATCAAATAAAAACACAATTTTCTCCTGCAAATTTATTAATTTAACACATCAACTTAAACCCCCCAACTTTCACTCTGTTATTATTCTGAAAATTGCAAAAATAACACCTCATCAACTTTAAATTCCCTGCATTCTCAGTTCAATTAACAAAATTCCACTAATTTGAAGCATTCAAAAAATCCATACAGCGAACAAAAATTCTAAATTACACAAAATATCATAAAAATTCAACAAACTAACTCAGGGTTAAAGAAGAAAGGGTTAAATTAGCCAGTCCACGACGAAGACTCTCGAAGGTCATGGGACCATGAAAGTTGTTTAAACAAAGTTACGTTACTTAAACAGACGGTATGCAAACTTTCTAGCAGTCTGCAGTCACCGTGTATACTGATTTCCATCTGTTTAAATAACTCCTTCTTCACGGTGACCATGAAGTATATTTGAAAGTCGTTGTGTATGGGTTCGTTGAATTTCCTCCTTTTTCTTTTACACTTCCATGGCGGAAAAAGGAAGTGAAAACGTAATCTGTTAACCTTGGACAAGAAAGGAAACAGCACACGGTGACTTTGAAACAGTCTACACAGGAATGAGAAAAATTGTTGTCCTCGCTGATAGCAGATTGTGAATAAAAAATAATCAGAAACGGTCCCGTTGCGTTTCCTATTATCTCGTTATTAATTATTTCACGCAGCACTTATCTCGAAACGTGGATGTCCATTTATAGATTAAAACGGGTCATCCTGTACGTACAATCTTTTACGAAGGACAATATTCGAGCGAAGGAAGATGTTTCTCTAATTTTTTCAAGAAAGAAATAATTTCTTCTCTGTTAATTGTATTTTTGTCGTTTTCACGTTGATTTTAAACTTAAATTAGGCAGATTCTATTCAACCAGTGAAAGTAGAGTCGCGAAACAATAAATTCTAAATGCAGAACTAATTACTTAAGAGGAAAGACCCATTGAACGTAAACGCTATTTTCCTAGGACATAGTTAAGCTGGATAATTGACTGAGTGGCTCGAACTAGGTTGAAACTTAGCTGAAACTTTATTCGACACACACACACACACCTTGCAAGCTACCTTGCAATCGAAAACATGTTACCTAACCTCTTACCAACCAGCACGTGTCTAAATTGCAAAATAAATCCGTCTATTTTCTTGCACAATTCTAATACACATTTAAAAAAATACACGTAAAAAGCATCACGCTAATCTTTACAAATTGAAAATCCACGAGAAGTACAGTAGAGCGTCAGTTATCTGAACCAATTGGAACTGAGATGGTTCGGAAAATCAAACAGTTCACTTAGTGAAACATATGCATGTCCATAACTAATAGGAACGAAGCCTAAAATTACTTATCGATGAAAATATTAAAGAAAAAATGCTTTGAAGTAACAATATACGTTTATCAAGAAAGTTTATTTTTTACAGTACATAATCTTCAATTTTTGTTCGAACCATGGAAGACAGTCTTACTCCTCGGACCGATGGTTCGGATAACTGACTGTAGCTAAAAAAAAAAAAGAAAAAAATACTAAAACCTAAGAAGAATTTTCCGCGTAGCTTCTTTTACCCCCAAAGTTTCCACGATTGTTTCAATTGCACCGAGTCTATTCTCAGCGGGGAGAATTCGAACAAAGTTTGGTCGTTCGACGGTGCAAAGTTCCAGGCGCCATTTTACTCGCCGTGATTCTCCAATTTCCCAAAAAGAGCGTGTTTTTTCTTCTTCCTCGCTCGATGTTTTCCTCCGGGATTTTTTTTCTGTTGGGGAAATGCGTGGACGAGTGTCGGAAGTTGCGCATTGAAAAGTGAAAACAATGTAACGCGGTCGGGATTAGGGGGGTGAAAAGTGGGTCAGAAAGTTGGGGAACGCAGCGACACGACCCATTTTTCTAAAAAAGAGACGACCCGGCGTGCATGTGCACCGCGAACGCATCACGCTTCCGGGAAAAAAGCAGAGAGTATCGAGGGATATTCCGTTAGGAGAGGAAGAGAAGCTTTGTCCATCGCGTATTCCATTTGCGTACCGGCTGCCGCCTCTGCGCCGACCGTTTCTCCCACAGCTGTATCGTTTTCGTCCACGTCGTCGATAATATCGCCGTTTATTCCGCGCGGAGTAAAATGGAGCCGCGACGGTTCCTGCGTAATTTATCGACCGTCCCTCTTACATTCTTTTTCTCGCTTGCTTGGAAAGTTTTTCGTGGTCCTGTTGCGGACGGGGAGGAAGATTGTAAATCATTTTATCTGACGTGACGATTATTTTTTATTTGCTTTTCGAGTGTGGTTTTGTTTTGGGTGGAGAAGAAGAGGGTTGATTGAAGGGACATTCTTGGACTAAACGTTTTTTTCGAGATTTTTTCATTTTTGAGGGCTTCTGTTGAAATTTTTTGGTGCTTTATTGTGGACGAAGAAGAAGATTGTAAATCATTTTATCTGGCGTGACAATTATGTTTTATTTCTCTTTTTGATAGAGTGGAAATTCTTGGACTAAACGTTTTTCGAAGACTTTGTAAAATGGTTCTTTCATTTTTGAGGGCTCCTGTTAAACTTTCTGCTTGGCCATTTTTTGCCACTTTTATTATGGACGAAGAAGAAGATTGTATCATGAATCATTTTATCTGGCGTGACGATTACTTTTTATTTCCTTTTGGAGTGTGTTTTTATTATCTGTGAAGAAAAAGAGGAGCGATATAATGGAAATTCTAGGCCTGCACATTTTTTGGAGATTTTGTAAAATGGTTCTTTCATTTTCGAGGGCTTCTATTAAACTTTTTGCTTGGAAATTTTTTGGTGGTTTTCTTACGGACGAAGAAGAAGATTGTAAACCATTTTATCTAGAGTGACGATTATTTCTTCTTTTCTTTTGGAGTGTGATTTTATTGCATGGAAGAGAAGAGTGTCGATAGGATGGAAGTTTGTGGTCTAAACTTTTTTGCAGATTTTTGCATTTTCGAGAGCTTCTCTTACATTTTCTGTTGCTTTTATTATGAACGAAGAAGATTATATTACAAATCATTTTATCTGGCGTGACGATTATTTTTTATTTTCTTCCGATAGAATGGAAATTCTTCGACTAAACATTTTTCGTAGATTTTGTAAAATAGTTCTCTCATTTTGAAGGTCTTCTATTAAAAATTTTGCTTAACCATTTTTTGGCGCTTTTATTATAAACGAAGACTATATGATAAATCGTTCGATCTAGCATGACGATTATTTTCTATTTTCTGTTAGAGTGTGATTTTATTGTCGGTAGAGAAAAAAGGGGGTCGATAGAATACGGACATTCTGGGAATAAAAATTGATTTAGTAATACGAAAGTTTCTTTCAAATCCTTTTCTTAAATTTTCTTTTATTTTCCGTCGAGATATAATACTTTGGATGCTAAGTTTCTTCAATTCTTTGTCGAGTCAGCCTCGACATCCGAGGATGGATATGAATGCACCCCGTCTGCATTCTACTTTCCATCTTTTGTCAGACTGAATACCGCGTGCAACAAAGTTTTTCTAACAGGCTCGTATGATATTGACCCAAGAATAAGTTTCAACAATGTGCATCGTCCACACAGAGGGAATGAGAGAACTTTGCCGAGTGTATGTGTACACGTACACTCAATTTTCCCTTTACTCAATAATACTGTAAAAAAAAAAAATAGCAGTTATAAAAAAATTTTTCTTCCTTCGAAATCATTTAACACATTCTATACCACTTTGTTCATATGTGAGTGACAGTGTATGTGAATCTCAAAGAGAGGCGCATTTTCAAAATGCACTAAATAAAATGAAAAATATAAAATTTGACATGAAGAATGTCAAAAATGTGATTTAATTTTTCATTTATTCGCTCTGCATACCAAACAAAAAATTCTTCTGGTATATTGCGTTTTTTTTTTACACACACGCACGTCCTCTAACCAATTCCCCAATTCTTAATTTATTTATGCGATTATGATGGTGATTTATGTGAATTTAATATATGATTTAAGTCTCGATCTCTTAATGTCCTTAAATTCCTAAATCTTAACGTGAAAAATTAGTCGAATAGTGTTAAATCACACAAAAAATTGTATTTAATACATAATTTAAGTCTTAATCTCTTCAAATTCCTAAATCTTACAGTGAAAAATTACTTTAAAAAACTGTCACAAAACTGTTACAAAAAAACTGTCAGGTACCATCGTATCTAAAAAATATAATTAAGCTGTCCTATTTTACACGACCCACCCTGTACATTCCAACAGAGAATTACCTAAATAATTCCTCAACCTACTCAACACCAATCGTATCCTCTGCACCCAAAATTCCACGAACTCGAATCAGAGCAAAACCACACAAACCTCTCTATCTCTAATCCACCCTTCCTTTCTAACCCCAAAATCCTTCCCTCTTCGTAGGCAGAATACTTGTTCAAAGAGAATCCGGAGGGTAAAATGTTCGAGCCGGACTACACAGAAACGATGAGCTCCGTGTTGGACATTATCGAGAAATTCGGCGACGACGTTCTACCGGAAGAGGAACTCGGCGAGAAGATAATGCATTTCCTGAAGAGACACAGCAGAGTGACGAAGGACAGCGATGTGGACGTGTGTACCGACCGAAAGGTAACCAGTTGCTTCACTCCGTGTTTCACGTACGACGAAACCGACTCGTACGAGGGAGAAGAGGAGGGAACTACGTCGAAACAGTCTGCGGATGACGACAAAGAGGACACGACGAGGAACGAATGAACCGGAAGTCCTGTGTCCAAGAGGACCGAAACGTTTGGCCAACCTGGGTTCTGGCAATTAATTAATCTGCACGTGGCATAGCAACGACGATATTTGGTTGGATACTCCACCCGGAATACCTGCAATCTGATGAGCCGCGCATACTAATTTCACGCGACCCCTACCCTTCGATCGCTGCAAGACGAGATTTCCATAATACCACGGTTCCACGAGATGCTGCTTGAGCGTGACAACTTTGATTCGGGACGTTTCGGGGGGGAAGTGGAATATCGATTATTGTAATTGCGGGTGAAGTTGGGTTATCGATTAGTGTATTGTTCGGTGGTGTTGTTCATTTACTTATTTATTTATTCATTCAAACGGGCAAAAAGAAAGAGCCCAATAGTACAACGAAATTAGATAAAGTCGAACAGTGAGAACGCGTAACGCAGTTAATTGCTATTTGTAAGTTTCTTTGAAGTTTGCCTGCAACTGTCCGCAGTGCCAAAGAACAAATCAAGCCTGTCGGCGAGCTTGTTCGCATACGTACAGATCCTTGTGATCGGATCGTTGAATCTTGCATCCGTTGTGAAGGAATCCAGTTTAAATACAGGACTCTTGCGTAAAGGACGAGGGCAGGTGTTGAAGTTGATTAAAGCGTGTAGGGGCTTGTTGAGAGTTACTTGTGGGTAATCTTTTTGGGAAAGATTGTGTAGATTTGGGCATCTCTCAGCAGGCAAACTTAACTTTTTATATTTCTTAGGCAAACGGGGTAGTTTTTGTCCAAGTCTAATTTTTTAGTGTTCTAAGCGTTCAAAATATGTGAAAAAATTGTGGAGTGGTGATTAGAGTCTCTACTATGTTGTACAATTGTTCGTTAAGTCAAATGTTTATGTCTTCTTTGAATAAAAATAAAAATTCGTTGGGTCGTTTCGTAAAAATTCGGAAAATTTCACTTGGGTCATTAATGACCCAAATTTCGAACGCAGAGATAGTTGTATTCTCTGTATAAAACGAGACGAAATTAAATCGGAAGCAATATCGCTGCACTGCAGACAAATTGTCAAAGACGAAAGCTTTGTCAAAAATTGTGAAAGTCGAAATTTTTGGAAAGTGCGAAACGAAAATATTCTGTTTGGAAAGTTACTTAATTACAGAATTATGAAACATACGTCACCTAAAATTTACTGAAGTAAATCTGTGTATTTGAAGATATTCCAAACAATAAAATGGAAATTAAAAGTTTTGGAATATTGGGATTTTGAATTAAAAATTTTGAAATTTTAGGATTTTGAAATAAAAATTTTGGACTTTTAGGATTTTTTATTAAATATTTTGTAATCTTGGGATTTTGAATTAAAAATTTGGGAATTTTAGGATTTTTAAGTAAATATTTCGGAATTTCGGGATTTTGAATTAAAAATTTGAGAACTTTTAAATTTGGAATTAAGAATTTTTTAATTTTGTGTGTTAAATGAGGATATTTGTAGATTAGGTAATTCCGGATATGAATTTCGCAAGAGTTCGCCGTTTCAACTATCAGCTTTGTAAAGTGTGTCTCTTTGTTGGGCGACACTTTTAGAAGCAACAGATGCTTCTTTTAGAAATTGTTTAAACGATGGAGAAAGAGACGTGGGCGTCGGCGTATCCTGGATAAGTCAGGCAATTCTGTGTTCTTTTGTTTGGCTAAAGAGATGTAGAGGTAGGTCAGGAGAAGTTTACTTTCCCGTGCTCCGATCCTTTTTATTATAATACCTCTACAGTGTAATTTCTTTTTTATATTTTCTACACGAAGGTACTAGAAAACAGTGAAACATTTACGAGATATTCCAAATCTCACGGAATTATTTTACAAACTGAAGTGTCGAGTGTTTAATTGCAGAAGATTTAACAGAACGAAGCAAATTATTCCAAGCTACGTATATTAGTGTTCCAGGATTAATCCTGTGTAACCTAATTTTTCTTCGTTCACGAGAAAACAAATTTCGGTTGATTCTGCTTTTTAAATTTTCACGAGAGAAGCAAGAGTAAATACGAAAACATTTAATAATTCTAAATTTCTTGAATTACAATTATCGCAAAAATGTAACGATTATTATTAAAAAATTGATTGGTAATAATGTAACAGTAGAAACTGCGCAAAATGAAATTTATTAAATTACTTTTATTTATGAAAAATTTGAAAAATATGAAAGAATACCAAAGAGTGGAGTTAATTATTTCTAACAATAAATAAATAAAATAAAACTACAAAACATAAATAAAAAGATACGTAACTTCCAAGCCGCGCGACAGCAAATAAATTTTCCCATTTTCTTCATCTCAAAAATAACCAAACTAAATAAAATCTCAATCGACCCACTGATCTCTTAAAAACAAATCACAATTTCACAATCACAAATCACAAAACGTACTATAATGCAAGATCGTTAGAAAAGAAAAAAAGAAAAATTTATCATCCAATTCACCGCAAACATTATTCAAATATTATAACGCCATTCTCAAGCGCGCAATTTCATACGCTGCAACGCAATAGAGCTCCTCCGTTCGATAATCGAGTCTCGTTCGCCAGGATCCACCGAGGCGGCAGGCTTCGCCTGTTAAATATGCATCGTCAAAAATGCCCAGGAATATTCGAAAGTCTCCCGCGCACATTAACGCCTCTTACAGTGGAATTCTTCGATCGAACGGACGCGACGCAGAACCGCAAACGCTTTCGTTCGTCCCGAGGAGCTCCACGTGTCCTGCAGCCGCGAATTTTCCAAGCCGAACGTCGCAGTCCTCGCGTTCGCGCAACGGGAACATAGAAAATAACCCGCTTGTCGCAAATCTGCTCGTCAAAGACTTCGTTTTATTCATTTTAATAGCACTGCCGATATAGATCATAATACGACACAAGTTAAAATTTTTTCTAAATTTTCAAAATGCTTCGTAACAGTCACGAGATTCAAATATTGTGTGAAGTATTTGTTTTTTATCAGTTTACCTAGTTTTCATCAATTTTTCTCGTATCAGAATTGCAGGTTATAATATTTGCAAGAAAAGGAAGAAATATTTTACACACTGGGAATTGTATATTGTTACGCGAGCCAGAGATAAAGGTAGCAAAAGCGTCGGTTTGAAATCGCGCGTAACGCGTATCGGTGTTTCGCTAATTCGATGAATTCGTTTTCAACCGGATCATTGGATCCATTGACTTTCAAATGCACACGGAGGTACGATTAATCCGTGGAAATACGCGATGGCTATTACGAAGAGACGATAAGTGCGTGTGGAATACTCTCGGCGGCTGAAAAAGCGTCGGTAAATTTTATCGAACGAGCTTTGCACTGTCAGAAACTGCCCCGTTACTTGGAGTGAGGAAAAATCTCGTTTCACGTGGAAAAGGAGCAACGAAAAGGAAAAGAAAGTGAAAAGAGCATTTGCACGTTGTCGAGCTCGAACGAGAGCGATGTTTAAACGGATCAGAGAGAGGGCAGATAGTGGCGCGCGTTGATTATCATCAATCGCCGAGTTATTTCCACGGAAGGACGCGGTTTGTTGAAAATTCGCCGCTTCGAGAAGGCTATGAGCTTCCCTATGGGGCCGTAGGCGGTCTTACGAGGCCAAGGACGATGCTACCACATTGTTCCGCGTCTTTAATATGACGCAGATCTGGCTCCTTTTGCCGGGAGCGCTCTAACTATCGCGGTTTACCTTCTGCGTGTTTCCCTTGAAAACAAACGGGAAAATTTGCTTTGCATTGGAAAAGCATCCCGGTGAAAATATACTCGTTTACACGCCGCGTGCTTTCTCGCGTTTTACCAAACTGTATCGAAACACATTTTGGAAGGTTTCACACTGGAAACTACGACGTAAATAAATCACTTGGTCGATCGAAGACTTTTATATTTTTATCGCTTTGTCAACTTTTGTAGAATTCACTTCGGCGTAATTGTCGCTTTGGAACTTCTCGCCTGACCCACATCGATTCCACGTAAACATAAATAGTATTGATGCGTGCCAGTTTCAGAATAAATGTAACGCCTACAGGATTCGTAGCGTTGCCTCGAAATATGCATACCGGGTGTCCTAATCGTTTCCGATCGAACTCTGTGAAACTTCGTCGGCGCGTTCTATGGGTGTAAATGAGGGAAAAATGTTATGTGAACATAGGTCGTTTGAAGCTTCGTTAAAAAGTTTTGACGAAAATAGGAAACACGAACTTCCATTCAGCACTTTCAACAGTCTCGTATAATCTCTCATAAACAGACTACAGATAAATATCGCTAATCTATTCCTATTTTGTATCGAAATAATCGCACACCCGTTAGCGTTCCCTTCGTGTTTCGTATTGTAACTCTTTAACAAAGCCTCAAACGACCTATATTTATACCACATTTTTTTCTCACTTACACTCATAGGACACTCTGACGAAATTTGGTAAAAATGAATTTGGACACCCAGTATATACCTCGATAATAAATCGCGACACGCGGAGGACGCTTCCTCGTTCATCAACGATGTCGACGCAAAGAACTTGCGGCTTATTAAGAGATAGCTAGCTCCTCCTAAGAAAAACCGTCTTGCAAACTTGTTTCAAGTCAACTTTGACAACTTCTTTTAAAATTAGCCCTTTAACCATCGAAGTATGAAAGACACAAAATTAAAAATTTCGTTCTAATTATTTGCAAAATATAATAAAGTAACTCAGTCTCGCACAGAGGATAAATACAGTTCCAAGTACAAGGACTTCCAATTACACGCTCGAACTATCCAGAATCGGAAACTCATCCAGTCCAAGTATAGCATACTCTACCCTCAACAGGTAAACGTTCCCCTAACTCGTCGAGCTTTCCAAGTTCAACCCGATTCGAAGTCTCGCGAGAATCGATTACTGATCAGGATTAAAAATAAAGTCACCCTCCCTGTCCAACGATCACCTCGTCGAACAAGAACACCCGAATACATACCCTCTTAATCGAGCGTCTCCGAAGTCTGGATTCACCGCGGACAGGTCTCGATGCGAAAAATCCCCGTCTAAATAACGCGAACGAAGTCTCCGTGACGGGGCGATTCGCGTATATATACACACAACGTATATAACCGTAACGCGGCCGGTATATCTGTATCTTCAAACACCTGTTAGCAGTGGCTCGTGTGGGCGGCTCGCCACATCGCCTTTAAATTCTCGCCGCGATTAAGTAACGGAAACCCGCTTCCTCTCACGCGTGATCCCACCGAATTCGTAATATCCCGCCGCGTTCGACTACTTCCTCGTACGAAATACCGTATACGGACAAACACACACATGGATAAGTAAAAAGAATTAAAAAAGAAAAAGAAAAACAACTTACCAGCATGTCCCTGGACAGAATAATTCGCCTCCTCGCTAGGTACCACGGTCTCCTCGAGGATACTCTCAGAAGCTGTCTTCACGATCCCCATTATCCTAGTCTGGGGTTGTTCTCGTCCTGTGTTTGTTGTTTCTGATAAATTTCTGACAGGACGTGCAGGAAGAGCTGTTGCACGCTGGAAGTAGATGCGAAGAAGTGAGCTCGTTAGCGATTACCTCGGCTTGATCGTGCCGCGTTGTCTGCCGTAGTCGGAATGCTAGGCGCCGTTTTGCTGACTTACGTTTGCGACTGCGTTCGCGCCTGCGTCCACAGTATTCTCTCCCTTGAGCCCTCTATCCTGCCTCTTCCCTCCTTGACCCTCGACGCGCGTATATCCTACCCCTCTGGTCTTCCTGCCCCTCGAACGCCGCCGGTCCCTTGGCCAGCAACACGTCACGAGTAACGGGGGAACAAGGCGAATCCCTAGGCCAGGGTGAAACACGCAGGCAAGAACGAACGGGGTGGTGGACTAGCTGCTGCCTCGGCACGTCCTGTGTCAGCTGTGGTAGGAGGTTGCTTTCGTACCTCTCTCTCTCTCTCTCTGTCTGTGCGTTGGTTTCTCTTTTGCTGGTTGGACAAGGAGAGAGCGTTCCCGCGCGGCTCAGGCAGGGCGCAGTGAGGTAACATTGAAACGCACAGGGGCAATGTCGACCAACTGGGTCTCGGTGAAGGTCTCGGCTGGCACAGCCACTCGTGCCCGATAATGCATCCTTTTCTTCTTCCCTCTCGACGTTTTTTCCCTTTCGATCTCGGCGCGAGCTGGCTCACAGGTACCCTCTCGGTTTCCGTGGATACTTCAGGGTTCAACTGTAGGTTCGGGTGCCTTTTTTTGGGGGGTTTGGGATGGATTTTTTTTGGGGCTTGGGTGTGATTGAGAGGCAGTTTTTAGGTTTGGTTTCGAGTAATTGATGGTTTGGGTGTTCTTGAATTTTTGTTTGACACTTATGTCAATAATTGGGTACTCGGGTACACTTTCGCACATTTTCTTAAGAGATTAGGTTGTTATTTCGCGGAATTTCTCTCCGTGTTTGCATTAAGTTTAGAATTTTGTTATTAGAAAGCTTCGAAAACTGGAGGGAAAAGTGGATGAAATTTGTTAATTGAGAGGTGTGTTTGAAGAGGTTGAAAGATTGGTTAGGATGAGGTTTACTATCGAATCTTTTGAGCTGATATTGGCGGTTTTTGTATTTTGAAATTTTGGTTTAAGCCTTGTGTCAATAATTGAGTACACTTTGCACATTTTCTTAAAAAATTTTATGCTAGATCGTTGTTATTTCGCAGAATTCTTATCTGCGTTTGCTTCAAGTTTAGAATATTTTTATTAGAAAACTACTAAAATTGGAGGGAATCTTGTAGACGAAATTTATGGTCATTGACATAAGTGTTAATTGAGAATTGTCTTCAGGATGTAGTTTACTACCAAAACTACCATAAAAATTGGAATATTTTACACCGAAACTTTGATTAACAGAAACACAATTTCAATGTTCTCAAGATCAAGGATGATAAAGAAAGGACGTTCAGAATTTATCTTAATTCCTTCCTTCCAAGTGTTAAGCAGCATCCTCGTGTTCTCGGATTATTCGCTAATCCCTCGCAACAAGAATAGACACAAGGATAGGATAATTAACCTATTTCTACTCCAACCCACGTCCACAGTATCATCTCCACTTTTTCCATCCCAACCATAATCACAACTACATACCTCTACAACTTCCACCAAACTATTGTAAAATTAAATTTCTACAAAATTCCTCACCCGAACTATCTCCCTCCAATCTAAACCCACCCAAGAAAATCTCCATATCCCAGTAATTACCAAAAAAAATCTCGAATCTCGATGTCAAGTTCGAATTACCACGGATTGGACAGGAAAAGTAAGAAAACCTTGATGGAAGGAATACAGTAAATTCTCCACAAGTGTCAGTCCTCAAGGAACTTAAACCTGACACTTGTAGAGTCAGGGACTACGTTTTCGAGCCTCGCGCCCGCCTTTGTAGTTTGCCGAACGTAGACAAGGACAGCGAATAAAAGATAAGGACGAAACGTCAGTCGAGGTAACCAAGCGATTTAAATACCAACTTTTTTAATCTTACGTCTTTTTATCCCGAAATTTTTCTTCAAACACGACATAATTTGAACAACATTTACTTATTAACACGTTCACTGTCACGCCAGATATTTCACTGTGTTGAGATAAAACAGACGCCCTGTATTACATTCCATAGAGTCGGCCTACCGTTTGACTACCAGTTGGAGAATTGGCCTGCCGTTTGACTGACACTTGTAGAATCGGCCCTACATTATTTTTTTGCGTGGAGGTAGTCCGACATTAAATTAATTACTCAATAAGTATTAATAAGTAAATGTTATTCAAATTATATCATGTTTGATCTCATTTTCATCAGAAAAATCTCACCAAATCTCACCAACATGTTAAAACAAATTTCAGATGAAAAAAAGTAAAATTAAAGAAATTATATTTTTCTATTATGATTTGTCGAGCCGTGAAATCTCGTAAAAGAAACCGAGTGGTGTAGCGTTACACGCTTGACTGACAGCGAGCGAGATAACATAGGCGCAGCAATGACGCAGACCTAGGCGTAGGACCATCTATACTGACACTTGTAGAATCCAAACTGACTGACACTTGTAGAGAATTTACTGTAGTTGGGTGACTCAAGGGACGACTTAATTCGTCTCCTCCACTTAACAGATTAACCTTTCCTCTCTCCACTGACACGCTGTTTATCAGTACTTTTACCGTTCCGTGTTTTACAGAAGGTATACCTGCAGTTTACGATGCAGAGTGTGTGTAAAACGGGTGGGGTGAACCATCGACGTGGGGATGTTTCACCTGTGTAATCCTGTTCGTAAACAATACGCTTTCCCTCCCCGACGGAACGAGGCAGGGTTATCGGATTTGACGCGTTCACAGCACGTGCACGCCCTTGAAACACGCGTATATATCCTCGCGGGTGCATGAACCACGCGCAGTAACCCTTAATTACTACGTTTCGTTCCCTGTAATTTTATCCTTCGAGTGAAATCGTCACACTGGGCTGTCTTTCTACTGCGACGCGTTGGAAAATCAATTTTTTTCTTTTTTTGCATCTTTTTGTAGTTTCAGGAAGAAGTTTTTAGTCTAAGAAGCTTTGAAGCTGAATTCTGAAAATGAGGAGGGATGTATGCTTTGAAAGGAAGCGGTTTTGTGTAGACTTGAATTGTAGTTGAAACTGGCTGATATGATTAGCGAGAAACCGGAAGTCGCATTCACTGGAAATTTGGAAGGTGTATACAGTAGACGTTGCTTTATCGTCTGCAGAAGAATTGTGCGGATATTTTCAAAATTCAGCCTCTGCGGTCGAAGAAACCATAACTTTTCCTGAAATCGAAAGTAATTTCTTTCGAAACCTTGCAATTTCTCCGTTTCTCGATATTTTTTTATTATACTAGTTCGGACGATAGCTACAGGTCTGCAGATTAAGAACGTGTTTACATTTTGTGTTTTGCATAAGTAGAACGTCTGATATCGAGTCAGCCATCGCTAAGGATACTTCTCAAGGCGCTCTCTTCGCAGTGCTCCTATTTTACAACAAATGGATATTTTCACTAGTAAAAAATATTTTTGTACTCTCAAAAGATGACGGAATAACCAGAAAAATTTGCAGAAGGATACGTACAGCACTTGCTTCGCTATAAATTTCCGGAAAATTAAGCTTTTGTCAGTGGTCACATTAGGTAGATCCCTTTAAACCGAACTTCGTTCTTGAAAAGTTTCGTCCTTTCTGTTCACGGGCCTTACGTAGCGCGATCCTAAAATTGTATTTTACGTAAGATAGCACGAAGTGTAGTATGTCATGTAACGGGGTAAGATCGAGAGGAATTTACGAGCTTTCGTGGGTATCGCGAATTTTTTGCCTCGTTCCTAGCGGAGAACAACTAACCGTGAAGAATTCCTTAATAGCTGGTCGAGAATAGCTCTTCAAGGATAACACGAGACACCGGGTGGATTTATTAATCGAGATATTTCTCGCGAGGCTCGACCCCCCGTCTCTCTTTGCTCGTCCTTTCTGTTTTTTTTTTTTTTTCTTACTCTTGCTTCTCGAAAATCCCTCGACAGTGGCCGTCGTCGATCCCAAGCATTCCGTCATCATTATCTGTCGCTCTCTCATTGAATTTCTTCTGCGGCAGTCACGTGGCGCGAGGACGCGCGCCCTCCTTTCGAACCGACCTCACGCGGGACTTGTTGCACGCAACGGAGCTGCGGAGGAGCGGTGTTTTTACGATGTTTTGATTAGAGGTCTTGCTATCTGGATATCTGAGTAATTGAAATATTCGTTATAATCCGAATTTGATGTCTGAGACTGATTGAAATCTGGGATTTTCTTTGTTAATTACTCAGATACGAAGCTTCTCTTCATATCGGTAGATTGAAGGAAGCTAGTTTAGGTGACGGATTAAAAGGATGCGAGAATTATTCGATAGACTCATCGCGAGGAGAATCCAAGGATATCGAAATCCAAATCACGCGAGTATTGGATATTCGGATTTTCGGATCTGAATTAAGTATTGGATGATTGTAAATGTTCGTGCCCGGTTCTCGGCACAGATGTTTCCTTTAGCGTCATGTTACATTCCTATCGAAAGATACACCGCTTGTGTTTTACTTTCAAATAATTATTCATTTCATTTCCAAATGAAATGTGCCTTTGCGCATACCCTTCGTGTTTTATTTTCAAATCGGACACGAACCTTTGCAATCATCCAATACTTAACTATCCGAGTGCTCGGATTCTCAAAGTTTCATGCTGAAAGCGAAAAATATTTTAACGAAAAACCAAGAAAATTCTATAACGACAACATAATAGTCTTATAAAAAAAAAAAAAAAAAAAATAGAAATAAGTTGTAGAACGAGAAGGCGTTTACGTTTTTTCTTTTTTCTTATCGAATTTAAAGGTTGGAAATATTGATCTAAATTATAAAATTCGATACGAACTTACGAGATGACCTAATACATACATTACAGAATAAAGAAATTATTGTTCTAAAGTATAAAGTTTACCGAGTTATTTAATGACCGTCATAAATGTTCCAGACAACCTGATATGAGAGTATCCCTTTGTCTCGTTCATTCGAAATTGATGACAAAGTAGGATTGACAGTCTATCGAATAGAATATTTGAACCTCGTCGCCAGTACCTTTTGAAATACCCTCAATCTCCGCGATTCTTTGTTTTACATACATGCTTCTCACGATGTTTCTCATGTACCTACCTACAATTTTCTCTTCCTTTGAACTTGCTATCACGTTTTCGTCCCTCTTTCCACCCAGACGCCAGTCGAGAGGAAAAAACTGCAGAGAACATCTAACCTTGGTGATCACTGCCTGTGCGTCACGGTAACTCTATAGCACACCAGCCATTTTCTTTCCCATTTTCTGCCTTTTAGCTAACCAACGTAAAACTCCAGAGAAAAGTGCAGAACGTTTAATTCATTCGAACGATCTAGATTAACCCTTTCGCTGCGACAGATTATAGGCAAAATCTCGCGTTTTGGCGTTTAGAAATTTTAAAAAATTTTTTGACGCAACTTTCTCACTTTTTTTCGTAATTTTTGCTGTTATTAAGTTTGTGTTCCCTTAATATTATAGTGAAAGTTTATTGTTTAGGTGCATATGGCGTGGTGGTAACAAAAATTGTTACATATGAGGTCTTTGGGTCAAGAAAGACCCAAATTAACTTGACTTCTTTAGGTTAGAAAAGTCCCAAAACTATCTTGACCTCTTTGGATTAGAAAAGGCCCCAAATTAACTTGACTTCTTTGGGTCAAAAATACCCAAAACTAACTTAACCTCTTTAGGTCAAAAAAGACCAAAAACTATCTTGACCTCTTTGGGTCAAAAAAGGCCCAAAACTGTCTTAACCTCTTTGGGTCAAAAAAGGCCCCAAACTAATTTGACCTCTTTGAATTAGAAAAGGCCCCAAATTAACTTCACCTTTTTGGGCCAGCAAAGGCCCCAAATTAACTTGACCTCTTTGGGTCAGAAAATGCTAAAAATTATCTTAACTTCTTTGGGTCAGAAAAGGCCCAAAACTAACTTGACCTCTTTGAGTGCATAGTCAAACGAAACAACGCACCAGAGTTAAAGAGATATTCTCGTACAAAAATCTACAATCTTTCTTCCTCTTTAAAATCCAAATTCCAAAATATCAATTTTTCCAATATTTATCCTATTCAGATCACCCTGTATGCAACTCTTCCGAGTCAAACTTTCGAAATACACAAGTAAACACATTTTCACGTCCGACAAATGTTACTGCTTCCTGAATTTCATCAACTAAATAGATGATACTCTGAATAAATGGTAGAAGAGAATTGAATTGATGAAAAACGACACAGAAAAAGGAGACGTTCGGTAAAGTGTCTCCCGGCGGTCCTCGACTTCCGCTGTCACCTTGATTCCCGTGACCCAACCTTATCCAGGTTGCGCCAGGACACGTGGCTATGGACGCAGAAACGCGTGCACATATATATCGAGCGTTGTCCCAGGCAACCCAGGGGAAAAAGTCGCAGATGCAACGTGGAACGCGCCACGCCAGCATACAATGAACTCGAAATCGATCGTTGCTGCACCAGTTGCGCCGATGCACCGTCTAAGTGCCTTTCTGCTGCCACGCTTTTTCCCCTGCACTCGTACTTGCGAGCCAAAAAAAAAAAAAAATTGCAATCGCAGTAGAGAATTTTTCTCGTTCAACCTAATTTTTCATCTTCAATCTCGAGAAACGTAGAACGTGTTAGAATATTTGAGTTCGCTACGCGAAACGGTACTTCGAGATCCAGTGAAACATTAACACTTTTTTTGATAAGATTAATCAGTGTATTCTTGCAGCGAATCTTTCGAATATCCGAAGATTTGTTTGGAAAAAGAAGATTTTTAATATTTAGGTTGCATTATTTTAGTTGTAATATATAAACGAAGTTGTAGCTTCGTTCAAGTCTCGTCTCTATGAAAATAAAGTGAATTAATAGAAGAAATTGAAATAAACAATTTTATAAAGATCTTTTCAAAAAAAAATGTCTGATTTTCGAAAGTTTCACCGCGAAAGCGAGAAATGAGAAAACCTGAATTTTACATTTTAACGTTCTCCAAAGTCAAATCCAAACACCTTACTAGAGTTAACAGAGAAGAGAAAGTGACTGTGTCTCGTTCAATGTTAATCCTGAAACCCTCAAAATTTAACCTAATTTTACACCAACAATTCTGTTAAGTCATTAGGATTAATACGTTTCCAGACGCGGGTCTTTCCCCGGTCTTTCGCAGCGGTCATAAGCTTGGGAGGCCATCGAGCATTTTACCTTCACTTTGAATTTCCATGTTTTTTCTATGGCCATTGTGCACATCTGCTTTCTAAGCCTTTCGACTTCTATTTTCCATGTTTTATCAGCGTCGGAGCGCTACCCAGATTTGTTACCTCCTGCGCCCATTGTTCGAGACACGCGGAGTTTCCGCGCGCGTCACTCAAGGGTGCACGGGCACTTGAGAGTGACCGTTGACTCGGCGGTGTCACCTTAGTTAGTTTTCGGTACCTAATGATTGGCAATCGCGTTAGATTCAACCACCTCCCTTGTCGAGTTCGGGAATGTAGTTGACCAACCCGCGTGTCCCACCCCCGCTGAAGACTCCTATCCGAGGTGTCTTGGAATTGCCCGAGCCCTCGACAGACAGAATTCATCCGACAACCGTGCGAGTAGTTCCTCAGAAAGTAGTCATTGTTAATAGCTATTCGTCCTCCTAAACACGGAGGTGGTCCTTCGAGAAGCGAACATAGTAAATTCGACAAAGCTCGAAAGTTAATTTGTAACTACCACGGGCAAGATCAAACAAATTCCATATATAAAAAAAAAATTTTAAATCCAATTTTCACCGTTCCCTGCACGCAATACTTACTAGATCGTAGACCTTAAAGTCACGAGGATCGTAAGGAAGTAGATCACATTACTACACGTAATTTACGCTCCCTCCATATTTCATCTAGCTACGGTAATTAGTGGCTCGGATTCGACTAGATTCGTGGCTGGTATCGGTTCTAACCTTCGCGGTTCCACAGTACAGGCACCTCCGGGGCATCGTTGACGTTGGAAATTGTGTGGTACAAGTACAACCACGAGCCACTTCTTTTGCTCTGTCGTTTCGAATCGAGCCACTTCACCCTCTGTCCTGTTGTTACGCTTTATCGATACGCGAGGTTAATTGCGCGATACGTTTTGTGATGCTGGTTTTTGTCGGATTCTGTTAAGGTAATTGGAGGGTTGTTTATTCTAATGGCTCCGACGTTCTGCTCGTGTATAATGCGAACTGAGAAGAGCTTTGTGTATTATAAGGAGAATTTATACAGCGGTGTTCCTTTCACCTCTGATTTATTCGATTTATCGTTTGAATTTCTGCGAAACTTATATTTTCGAATATTTCGAAGTTAACAGCGCGTGCTGTGTATTTTGGTGAATTTTATGGTGGATTTGACATGGTGGAATTATGACAGAATTCGATACTCTTCGTTCGACTTAAATATTAACTCTGTGCAGGCTGCCTGGGTCATTTATGACCCGAGCCAAATTTCACTCGCATTTCTTCACGAATGTTTACCTTTAATTTCAAAAATTTGGAACATTTTGTTCAGTGAACGATTGCGCAATGTAGCCAGAGACCTTGAAGAGTATCCCAGAATTTTTTCAGATTTTTAGGAAGCCTAGAACAGTGCAAAAGTTAAATTCGAACGTAAACAACCCAATTTGCTCATAACTTCAAAAAATCACATTACCAAAAAAGGAATAACCAATTGCTCATGCACAATCTCTAAATGACAAGAATCTCAGATGAAAGTACATCGACTATTTCATCCAGCAAAGAAATCATTTCAGCATAATCACTTTCGGATCCAAAGCGTAGAAAAGAACAAATCCCATCGTCGACGGTTCATAAATAACGCATAACAGACTAGCCAGGACAAAGCTCGATTTCTCATTGTTAAAGGCAACTGGTTCCGCGATGAAAAAAAAAAAAAAAAGAAGAAGAACAAATGTTACACCGTGAATTTATCGCACGATCCGAACGAACGAGAGATTCAAATGTATCGTTGTACTTTCCATGGTGAAACCGACTGTAAAGAATTCCCTTAATGGCTCTCTATCCACACGAACCGAATAATATCTCGAACGAACGCCAGAGCGTTCGCTGCGCGTCCTGTGCAATCATTTACCCTGGGCGAGTGCACTCGTTCTGCCCACTCAAGGGGGTTGCGCGACGAGTGCTCGCTGTTTAATAGATTGTCCCGTGGAAATACCTGTGAATGTCGTTGTAAACTGTCCGCTAACGAGGCGTATTTAATAACGAACAAGCTGTACCATGGGCCACGTGTCGTTATAAATAAGATGAAAATTTTCAATGGAACGAACAAATGACGGCACGGTAGCCTAATTGCTATTAGCCACGAGGTCCGTCACGTGGACAAAGAAGGGGCTAAAATTGTTTAATGGTTTAGGAGTACCGATCGATAACTGAACCGTACAGGTACACACTTCACGAGTCTTATATGGCCACGTGCTATTTCAGTGGCAATTCCACGGAATTGATTCTTCTTCGTGATGTTTAATCGTGATATACAGGGTGTCGTGGAATTAACGAGGGTGATTCTGAAATGTGGAGGGTAGTTTGTCGTGCTGAGCTTCGGTTTTGGGGAAATTAGTGTTGAAAATTTGGTTCTTGTGATGTACAGGGTGTCGTTGAATTAACGAGAATGATTCTAATGTGTGAAATGCAGTTTGTCATACTGAGCTTCGGTTTTGAGTACTTTGAGTAAATTAGTTTTGAAAATTTGGCTCTTGTGGTATACAGGGTGTCGTTGAATTAACGAGAATGATTCTAAAGTGTGAAATGCAGTTTGTCATACTGAGCTTCGGTTTTGAGTACTTTGAGTAAATTAGTTTTGAAAATTTGGCTCTTGTGGTATACAGGGTGTCGTAGAATTAACGAGAATGATTCGAAAATGTGGAATATAGTTTGTCATGATGAACTTCAGTTTTGAGTAATTTGAGTAAATTAGTTTTGAAAATTTGGCTCTTGTGGTATACAGGGTGTCGTAGAATTAACGAGAATGATTCGAAAATGTGGAGTATAGTTTGTCATGATGAACTTCAGTTTTGAGTAATTTGAGTAAATTATTATTGAAAATTTGGCTCCTGTGGTATACAGGGTGTCGTAGAATTAACGAGAATGATTCGAAAATGTGGAGTATAGTTTGTCAGGATGAACTTCAGTTTTGAGTAATTTGAGTAAATTATTATTGAAAATTTGGCTCTTGTGGTATACAGGGTGTCGTAGAATTAACGAGAATGATTCGAAAATGTGGGGTATAGTTTGTCATGATGAACTTCAGTTTTGAGTAATTTGAGTAAATTATTATTGAAAATTTGGCTCCTGTGGTGTACAGGGTGTCATCGAATTAACGAGAATGAGTGTGATTCTAAAATGTGAAGTCTAGTTTTGAAAAATTGGCATTTCTACTTAATTGCTCATATCGATATTAATGGAGGATGAGTAATAAATATTTCTGTCAACGGAATAGTGACCTAACCTCAAAAATTTTGTTTCGAGGTTACGTCTAACGAAATTTTCGACGTTTCTAAATGTTTCTTTAAGTTTCTGTTTAAAAATTTTTAGAAGATTGCTCAAGCCATTGTAGAATGAAAATTTTGCTGTATACAAAGTGATTTATACCGAAACGTCAGTTCACCCAAAATTGTAAATAGGTTAGACCACTTTACATCTGCACACCGAGACATACACGGTGCGTAAAAAATCGTGGTACACGCCGGATCGAAGTGATTCTTATCTTCCTACGAAAAAAAACAAAAACAAAAAACGAGCAAGATTGATGTCACTAGTGACGTTGTAATGACTTGACAGAAACTGATAGGCAAGTGAGATAATAGCACTGATAGGGAAGAAGTCGCGACACTGTTGATGTCCATAAACATAAACACACACAGAAATAGTAATTTATAAAAATATAGTAAAGTGCATTATTATTTTTTTTTCCAAAAGCCAAGCTTCTTGGAAAAATATATTACTCCATAATTTTGATTTACCTTGACACGAGAAATCACCTTGCCCACGCTCTCGCCACGATTTTTCACCCACCCTATATAATCAACCACCGTTTCTTTATTTCATCGATGTTACCAGTCGACAATGACCCGCAATCCTTTCCTTCTTATCGATCCAGGCCAAGTTCACCAAGGCAATTTATAGCGTACCCGCAACAATATACCATATTTTCACCGTCATTCGCCACAAATTTCAACTATCAATTATTCAAGAAACGAAGCTTCCTATAAGAAAACTTCGTATCACATTTTCCACTTAGTTTTTCACGTAGAATCGTCCTGTGCAAAAAATGATCTCCAGATCTACAATCAGGAAAGCAAGTTTCCTATTTCGAAGACACCCTGTAGACATGTGTAACTGGAAAGGCAAGCAGTACCGTAGGATCGCGAGCGTTTTTGCCTTCGCTCGTTCGTTTCTTGAGAAACAGACCCTTTTCGCGAGGTCTCGCGAAAAGTTAAGTCGCGTAGGTTGAGCGCGTTAGTTTTAAGTTAGTTTCAACCGTTTCGGGAAAAATCCAGAAGTGTGCGTGGCGGGAGTGTGAATGTTCGGGAGAGAATGGAGAGTGTGGGGTAACATTTGGAAGAGAGGAGGAGACTTCGAGTTGAGAGCGTGGAAAGAAAGATTTTGTGGTGGAAATTCAGTGTGGAAAAAGCGTCGTTTATAGTTAACGTAGATATTTAGTTTTCGTTTTATTTCTTTACTCTTGTTGATAAACTATTATACGAGAAAATCCGTCCGGAAGACGGTGAAGCGAGCCACTTGAGGCCGGGCCCAGCCGCGCGGTGGGGGTGACTCCGCCCCTTTGGGTCTTTCCCGGGCCTGCTTCGCGTGGGAGGTGAACAAGGGACCGGCAGGACGGCGCGTCCCGACTTTTCACTCTTCACGAGACCGTCGTACGCGTACTATTTTGCGAACGACGCTCAGACTCTCTAAAATACACAAGTTTAGTTAATCTTACGCTCACCCTATTTCGGCTCAGAGTATTTCTAACACCTAGACGTTCACTTTTTCTTTTATCTCTTCACTCTTGTCGATAAATTATTATTATTATTTTAAACACACTTTCCGCACCTAAATCACAAGTCGAAGCCAAATCTCCACGGTATTGCCTTTTTCCACGATTTTCGAGGGTGGTTGCGACAACCTGGTGGATTTTCCACGCTTTAAAAATACACACGAGCGCCGTTTATTTTAACGCCTCCGTCACGGATAACACGTCGACCGGATTAAAAAGTACGGCTAAGGTGTCGTTCTGTGAACGCACGCGACACTCTACGTGACGTTCTATTGACAACGCGGAGGCGTGCCGATATAATGAACGATCCGGTACTGTTTAATAAACGGAATTTATATAGAACCGTTGATCCGTCACTAACGAACATGCATAACTCTGGCACGGCTTTGAAACCCGCGTGCTCGACTATTCGACTAAAGTTGACGATTTTCATCTCCTGCACGTTTCTTCCCTTTCCTTCCCTCTTGATCTCGTCACGTTTATGTAACTGCACGCCGGGGACATTTGTAAATCAACGCTTCGAGTTCCTTCTTCTGTTCGTGAAATTCTATTGCCGTCGAATCACTTTAGACGGTTTGGATTTTACGAATTTTCTTTATTTGTTAATAGTTGCCTTTACAATGTGGTTTTCGCGAATATAACGTGGTCGGTCTAACCTGCCTGGTAATTCAACGTTGACTGCCTGTCCTCTTTCTCGAAGCTGCCTTTATATTAGGGTTTTTTTGGGAGTTGCGGGTGGGGGAATTTAGGAATGCGTCCGTTAGGTAAGGACCAGGAATGTGTAAGGATAATGATCAGGACTCGTTAGGATTGAGGGTTCGATGGTTAGAAAGAAGAATTGCAGGGACAGTGGTTAGGTAATGAACTTAAGGATTTGGTACAAAAAGAATGGGTAGAGTGCATCAGCTTGAAGGTCTGCCGGAGATAAGACAGGAATTCGGTGGGAAAGTGGAAAACGCACAGGTAGTTGTCAAAACGGTACCTGGGATAAGGATCTGTATGCATGGGAGTCAAGGGACAAAGGGATGAGGATTCGACACTATAAAGATCGAGGGGAGTATGTATATAGTTTGTGGTATAGGGGTAGGTTAGTTGTGTAGGAAAAGGGGTCGAAGAGACAGAGCGTTGCCGAAATAAATGTTTATTTTTGAACGTCCTTGCGTGTTATTTTGGGAATGGAGGAAGACTGATTGTTGAGTAAGATCACGGGGCCGAGATGCTGTTATTTGTTTACACTCGGTTTTTGACAAGATCGAGTAATTATTTAACTCTACTGTGATATCAGATTTACAAAAATAGCTCCAAAGTATGGTACTGTCATTCCCAAAAATATTCTGACACGTCTGTTTTTTTCTATACTACTGTGATCTCAGTCTTAGAAAAATTGCTCTAAAATATGGTACAGTCACTCCCAAAAATATTTTAACACGTCAGTTTTTTCTACGCTAGTGTGGTCGTAACCTTAGAAAAATTGCCCCAAAATATGGTACAGTCACTCTCAAAAATATTCCAACACGCCTGTTTCGTCTACTTTTTTTTAACTCTACTGTGATATCAGCCTTCGAAAAATTGCTCCAAAATATGGTACAGTCACTCCCAAAAATATTCTAACACGTCAGTTTTTTCTACGCTAGTGTGGTCGTAACCTTAGAAAAATTGCCCCAAAATATGGTAGTCACTCTCAAAAATATTCGAACACGCCTGTTACGTCTACTTTTTTTTAAACTCTAAAGTGATCTCAGCCTTAGAAAAACTGCTCCAGAATATGGTACAGTCGCTCCCAAAAATATTCTAACACGTCAGTTTTTTCTACGCTAGTGTGGTCGTAACCTTAGAAAAATTGCCCCAAAATATGGCACAGTCACTCTCAAAAATATTCGAACACGCCTGTTTCGTCTACTTTTTTTTAACTCTACTGTGATATCAGCCTTAGAAAAATTGCTCCAAAATATGGTACAGTCGTTCCCAAAAATATTCTAACACGTCAGTTTTTTCTACGCTAGTGTGGTCGTAACCTTAGAAAAATTGCCTCAAAATATGGTACAGTCACTTCCAAAAATATTCCAACACGCCTGTTTCGTCTACTTTTTTTTAACTCTACTGTGATATCAGCCTTAGAAAAACTGCTCCAGAATATGGTACAGTCGCTCCCAAAAATATTCTAACACGTCAGTTTTTTCTACGCTAGTGTGGTCGTAACCTTAGAAAAATTGCCCCAAAATATGGTACAGTCACTTCCAAAAATATTCGAACACGCCTGTTACGTCTACTTTTTTTTAAACTCTAAAGTGATCTCAGCCTTCGAAAAATTGCTCCAGAATATGATACAGTCACTCCCAAAATCATTCTACCATCAACGCAACAACCACTGAACTACACAGTGTCAAAATATCTTGAATCTAACTGTACACCACTGATCGACAAAAGAGCGCGAGGATTTCCAGAGCCACGCGGTCAATCCATCGCCAAAACAGTGATAAAATTATATCGTAGATTGCGTGTCGAGGAAATTCTTTACTATCCTTCCCAATATGTGGAAAAGCAACAGAGGGTATCTTTTTGTGTTAGATGTGACTGGAATGGTTCAGGGGTTACGAGGACTCTTTATGGCGGTTCCTCTCGTACGTGACCAAGGTCGAGGGCTTTTTTTTAACGGAAATAGAGGGTGTTAGAAGGAGTTTAAGGGGGAATTTACAGGAAAGATGTACCTTTCGAGAGAACAAATTTTTATTACATCTCGATGTTCCGTTTGACTTACGACCGTACTATGACTTAGGACCTTACGTCCATTGCTATTCAAGAGAGGAAATTCACGAAGAAACCTTCCAACGTATAATCCTGTTGAAAATTTAATAGACGTTCAATCTAGATCAAATTGTACCGCAAACACTGTAAAATGAAAATTTAACGAACGCAAATTTTCAATACCAAATTTTGTCGAAAAGTGAATCTCCATTGTGCCGGTGTATCACAGGTGGCTAATTACTTTCCATTCCTGATGCTTTGAGTGCGAACGAAAGAGAATCAGGGACGATTTGTTTAGCGAGATAAATACGGTTTTTAATAATTCCTAGGTTTTATCAAGCTAACTTAACAAACCTGCTGTTGTTCCAAGATCAGAGCAGAGGATTGCAATTTACTCCGACGAGATTTGTTCGCGGATTTACGTTAATCGAGGTGTTTCTTTCTCTGTCTGTTAACAAACTTCTCCGCGTTTTCTCCGTGTTTCTTGCGATACACACACTGAAACGGGCGACACAACGCGTAACAATTGTGGATTGGTCGTGGACCAAACCGAATTTACAAAGAAAAAGGACTCTGCGCTGTGCGTTTAACACAGGAAACTAATTTCAACGAGCGTTTGACTCGTGAGGTATGTTGAAACTTCAAACGAGCGGAATAAACTGAGGACAATGGTGGAAATGAAGGAATTTTAAATGAAAGCTGGCACGTGTGTCGTCCGAAAACAAGGTATCACAGAGCACCTCGAGGTAGAAACCGGGTAAATTGAAAATTAACTTTGCCTTTCTGAAAAATAATTCCACGAAAAATTTACTAGAATTGTGATCTCGTTAAAGAAATATCGCAGAAGTTTGATTGATTGAACGTTAATCAAGCGTTAGAGTACCTGCACCTAACCACAATAAATTTCCACAGTCTTTTCAGTTTTCCTTTTTTTCTAATTTTCTTCAATTGCAGCTGTTCAACATTTCGCCAATTATTATCTCGTCACTTGTGAAATCATCGACAAACAAATATCGCAGAAATTTGAACCTTCGAATGTTAATCGATGGTTCCGGCAACCATAACAAATTTCCACAAATTTTCTCTTTTTCCTCAAAATTCTCATTCTTCAATTGCACCTCTTCGACATTTCGCCAATTATTATCTCGTCAATCATCGACAAAGAAATATCCTTGGAATGTTAATCGATCACCATAACAAATTTCCACAAATTTTCTCTTTTTCCTCAAAATTCTCATTCTTCAATTGCACCTCTTCGACATTTCGCCAAATGTCAAAGCACAGATTGCCAAATCCTGCAAATGGAATTTCATTAAATTAAACACTTACCGAAATATCACAGGATCGTTCTTTCCCTCAAAAAAAAAAAAAAATTCACTCAGAATTCTCATTCTTTAATCCCAGCTCTTCCCCGTTTCGCCAAACGTCCTATCGCGGATTGTTAAATCGCGCAAATGGAATTTCATTACGGCAGAAATACACACGGCGGATGGGAGTGTCGCAATTCGATGGTTAACACTCCGCCGTAAATCAGCACTGTCGCAACGGAAATGGCGGCTAATTGCTCCCCGTGCATTGTAAATGCACTTTTTGAGCCAGCGTCGATGTGACTTGTTGCACACGGCGCAATCGATGGCGCTTCGATTGAGACCACCGCGTCGCTCGATGCGGCGCGCGTTAAACATTAAAGCGATTAGCGCGTTCCGCTGAGTTAATTAAACCTTCGCCCGTTTATTGTCCGTTCTGATGGAAAATCATTGCACGGCAATATTTGTTCCACGCTGTTTCTAATTGTATTTTCTTCGGTTTACAATTGAAAATACTGATCTCCTGTGCCGTATACCCGGTCTGTCTGATCAATTTCGATTTGTACTACTGAAAGAATTTAAACACTCGATTCGAGATAGAACGGGGACTTCGATCGTTGTGAAAATTTACCGAATTGGGTATTCTGTGGTTCGAGATCGTTTTGTTGGTAAATTTTGTGCGTAAAAATTTGTTTGTAAAAATTATACTGTTTTTTATTATGATAGGGATTAAGGTAGGAAAAAATGCATAGCATATTCAATTATTGCAGCTTCTTTATTTGCAATTACGCCATTTTTTTTTTTAAGAATAATTATACTTGTTACCTCTTCCTAGATTTCTTGTTTCTCTTTTAAATTTCGTTTCTCGAGCTTTCAGATTCTTCGTCAGTCTCTGATTTAACGTGACATCAAAATCTGTTATTACTAGACTGCGGATTTTAATGCATTTATAGAAAATTCAAAGGTAATATGAAAAAATCTGCAAAGTATCTGTAGATGGAATAATTTTCTACCCAAGTTCTACTTCTTTTACTATATTCTCAAAAACATAAATTTGCATGAAAATTCGCAGTCTAGGTACCACCTATACAATCAATATCTAAAACTTCAAAGTACACTTTTTGAAAGATTCTACCTAAAAAGATTTAAAGAAAACGAACCAATACAAAAATTACACTTAGGATAAGTTTTACTCTGGAGTTTTACTTATAAAAGGCAGGATTCGTCCTCTACGTTATAGATTTTTTGAACATTTTTCTCTAGAATTACTTATGCAATTGTAGTATCGGGGCCTCTGTACCCAAATAGGAAACCTCCAAGGGCGAATGGAGAGGGAGTGATTGGCGTAGCGCGCAAAGCCTCGGCTTGCTAAGCCGAAGGTCCCGGGTTCGATTCCCGTTGGGTCCTTCAAAATTTTTTCGTCGATTTCTACAATTATATTGTATTAGAAACCTTGCAAACATTGACCCCTTATCTTGCAAACTTTGAATATTTAGTAAAAGTGAAAAAATTATGTAGTATCGGGGCCTCCATGCCCAAATAGGAAACCTCGAAGGGACAATACAGAGGGAGTGGTTGGCGTAGCGCGCCAAACCGAAGGTCTCGGGTTCGATTCCCGTTGGGTCCCTCAATATTCTTCCCTAGGTTCCTACAAATGGGACTCGTCCGGGATGGAGGCATCTACGGCTACACGAAGCCAGGAGATGTGCGATGAAAGCATGTCGAGGTTGCACGTCTCCCAAATTGGTCGTTTCGGCTGTGTGCCACTGTGTGGGGGAGTGTGCCCGAAAGTGTTGCATTGAGGACATTCGAGGGCGAATGTCAGTTGAGGATGGCCGGGTGTAGTATCGGGGCCTCCATACCCAAATAGGAAACCTCCAAGGGAGAATAGAGAGGGAGTGGTTGGCGTGCAAAGCCGAAGGTCCCGGGTTCGACTCTCGTTGGGTCCCTCAATATTTTTTCGTCGGTTCCTACATATGTGACTTTGACCCACGCTTCTCGACTTTTCATCCCTCGCTCGTCACACTTTATAGCCAGCCCCTTCGTCGGCCTCTCGTCGCTTTTCCCGTTGGGCCCCAATTTCGTCTCTCGCCGCTCGCTCTCTCTTTCATGTTCGCCACTGTTTCCTTAAAACTTACGTTCTCTCAAAATTACGATACCACAATACCACAGTAGATAACAACATAGACGGATAATTTGGTAAATCGGCCCTGAACCGATGGGCAGAACTCCCGCCAAGCCAAAAGTAGCGCAAAAAAGGAAAGAAGAAAAGGGAAGTATCCTTCGGAAGACGAACACACGTTGATCGTCCCACGGTGTGTGTACCGCGATAAGCTTCACACGGTGAGAAGAATCGCTGGACGGCTAACACGCCATTATACCGCGGGTTCCGCAATTAAAGGCGGCGAGTCAACGAACAGGAAGTACGTCTTTCCTGAACGTTAACGGCGACAGAGTCCTCCATAGAATCGTTCTGTCCTATATTTTTTTTCCAGAACGCCCCGACAAAACCTACTTTATGCCGGGCGATTCAGCCTCCGCAATTAAATGCGACCGAGTATGAAACCATTGTGCGCCGTTGTTGTGTCATTCTTTTCTCTCTCTCTCTCTCTCTCTCTTCCTTTTTTTTTTTTTTTTAAAGAAATAACCTTCGGAAACCTCCTTTTCTTTGAAGAACGAGACGCGTAATCGTGAACCAGTTTTCTCGTAGGCCGTTGTTCTAGAAAAAGATATTCGGTCGTTGTGAGGTTATTTGGGGTGGAAAATTTGCTATACTTCTGTATTGTTTTAAGAAGAAGAATTTGGACAGGTCTTGGTGAAAATGAAATTAACTGTTTGTTCTGTTGAAAGTGGCGACGTTAATTATTTGGGTAATGTGTGCTGCTCTTTGGAGAATCGGAAATTTGCACCTGTCTGTGAAACGGAAATACGAGGAAACAGTGTAAACGAGGTAACTTTTTCTTTGTGCTTGGATGTGAGAAAGGTTGAGAGTGAAATCGAGTACTGAAAATTGCTTGGATTTGTTTAACGTTGCCTGACTTTCTCAATTAGCTTCGTGTTATTCCTGGAGAAGAGTGAATTTTACTGATCGGACATTTTATGAGAAATTTTAAGAAACGAAGTGTATAAATTATTTGCGAAATTTAACGGATTATAAATTCTAAAGAAACGTGGTTTAATTGGCTCTATTTTGCTCTGAAGTTGCATAGCAAAAATTGGAATAATTCACATTCGGGAATAATCTCTTCAACTTAACATTCTGCATTTTTGCTGTAACTTCTTAACGAAGCTTCAAACGACCCATATTTATATAACATTTCCTTCTTAATTATGCCCATAGAACATACTGACAGAGTTTCATCGAAAACATTTGGGACACCCGGTATATTCACATTTTCTCTTTTTGAACGTTACACTTCGTTAAATGGTGATTTTTTTTAGAATGAAAAAAAGAAAGCATGGAAAGAATTCAATAATGTTTTAGATACCGCAATTTCACGCTGCATTCCACAGAAATTCTCTCGAAACTATAGAAAAATGGTCGCGAAACTGCGAAACTTTTGATCGGGAAAAAAAGTCGCGACACGATTGAACGAAAATTGCGTTTCACGTGTAGAACTTTCGATTCGTCCCGAAGTGTCGACAACGAAAGGAAAATTAACTTGACGGAAGCTAGGTATCGTAAAGGGATTATCAATGGGAACGGAAGCTGTATCGATTAAGCAACTGCGACACCGACTTGCGGACGACGGGGTGGATAAACTTTGCCACGAGACCCGAGGATTAAGCGAGTTTGTAATCCATTGAACTTATCACGGTCAGTTAAGGGAAGCACGAGAGGGAATTCCGCAGCGAAAATCGTCCTCACGCCGTCGAGCTTCCCTTTTCAGTCTATCGCCCCCGTCGTAATTGCGTTATCGTCCATTAAGAGGGTATTTTAGTCTAGATATTTCTGTGGAATCGAATTTATTCCTCTTCGCCACTTCGTTGACGCGTTATCGATGTTGAACATTTACCGGCGCACTCATTTTCTTTCCTTTAACCCCTTAACGCACAGTTCTTTTGAAAAAAACCGGCCAAAAAAAATCAATTTTTTTAATGTAAAAAAAACAAACTTTAGAACATTGTTTTGGCAAAAAAATAAAAAAAATTCAAAATTAATCAAAATTTTTAGTTTAATTTTGGATTTTGATCCACATTACAGAAAAGAGCCGAAAGAGGCTATATTTTATTTTCGAATAAATAAGTATTATAGCTTACAATCCTATGTAAATGATAAATATCAATAACACGATTCTTTTTCTTAGCTTTCACATTGTTATTTTCAATTCTCGAATATATTCGAGTGTGAAAAATTATAGCAGCATCAAATACAACGCCGCTCGAATTATCTCGAGTGTGCACAGTTTGGCCTGTTTAGCGCGCTCGAATTAACTCGAGCGTGCAAGTTAAGGGGTTAATAATCGACGGTTCTTATTTTTCGAGCGTTCGCGATGAGAGTTCACTTCTTCCAATTTTTTACCAACGCTTGAAAAATAAAAGACGGTGATTTACGTCTCTCGTCGATACTTTGTCAGAATTATTTACACACAAAATTGTCGCAATTTGAGGTCTAATGTTTGAGGAGAGCGAAAAGGAAAATTAAGTTACTTACAGAATTGCGAAACACACGTTTATTCATTTCACAGTATCGCAGTTTTCGTGGAATGAAAATTCATAATTTTTAAACTGTGACACTATTTAGTTTACTCTCTTTTTCGCTGTAACGTTTGCGCCGGTGTATTTCTCGAAGCAACTAACGTATCCTGGTGAAAAAAATCACACGTTTCCCTGAAACACGTGTAAATCAGTGTGAAAAATTTGGAACGCCTGCCGTCGGTAGTGTTTGAGTAAAAAAATCCGAAAGAAGTGTGTTTTCTTTCCTTCTTAACAGGCAAACAAACCCCCCTCCTCTACTTTTGTCCACTCGAGAAAATTGGAGAGCCGGTGGAAAAAGTAGTCGGACGAATAAATCACCGAAACGAGTTGCAATCTGAAAGAAAAGATTCGAATCTCTGTAAGGAATTAAACGCCTCGTTTGGCCGTTAATTGCGACGCTTCCCCGCGCGGTGATCAGATCATGTACGAAACGAAAGTGCGCTAATTATGCCGCGTAACTCTCTGTGCTCCGATTACCGCGTTCAACGAGATTCAACCGCAGAAGAAACCAATAGAATCTCGTTCCACGCGGAATTTTAATTTCCGTTCGACAGAAAGTAAACACGCCGCTGCGTGAACAGCTGTTGCAACTTGCCGCATACACGCGGAAATTGCGGTTTCTGCAACTGGAACGTCTATACTGCAAGTGTCTATATTTTTTTTTTTTTTCACGTAAAAGCTGATCCTCCTAACAGCACCATCACCCTGAAGATCCTTTAAAACCGTATCCTCTGTAAAAAGAAATTTAGACCAATCGTTTAATAACAAAAATAATTGAATTATCCAAGTGAAATAAACCACCCTGTAGATTCCTCAAGATATTTCCCGCGCAAACCTCCCAAGTTCGCCCAAAATTCCCTGGAAAATTCACAGGAGAAGGAGAAGACAGGGCAACAAATAAAGAAACACCTCGTCAAACTCCACCGATTGCATATTACAAAACAATAGATAAGCTTTATTAGTCGATATTTTACAGTTCACGCGATCAGCGTCTGCGTATCGTGCTCTCGATATTCAACGAATCGAGCGTGCCTAGCTTCCCAACAATTCGTCTCTCGTGAAAACCACCAAGAGACGTTGCTTCTTCTTATGAAACGAAAAAAAAAATCCAAGAAAAAAAACAAAGAAAGAAAATTCGAGTCGAGGCAACGCTTGCACGCCCGAAACGAAACGATAGATCCGTCTGGGTTTGCCAGCGACGCGACAGCGTGTCTACCTCTCCGTAACGTGTTTAACATGCGATATACTTCTCGTAGCACCTTATAGTCTTAAATAGGAGGAGGCGCGTGTGTGCCTGTGTTGTAAGGCCATTGGTACCGGGGACGACGGTGTCGTTTCGAGCACGTGCGCGTCCTTTTTACCTCCACGCGAGACCAACAGGATCCGCGCGGGAGCCTCAGCAATGTGGACAGCGGATCAAACCGTTCACGTCGCATTTCGCGCACTTCAGCGCGACGAATTCCGCGGTGAAGTCGTTGCGATGCACGGACCTCTTGCTGCCGTTGCAAATCGGGCACAGCTGCCATTGGTAACCGCCGCAGAATAAGCAAACCGTGCACGCGTCCTCGCTCTGAAACGTAGAAAAATAATAGGGGGACTGAGTGATCGTTTTCTTCGTAAGGTGGTTGAGGTTTGTGAATGGATTTCAGTGTTCCTACGAGGTTTCGAATTTTTTTTCCAAAGTTGTTTGCTTGTTTTTATTTCATTTGGAGGGGTTTGATGGGGGGTGTGGAAGTGATAGCTTGTTTATCGAGGAAGACGAGTTAACTCGTCGTTGGTTAGTTAAGGTTTATTTTCAAGGGTAATGTGACCGCTTGCATAGCGGTGCCTGGGTCCGCTCAAACCCGAGTATGAAGCCAGGAAGCCACTTGTTTGTGTCTGAGAAATTCATAAAATAAATTGCGGTAATAATAAGAATTTTGTGTTTAATCGGCCTAACCATCCCGTATGGTCCATCCGCGAAATACATCATATTCACATTTGCTGGAACTAGGATGAAGTAAGAGGTTACCATTTTTAATCATAAACTGAACCTCTACTTGGCAGCATCAACTTCTTTGTAGGAACCTTGATCTGGTTCTCAAGAACATTCGAGCATGTCACCTTCGCTCATAAGCGATGGATTCAGCGTGAACGAAGTCGCATTTGTTATTGTTCCGTGCCCAAGAGTCCAACGCTCTACTGTTGTTTACGAAAAAGCCGGTACTGTGCGGAGCTGAGAAATTAGCGCACGGAATAACACCAGGGGCAAGCGAAGTACAGTGCTGCCGCGTTAGCTGACCGCGGCTCGAGACCAAATCTGGTCAGCTATCAAGGCAAGTATATAAATAGTGTTCTAGGGAATCCCAGATGTTTCTTCTCCATTGAGCACGAGCGAGACACAGATACAAGAAATATCGAGGTCCTTGTTTAGCTTAGACAAGGACTGGAGGGGAAATCCCGGCCAGCTAACGCGACGACACTACTGTGCGGTGCGCAGGAGCTTGCCCGCGGGGCGGCACAGGGGCAAGAAGGGCACTTCGCTCGCGCCTTTTAACTTTCGCCTCGCAATTTTAAATAATCGATTCGTCAATGTTATCATTTCAATAATGACACTAGTGTAAGCCACCCTTTCAAGCATCCAAAGTTCCCAAGCTTCCGCCTATTCCTCCATTCGACTCATGGTTATCCACTCTCTATCCGAACCTCTGCCGAGGGCGCCCAAGCGGGACTTGAACCCCAACTGACGTAAGGGATTTTTTCTCTTGGGTTTCGATTTCTAGGCGTTAGTAATGGCGGTACTAATTTTGTACGAAATTTCAACCCGAGTTAATAATAATAATACGCGTGCCCAGTTTCTACGATTGTGTTAGAGAAGGTGGGCCTGTGGAGATATGACCCAATTAAACCTGTACCTCTTGTGCCCGCAAATTTCTCAGTTCTGCATAGTACCAGTAACCGATGATCCAACGTCATCACGATACCGAATGTTCTAGAAGAATCTGATCACGGAATCAACACTATGAATGTGCCGAACATAATTCCGGAAGTCTTAGAGACGAACCTAATGCCCTCTTTGAATATGACTGCCGGACACTGTCGTTTAACGATTATAAAACAACCGTGACGATTCTCGTTCCTACATTAGTCTTCAACGCGTGTTCGACCATGTTGCACAATCCTGCTTTCACTTTTACTCATTTTCAATTGCATTCTTTGTGAAAAAAAAGAAAAGAAACGTAGGTACGTCAGGCTCCAGGAGGAATGTGGGAAATGAAATTGTTTGTGTTAACTTCCTCGAGTTTGACGTTCGTGGTGTCGAAACATGATTCAACGTCGGACCTTTTTTATGCTTGACTAATGTGCTGTTCAATGGTCGATCGACGTGTTACGTTCTTAAGTATTCAAGGAATGGACCAAGGAAAATACCATTGAAGCAATGAAGTAAGGAAGACAATTTTTAGAGTGAAAAATAGAAAGTTCATTTATTTTTGAAAATTATTAAAAAGAATAGAAGAACTATCCATTTATTTTTTAATTGCTGAGAAGATTTATCTGTTTATTTTTTAATTATTGAGAAGAATTATACATTTGTTTTTTAATTATTGAGAAAAATTGTTCGCCATGTCCTTTTTCAATTCAGTAGTAAAATACAGAGATTTGACGAAAGAAAAGAGTGTAGACACGCAACAAAAACGACACTAGTATTCAACATCTATTGTTATGGAAAACAGCCGGAATCTATATTTTTCGAATTCAATAAAATTCCAGCGAACAATGGGTTGGATAGAATACAATATCGACGTAATACTCGATGCTTCTTTACCTGCAGTTCTACCACGGCGTAGATGACAAGACGCGCTTGGTATTCAACGTGTTAATGAAATAGGCACTACGTATATATTGCATGCATAAACTGTGCGTTTATCGATGGAAGATTAGAATAGCGATGATACATTATGCAAGTATTGCGTAAAGATACGAGGAGGGGGGAGCGTACGTTGTGGGCGTCGTTTAATTACGAATCTCTCCAACACGCTAAACGAGTCGGTAATTAACTTTCGTTCGAAGTCGAGAAAAAATACTTCTTACTGTGCTTTTCTCGTGAATCGGTGTCACGATGATCTCAGATTTTCTCTTCGAGTTTATTGCTGTTACGTGCGTCTTTCGATTATGCGAAGTGTAATTCTATGCTCGATTGTTTGTGAGAATTACATTCTTGGAATTTATACTTTTTATAAAAATTAACTGGAAAATCTAAACAGGATAATGCTCTTAATTTTTGTATTAATTGAAAATTTTGCACTCCATCACCCGCAAATGAATGTATTTAGTTGTAAAGCGAAGTATTTCATTCAAATCTACTACTTTCGTTATAATCTAGAAGATCTACAAAATTCAACATCTAGCCAATGAGAAATACAGTTTCCTTTCACGAATTACGAACGTTAAACCTAGTCTTAGGGTAAAATTGTAGAGAGTTGCTCTCGAGAGTCAATTTTAGTAGAGTCCACTGTATTGAGAGTGCAGGCAGAGAGTTGGATACACAGTCTGAGAGTACTCTCGAGAGCAACTATCGTGAAAATCTCTGAGATCAATCACAGAAGTAAGTACTGTGCGGTGCTCAGGAGTTTGCCCGCGGGGCGGCTCAGGGGCAAGCAAGGGCAGGAAGGGCAATTCACTTGCCCCGCCCGAATCTTCTGCTATGTGAGGATAAGTGTGCTCTATTTTTACGATTGTGTTGGAGAAGGTGGCCTTATGGAAATGTAACTCAATCAAACCCGCATTTCTTCCGCGAAACATCTTTTCAGCTCTGCACAGTAAGTATGTACTGCGCAGTGCTCAGGAGTTTGCCCGCAGGGCGGCACACGGGCAAAAAAGGGCATTTCGCCCGCAACTCTCGAATCTTTCGCTACGCGGTGCTACATCATTCGATTCGTCGATGTTATCGCGTTCGGCCAACAATGCTCTATTTTTACGATTGTATTAGAGAAGGTGGACCTATGAAAACATAATTTAATCAGACTCGCATTCCTTCCGCACGCAAAATTCTCAGCTCTGCACAGTGCATACTGTGTAGTGCTCAGAAGTTTGCCCGCGGGGCAGCACAGGGGCAAGCAAGGGCAAAAGGGCATTTCACTTGCCTCGCCCGAATCTTCCGCCACGCAATTTTATATGATCCGATTCTTCAATGTTACCCTGACGATATTTCTATAATTATGTTAAAAAAAGATGACCTCACGGGCGTACGACTCAATCAGACCCGCAATCTTTCCAAGGGCAAACTCCCGAGCCCTCCGCAATAAATACTTATTCCAATGCACATTTTTATCCAAAAAATGACTTGCCCAATTGATTTATAAAACGAACCTCGGTAAGAACGGTGTCCTTGCACTGGTATAAATCCAAAGGACGCCCACGAGGTGTTCCTGTAGGGCTCGCAGCACGGAAAGAATACGAGGAAAGTGATAGTGGTAGGTTGCAGGACAGTGTAAACGACCTTTACTCGTTGCTGCAAGGTAAACCTCAATTGCACGACGTCGAAATTTATGATCGCGATGGAAAAGGAAGGTGGAGAGGTAGATATCGTTGGATAAAAGTGAAAGGATTGTACAACCTTGCGTTCGCGACGTATTACGGTGCACGCGCGCGCGCGAGCGCCTTCAAGCACGCTCAAGTTCCTTTATGGCCGCACAGTTATGTGTATAATGCCCGCGACACAACTTGTTCCATTCTTCCACGCGGCATAAATATTCCGAAGACATGGAACATAGTTACGTAGCGAATTCTTAGAACAGATACGGAATTCTTCAAGGGTCGAATAATTCTTCAGCAGGCAGGAATATCGATAGGCCTGGCGTTCTCTCTTCCGAGAAGAAGAGTTCTCTCTAAATCCGAGTGTGTCCGGCAATGGCTAAGCCGAACGAACTGGATTCTTTCGACGGTGAAGGCTGGACGAAAGTCAGTCGAAGACGGATCGTGAGAGATATTAAATTCTCTGATGTTAGTCCTTGTATTTTTTTTTTTTCTGGCGGCAAATTTCGTTCGAGAGAAATATTGAGTGGAAGTTTCTGCGGTACTGTAAGGACTTTCTGGAAGACGTATGGTGATTTTTATTCGAACTGAAAGTGATGGATAAGTGTTTCTTAGGACGACGATTTATCGTTTGGTAGTTGCTTAATTAGACGAGTTTTTTAAGTTTTTGAATTTTAAGTAAGAAGGAATAGGTGGCCTTTAGCATTGGAGCAACCAGAGCTGAATGTAGGATATTTTCTTCCTCGTGGCATATTTGGGTAAACCTTATAAAGAACTTCAAAATTAGAATGATTAATGGAAAATAAATTGGGATGTACAAATGTTTCTATATTTCAAAAAATAAAGTAATGTTAATGAATTTGGTCGTTCCAGTGCGTTGCTAAAGTGAGATCGAGCTTAAATTACGGAGGCAATTCTAACCTGAAGACGCTAATAATAACGCTGAAATTTTCTATTTAATTTACAACGAAACATAGAAGAATATCCTCGAGTATAACTATTCTAGGATACTGCAACTTTCGTATATTTATAACAGAGTCTATATAAAAAAAATCGCTCACCAGTAAGAGCCTTTGTATCGCCACTCGCTAATCGATACTCATTTCGTGAAAATTAATCGTTCTTCGTTAACTCTGTATCGTCAATTTAAAAATAAAGGGGGAAAAAATACACGCTCGGCGTTTATTTCAGCGAGTTACAAGCCAACCAACGAGAAATAAATTGAAGAGTACACTTCTGGTGGTAAACAAAAAAAAAAAAGCAGGTCATTCATTCCATTTAAAAATTAGCAAAATTTTGCAAGACCTTGAGATGACCTTCACACTCGAACTTAGAAAATAATTTAGAAATATAATAAATCAAATAAAATACAATAATTTTGGAAATATAGTATACTTTCTTCACATTTTTTATTCTCTGCAAACAACAAAATAATCAAGGGTGGCAAAAGTAAGCAAAAAATGGCCCCTCGTCCTTTTTCTCAGCGTTTAAGTTAATCTCGTGCAAGGTATTTAAAATTTTTCGAGATAAAAGCAAAGTGCCACTTGAATCTGACTGTTTTGCTTAAACAAATATTCCAGGAAAATTAAAAAAAAAAAGAAAAAATACTTCCACATATCCTCAAATATAATAGGAAAAAATAGATCCTCGTCGTTTTTTCCTTAACTCTTCAATCATGCTCGTAGACAGAAGCTTAAAAAAGCGTAACTTGCAATTACCTGGTAAGGCTTAAGCATATCTCTGAGCTCTCCGGATTCGTTGAGCCGCTCCACGGTGTCAAATCCCTGGAACAAGAAAGAACTTTTAACAACTGGGGAACCGCCTAACTCCTAACTATCTGATATTAAATAAAACTCGAAAGGTGACGAAAAAAAAAAAAATATTCCGCCCGTGTTTTTTTTCTTTCCGCGTCTACGGTTGTACGTTTCGCGTTCCGCGTGTTCGCGCGATGTACAGCGGGAGATAAGTCGATTATAATTTCAAATGCGCCATAATCGGTTGGAGGATCGCGTTATAAGAGCGCCGCTTCCGAAGGTCATATAAACGAGGGAAATCGCATTAAAATATTTATGACGTGACTAACAGCAGCCATAATCACTTTGGTTTTGCTGTCAAGCGATTTCCCTATTTCACGATATTTTATCGCCGACCGTTTAGCGGTATAGCACGGGGCCATGATACAACCAACGGTCGTAAATTAAATCCTCGGAAATGCACCACCGATTGATGTCGCCGCACTTAAAGCAGTACGTGCTGTATTCAGTTTTCGGTTTCTGTAGGATGGAACAACGAACACTTATGTGTGACTAACGGTATATCGTTTGGTTAGGAAAAGTGGAAAATCTGTAAATGTTAATTACTGTTTGGAATATTTTCTGTGGGAGAGGGAATTTTTTTAGAATTTTAGAAAAGGAAGATTCTGGTCGTAACTTTCTTTTATTTTTCGTAAGGGTTTTCTATTTTTCTAAAGTTACTACTGTTCGGCCATTGTGGCGTTACATTCGCTCTTGAATGCATTCTAAATTTTCTTTTTTTTTTGAAGGTACTAAACTACTTTGGTGCTCAAAAATTGCGCCGTGGATTCTCAAAATTAAAAAATTCACAAATTTCAAAGCTAAACGAGAACGCACACTCTTCGAAATTTTGCTATTTTTGCGTCCAGAGGACCAACGAAGTATCAGGTGTCTCTAAAGTTCTCGACGACAGTGCTGCTTCCTAGTGGCGCGAAAGTGAATCTCACTTTTGAATTGTCTTTCTTTCAAAGCTACCAAACCACTTTGGCCCTCAAAAATTGCGCCGTGGATTCTCAAAATTAAAAAATTCACAAATTTCAAAGCTAACCGAGAACGCACACTCTTCGAAATTTTGCTATTTTTGCGTCCAAAGGACCAACGAAATACATGTCGCCGCACTTAAAGCAGTACGTGCTGTATTCAGTTTTCGGTTTCTGTAGGATGGAACAACGAACACTTATGTGTGACTAACGGTATATCGTTTGGTTAGGAAAAGTGGAAAATCTGTAAATGTTAATTACTGTTTGGAATATTTTCTGTGGGAGAGGGAATTTTTTTAGAATTTTAGAAAAGGAAGATTCTGGTCGTAACTTTCTTTTATTTTTCGTAAGGGTTATCTATTTTTCTAAAGTTACTACTGTTCGGCCATTGTGGCGTTACATTCGCTCTTGAATGCATTCTAAATTTTCTTTTTTTTTTGAAGGTACTAAACTACTTTGGTGCTCAAAAATTGCGCCGAGGATTCTCAAAATTAAAAAATTCACAAATTTCAAAGCTAACCGAGAACGCACACTCTTCAAAATTTCGATACTTTTGCGTCCAGAGGACCAACGAAGTATCAGGTGTCTCTAAAGTTCTCGACGACAGTGCTGCTTCCTAGTGGCGCGAAAGTGAATCTTACTTTTGAATTGTAGGGAAGGGAGAATTTCTCAAGTCTTTTAAAAGAGGTTTCCACGTCGAGATTCGAATTGATGATCTTCAAAACATTTCTTCGTGCTCGGATTTCTGTCAATTCGATTATCTCCACATAAGAAACATTTTTACTTTGATTCCTGACCAATTTTACAAGTCTCACTATATTGTGGTTCATGCTATATCGTTTAATCTTCATACGGCCACAATTTAAAATGACTTCGAAAATCTTCATTTTTCACCATTTACATTAAATAACAAAAAACATTCATAACAAGTGTAGTTACTCATTCATTAACTTAATTACAATTTCTACTGATTTCTCCTTACCTCATACTTCACAATTTTTTTTCATCTTGTTTCACTTTTCCTTTTTTTTTATGGCAAGTTTGCATGCAACACGTCGGTTTTGCAGTGAAAGGAATTGGCAGATAAAGCGGAGGTGGACTGTAAAAACGTGATCTCGATTTTTAGGTTAGTTCGTAGAAATATTTCGTCACTAGAGTGTCGGGACAAGAACTGGTATGATATAGAACCTTCTCTTGAGGTTTTCTGTCGTGACTCGACGCTGATAATTTCTCACTTTTTACCACATACACGAATTTTCAACAGATTCATTTTTCATCGCAAACAATCCAACGAAAAGTTAAAAATATGAATTTTACGAACGTATATTAAAGGATACCTTGTTCCTTTTTTTTTTTCTTCCTTTCCTACGAATATTTTACCGTCAAGGAATATCGACTGGCTATGAAATTTAATTTCCTCTGGTAATTGGCATTTTTCAATGCGAATTGGTGACATTTATTAGAAACGCAACCTTGGAGGTTGTACCGTCGACCTTCCTTTTCCTTTCGTCGTGTTTTAAAGAGCGAGCAGAAGACGTAGTAGAAGACTTTTTTAATTAAAGTTCCTCTAGAACGATAGCGAATGATTTCTAAAGTTCGTCTCATAAAAGGTTTCGACTTGGACGAACAGTTTCCGGTTGAAATTATGCTAACAACAGACGAAACAAAAAAAAAAAAACGTACAAACGTCAGTTTATTTGTTTAAAAAAATGTGTTTTCTATCTAGATAAAAAGTTCCTACGAAAATGAAGAATTACAAGTTTCAATCACGCTTGTCGTTTTTTATCAATTATTTAACACGAAATCCTTTCCTTAAGAAAGTAACGAACACCGACAAATTTATCACTAAAGCATACAGTAATCCACGTTAACAGCATAACCATAATCTCGTTAAAATTGCAACACGGTGTAGTAATCAATCTCTCTCCACCGTGAGTCATCAATCTTTAATTAGGTACGGAGGGTGTTCTCGGCACCCCAGTTGTGTTATTTCTGGGATATTTTGTTACATTACTTAGCCACGCTACTCAGCTGTCATGTACCTTCCTTTTCAGAACTTTTATCAAACTTGTGAAACGAAAAATTGCCTGCACCGATAATGAGTGTAAAAAAACATAATAAATATATGAAAAGTATGGTACAATGTATTAAAAATTTGTGTATTACTATAAAATTAATTATATATTATACATGTATTATAAATAAATTCAAAATCAAGTGTTTGCATAATTATCTACACAATTAACTGCCCAAGTGAATCAGACCCTAATATTACAAAAATTATCGAAACGACAATTGAGCCGTTCAGTGCACAAATCGCAAACTCCATTAAAATGAGAAGTCGAGAAATTATTATAAATATAAAAAGTTATGACTATACCAAGTGCTTTGACACTTAAATTTCAGATTTTTCAAAAAGTGGAGTTAATCGATTTGTGCACTGAACGGCTCATATATCTCTCGAACGAAAATTCATCGGATTGTAATATCTGCATACATGAAAAATAAAAGTTCTCCCTAGCCAAAATCGTTTTTTCTGAAATAAAGATAGACTCTTCAAATGTGATTTATTCTTTCTGACACGCTGTCGTCGATACGGCGATAAAGAATGTCTCTCTGGTCCCAACCAAAACTGTCCATTGATCTGGCTTACTCGCAGTCCACGAGAAAATCTCCCCTTTCGACACTAAACAGATGGCCGTAGACCGCTTTTTTCAAAGAATACAGGGAGTTTCACATTTTCTCACATATCCATCACAGACACTTTAAAGAAAAAAGAATTCAGTCGTGAATGAGTTAACCTTTGCAGCCCTATATCTTACGTCTGCTCTCAGTTATCGAAACACTCATACCACACGACAGAAAAATATAAAACCTACAATTTTTATTCATACGTAAAATTGAAAAAAAAATTCAGTCGTGAATGAGTTAACCTTTGCAGTCTTATGTTTCACATCTGCTCTCAGCCATTAACCCTCTACTGTCGACACACCGTTTTTGGGACGTAGAGCCCGGTAACGGGGTAACTCCCGAACTTACAGTTAGTTTATACGTAAATACAGAACATATCTGTAAGCACCACTCGAAAACAAAGAATTAAAGTCAGGATAGTGCAGTATCCCAAAAATAACTTATTCTGTATTTCTAAGCGCTTCTTAAGATTTCCGGCGTCCGTCTCGCTCGACGGCTATTTCCAGAGTGTCCTCTCCGCGTCGTATCCCGCGTTGCTCCGAAAAACCGTTGGAGCCCCCTCGTTCGACTTTCCGGGGAAAGGGCTTAGTTTATGGTACCCTCAGGTACCCGCGCGTTTTCTCTTCCTGGGTGACAAAGTCCAGGCCACCACTTCGCCGCCGGAATCTCGCATTTCTTACATATCTGACAACTTTTCTTACCGATTTACCTTTATCGCACATCTTCCTAATGAACATTATCGAATAAAGTGTGGAGTTCTAAATGGAATGGAAGAAAACAGAAAAGATAGAATCAGCGGAGTCTCTCGGACACTCAGACCCTCGGTAGAGGGTCAAAGCGCTCATATCACACGATAGAGAAATATAAAATACAATTTTTATTCCTACGTAAAATTGAAAAAAAAAAAGAGATTAACCTTTGCAGTCTCGTGCCTTATATCTGCTCTCGGCCATCAAAGGACTCATATCGCACTGTGATGCCCGGTTTGCTCCAATTCCGCGAAACTAGGAGCAGATATTGGGGTGTCGCTGAGTTGAAACACTTCAGGATCGTCGGTGCGTAAAAACAGAACTTTATTTGACGAAGATTTTTGATGACTGTGATGCCCGGTTTGCTCCAATTCCGCGAAACTAGGAGCAGATATTGGGGTGTCGCTGAGTTAAAACACTTAGGGATCGTTGTTGCGTGAAACAGAACTTTATTTAACAGAGATTTTTGAGCGAAATAGGGCTATTTAAGGGTCCTGGGAAGATGGACTTTGGGGTTGTGACTATGCAGGAGAGATGGAAGGTGAAGAGTCCATGATGACAGTGGGTGACTAGTTGTGAATACAGATAAACTAAGGACTAAGAATGAAAATATTCGAGGGTGCAACAACACGATAGGAAAATATAAAGTACAATTTTTAGAAAAAGAATGAATTTTGTATTTATCAGTGCTCCTCGAATCTCAGCATCCACGTCTGACCAAAACACGACCGCAAAGGATTATTGGATTATGGGAGTTATTGGTTGTTAAACAATTAATAATCCTTATTTTAAACTATAAACTTTTGTTAGACACAAGGAAGGTTCGCTTTTCTACTTGATGGCAAGAGCACTGTCTACGGACTGAGAATGCTCCTACGCAACGTCCTAATACACCTATCCCCCGATTTACACTGAAGATAGGTTCCTTAGAAAACCGTGTGCATAAAATGTGCATAATTCAGTCATTTATTTCAACGTAAAACAAAACTAAATATATCTTAGAAAACATAAAAATAACGGTCTATTCATAAAATGATAGAAATATAAAGGTATATGTATGTAATTCATTTTACATATAGAAACAAGAAGTATAAATTAAAAAATTTAACCAAAAATTTCATTACTGTTATCACTTTCGTAGACTATTAATCTTTTACTCCTGGTTGGTATATGATGTCACTTTCATCACTCGATAGTACTTGATGCGATTCAAGTTCGATGTTAGATGAATTGGAAAGAATTTTAGATCGGCGAGCCTTGGTAACGAAATCCGTAATTAACAATTGTGTTTGGTTTTTGATCAAATCTTTATAGACCTCCTCATATTGAAACCGTGTAAAAGTGAAATCGTGTAAATAAAGTACCGTGTAAATGGGGGGATAGGTGTATTGTCTACGACCCCGGTTGGGACCGAAGGGCCTTTTGTCGCGTATCATAAACATTTAGTTCTTTACTAAACAGAGGTGGTATACAGAAGTAATATATACTTCCTAGTAAGGCCTTAGATTCATTTTTGTTATATCTAACCGACTGATAAATCTAACAAGGATCACAGGTAAAAATCGCAAACCTAACCTGTAATACCCAGAAAGAAGCATACTTGGAGGAAACTACCGAAGGCAATTTTTACCGCGTCGATGTTTCGCGGACACGAGTCTGTCGCAACGTGTTACGAAAAAACGAGAGGAACGACGATTGATGCCTTTCACCGTGAACACGATCTGCGTTTCTAATCCGTCAGGCGTCGCGTTGCGAGACAAAACGGCCACCGCGCGTAAAAAACGGTCCGAAACCTATCGAATATACGAACTTAACACGTTAAGCGCCAAGCCTGTCTTGTCTTCCTTTCCGTTTAGCCCGCGATATTCGATTTCACCGATACGCTGGCGGCCGGAGATCTGTGTAAGAGGTTGCGATAAGACTGCATGTGTTTTAATAATACTCGTTAAAATTTTTTTTTGGTAACAAGTAATATTTAGGTACACTCTTTTATGATCTCCAAATTATTTAAAATTTATTGATAGAAGAATATAATTTTTTAAATTGTATATCGTCAGTCAACAGTGACTGACGCGGCCCGAACGAAAAGTATACTGTCAGTCACCGGTGACTGACACGGCGCTTAACGTGTTAACGGAACGCGTGCGAATCAACGACACGAAGGGAGTAAGTAAACTGAAGTAAATAAATACGCACAGTGAGCGATCGTCCATTTTGGAATTTTTCGAGGTTGATCGAGGATCGAGCGCGGCTATCGCGTGGCGTGGTCGATCAGGAATGCGGTTCGAACGCGGCGCGTTTCGTTTGCACACACAGAGGAACTGCCGGTGTGTTGCCTTGTAACGCAACTGACTTCACCTTTCGTTCCTTCTTTCTCTCTATTCGATCGTTTCTTCTCTCTTTCTCTATGGTACACGCGGCCTTGGATCGAACGGTCTGACATTTCGCAGGCTAACTTATCTGCTGTGTCTACGACGACTATCGCGATCGAACGAAAGCGAAGATGCTATTGTGTGTGTGTGTTGATGTCCAGCGATTGCAACACGGAGCCTTTGAAAATTGGACAATTGCGATGATCAGTGGCGAGCTATGATGTTACGGTGTATACACTACCTGCTAAAAGTTTAACCTTCCTAGACGCTGATAAATACAAAATTTCTCAACCGGCCGCATAAATGTTTGTAAGAAATGCGAGATTCCGGCGGCGAAGTGGTGGCCTGGACTTTGTCGCCCAGGAAGAGAAAACGCGCGGGTACCTGAGGGTACCATAAACTAAGCCCTTTCCCCGGAAAGTCGAACGAGGGGCTCCAACGGTTTTTCGGAGCAACGCGGGATACGACGCGGAGAGGACACTCTGGAAATAGCCGTCGAGCGAGACGGACACCGGAGCACTTAGCAGTCGCTTAGAACTATAGTTTAATACATTTTTGGTTAATCCCCTACCTTGTGTTAAATTCATTTAAGTTGTGCTTACATGTTCGTCCACCTATCGCACTCGGTGTATATGTGTAGACAAAAGTAGGAAAATATGCAGATATGTTGATGGCTGATCCAGATTATAGATGGTGCCATGGATCGTTGGATGTAGCCCATGCAGCGTGCACGGCGCCACATTGTAAACACAGTCCAGACTGCGAGACGCACGCAACGAACGTGTCTTTCGTCGCTGTCGATGTCGCGGCGGGCCGATAAGGATGGCTGTCCTCGGAAAGCGGGGAGACACTTGAGATCCGTTCCGAGGGCAGCCAGGGTCTCTACCGACGACGCCAAGGGAGTCAACCGCCGAAAGTCGCACGAGCGACACCAGGCATCTCGTCTGGCTTTTCTGAGTAAAAGATTTCAAGCGCGAGCACGCGTACGTTTATTCTCCCGTCACCCACAGGAACATTTACTTGGAAGTGCTGAGAAATTTGGAATCAAAGATAACTTTATGTTCCAGCAGGACAACGACCCAAAGCACAAAGCCGCCATCGTTAGAGAATGGATATTATATAATACCCCGCATTACAGTAAATTCTCCACAAGTGTCAGTCCGCAAGAAAGCTAAACCTGACACTTGTAGAGTCAGGGACTACGTTTTCGAGCCTCGCGCCCGCCTTTGTAGTTTGCCGAACGTAGACGAGGACAGCGAATAAAAGAGGCAACCAAGCGATTTAAATACCAACTTTTTTAATTTTACGTCTTTTTATCCCGAAATTTTTCTTCAAACGCGACATAATTTGAACAACATTTACTTATTAACACGTTCACTGTCACGCCAGATATTTCACTGTATTGAGATAAAACAGACGCCCTGTATTACATTCCATAGAGTCGGCCTACCGTTTGACTACCAGTTGGAGAATTGGCCTGCCGTTTGACTGACACTTGTAGAATCGGCCCTACATTTGACTGACACTTGTAGAATCCCCGACATTAAATTAATTACTCAATAAGTATTAATAAGTAAATGACACTTGTAGAATCGGCCCTACATTTGACTGACACTTGTAGAATCGGCCCTACATTTTTTTTCTTTTTGACATAGAGGTAGGCCGACATTAAATTAATTACTTAATAAGTATTAATAAGTAAATGTTCAAATTATATCGTGTTTGATCTCATTTTCATCAGAAATATCTCACCAGCATGTTAAAAAACATTTCAGATGAGAAAAAGTAAAATTAAAGAAATTATGAAATCTCGTAAAAGACAGCGAGCGAGATAACATAGGCGCAGCAATGACGCAGCCCTAGGCGTAGGACCATCTATACTGACACTTGTAGAATCCAAATTGACTGACACTTGTAGAGAATTTACTGTAGTTGGGTGACTCGAGGGACGACTTAATTCGTCTCCTCCACTTAACAGATTAACCTTTCTCTCCACTTTTACCGTTCCGTGTTTTACAGAAGGTATACCTGCAGTTTACGATGCAGAGTGTGTGTAAAACGGGTGGGGTGAACCATCGACGTGGGGATGTTTGTATTTTGTATTTTATGGATGTTGGATGTTGTATTTTATATTTTCATATATTTTATATATTCCAGTCCATAAGTCATGGGACACCACCTTACGGTTTTATAATAAATCTAGTTTAGATGGAAGAGTTGGTTACTTATTTCGATATGAAGTGTGATACTGACGCTCTCACCCTGTCCTTCCTTGTTGTAATGAATTATGTAAAATTATATAGTATAAACACCGTATTCCGATGGTTTAAAAATCGGTGCGAAACGTCACTGTGCGATGAAAAGTTGCGCGAGTTCGCGAAGGTTAAGATCACCGTGCAATACAGGTTGCAGAAAAATGTTAGCAATTTTTAAGAATTTTTCAACGTTCAAATCGATCGAAGTGAGATAATTTACTATCGATCTGTACAACTGTAAGGAAAAAGAATGACCAGGCGCGTATCTGAAGTTAAAACTTTATTAGTGTGGGTTCGCTTGGTTAGCCGTTACTCGGTGACTCTCTAAGCGAGCCCCTTTGTCCCGCCGTTCCCAAAAAGGCGTCACCAAGGGCCTCGAGGGTTGGTCGCCGATGTTCGTGGCGGCTCGGTCCTCGGGCCCGATATCGCCTGCTCCTATTGCAATGGACATCCGGGCTGGCCGCCCGAATCCCCGTCTCGATGGCGCCCTCGATTTCTCTTACACAACTCGTCAATTTTTCCAAAAAAAAGGTTGGCAATTTTCATTATTTTCTAACGAATTTCTTACCACTTAAATCGATCGAAATAAGGTAATTTATTGTTAATCCCAACATCGTCAATTTTTCCAGGAATAAAGTTAGCAATTTTTAAGAATTTTTCACCATTCAAATCAATCGAAACGAGGCAATTTACTATTGATCTGTACAACGTCAATTTTTCCAGGAAAAAGTTGGAAATTTTAAAAAATCTTTCACCATTCAAACCGATCGAAACGAGATAATTCACTATTGATGTCTTCTAAAGAATTAGCAGTGGATTCAGTATCGACGTAAATTGGCAGGTGATTCGAAACTTTTGGCCGACAGCGTACCTGTACAGAGAAGCGAGCAAATTTGGTGTTTCTCGCGTGAAATTGACGCGACGATTGCGGACGTGAAGGAACGTGGCTGAAATTGAGAGGAGTTTTGCTTTTTTCAGGTAAACAGGGTGTGTTCGACTTGAATTATAATTGGACACTTTCGCATCGGGCGATAAAGGATTTTCAGCTTTCTGTTGAAAAATGTTGAATAAATTTGGATTGCTTGAAAGTGAAAATGCGAAACTTTCCATCGATCGCATCTTCTGACAAATTTTTAGAGCCTCCTTTTTTAAGAATTCTTCTCTTCTCGGCGAAAGTTATTTGTGTTAATGGAAATAACCGAGGAAGATAGTTATGGTTGATAATTTCTTCGGTACACCCATGGCGAGATGATAGAAAATGCAAAGTGTGCGGCAAAATGTTATAACGCTGAAAAGGTGAGGGTCAACTTTGCTGTCATTAAGCCTGAGGTAATTTCATTTTATGATTCTTAAGCTGCATTCCGTTTTCACTTTCGCTTCTTTCGCTTTTCTACGAAAGACCTTTGAAAAATTCTTATTAAAACAAAAATTCATAATGTGAATTGTATGAAACGTAGCGGAAATTAATTTTGTTCGAACATGTCCAAGAATTTGCACAAAAATATCCAATTTTATAATTTTATGACTTCATGCCACGCATTAGCAATGAAAATATTATGTGAGAAAGACCATATTGTTCTCAGCAACAACGCGGAAACAATAATGAGAAGAGAAAAAATGGTGAGAAGATGCCCTTAAATTCATTTAAAAACATTTCCGTAAATATAATAAAATCTCGTAACAAGTTACTTCGTTATCGCGAGAATCGTTGATACTCGTGAAACTGTTAATTCCCCGAATAGATCTCCATCTATCGTAAACTATATTTTCCCTTCCTCTGTCAGACATTCAACTTCCACAATTTTCTACGAAAATTTTCTTTCGAACTTCCCGAGTTTCACCGGCGATTTCATTCGCAAAAAGCAAGAGGAACGCACCGCACAAAGCGAGAGGAGCACAAAGTGATTTGCCCTTTCCTTGTCCAGTGAAATATATCTATCTGACTCGCGCGCCGCAATTCGCGTAATTGTGTCGCGTTTCCATTATGAAAGTGTTCCCCCCCAACAAATGAAATCGCCGACAATCAGCCGACTTTTTTCGAATATTCGAAAATTATTCTTCGTTCGCGTGACCTCTGGTATACAGGGTGGCACGTTCACACTTTCCATGTCAACCGAAATTTTAGGTAGGAATAAATAAGTGAAAGATTACGTCGATCTTCGGATCTTCAGAAAATATTCACTGCGTGGGTATAGTCGGTAGAAGAAATGTACGGAGGTCTTAAAATCGGTCAATGTTTACTAAACGAATTTACAAAAATCTGAAAAGATAAGTGCACAAAATTTCAAACAGTATGAAGTATATTTCAATTTTAATTCAGTTTCGATAAAAACAAAAATGAGTTTGCTACATTTCTTCCTCCGACTATACCGTCAGCATCTATTTACAAGCACTCAACAGTAATCGAAGCTGCAGTAATATATAGTAATCGAACAACCTGGATGCTACGTTTATATTTACATATATTGCTTATTTTGCAAATATAAAACGCAAAATGTTGAACATTGAATTAATGGTAACTTAACTCGTCAACAAGCTTCGTATAGTCGATGAAATCAATACGGCGAGGTCGTAAATTAACCCCTTAACGCTCACACTTTTCTCAACTTGACGTGCCAAATAAGGTCAACTCTGTCTTCCTTTTATATTTAATTATTTTAAATGTCCTATTATTTATAATGCTGTAACTTACTTCTGTTCGCCATAACAGAAAGAATAACACAATATGGAAGATAAAAGAAAATAGTTTGGAAAAAGTGCACTTGTTTCGTTTAAATGCACTTCGACACCTGACCGATTTTACCATTTCATTACATCGCTTCCACCGACTATACATAATAACTATTAAGCCTATAACTCGGCCATACACAGTGGTACGCTTTACTCCAAAGAGTCCAAGGATTAAACAACACTTACTTGCCATTATATCGTCACTTAAAATTATGAAATTCGATCAATGGAATTTTTGCGACTCATACTGTACACACACACAATGAATATTCCGTTATCGTTCGTTTCCGTTAACCGACGTTCGGTAGCGAAGGCACGCCTAGCATTAATTAAACAGCTCCTATTATGCGACGTTAATTAGGGCAAGGTAACGGCAACAAACTTCCAATCCGATTATGCTGTTCCTTTTCGAATGTGGCCGCGATACAACGTTCAACTTCCTCCGAACTTGCGTAACTTCGCGATCTAAAACCGCGTTCGTACGATCGGGAATGCTGCAATTTCTTCGGAATTTCTCCAGCCTCCCCGTGTGATGCAATATATTAGCGTTTGCCGCGGTAATTGCACGTCGTACCAACGTCGAAGCATGCGTCTAATTACAGGACATGTAATAGCTCGTTTGTTTGTTTCCTTTCAAATGGGCATTAAGCATTTCGAAGGTTGTTTTCGCGAAATCGACGCTCTAGAAACGTGTGCTTTTTTTAGAGGTTTCAACGAGAGGAGCCAGATTTTTCGAAAACGGAAGGTAAATTATTATCTGTGCAGTGTACCGAAGTCTCGTTCGCTCGTTATAATTTCTAGCTTTGCTCCTTCGTCTTCGTTAAAAGTGTAGTCGGCAGACTACTGATTTCATAAATTTGATTAATTTTTGCTATCTCGGTATTTATTCTTCGCTATTTTGATTTATTTTTCGCTATTCTGATTAATTTTTCGTCATTTTGATTCATTTTTCGCTATTTTGATTTATGTTTTCCTATCTTGGTATGCTGCTAGTCTATGGCGCAAAATAGGCGGGAAATTTGAATGCCAGAAGTAATGAGATTTCATTTAGGAACTTTTTAATAGAAATTCACATGTGAAAATAGTGTAATAAATTAAACAACAGTAATATTCTTCTGTTCCCAATTATTCAAGTCAAATTTATGCAAATGAAAATAGAAAAATCTGACTTCCTCATTTTCCATTGCAATAACTCCCTTATTGAAAAATACAAAGTCGACGAATTATCACAAATGTATAATTACCATTACATTCCCGCCACTTAATCACTCATTTCCACAAAAATAAATCACGAAGCCCAGAACCTCTTCGACCGACTATTACACGTTCCCTTCGACGGTCTTTTATGAAAATGATTTTCCGCGCGAGCAACCGAGGCGCGCAAATCGAGGCGATTCCACGCGAAACTTTCTTCGCGCACTCGACCGGTAAAGCGAGTAAAAGTATCGTCGTAAACGTAGCAGAAAAGCAGCATGTGACGCGTATAATAATCGACCGTCGCTAGCAAAAGGACCATTGAGAACGCGCCCGAAGGAAAAAAAAAAAATGGCGAAATGACCTGTTCCGCTGGAGGCAGCACCGAAACCGAAAACCTAACTGTATACACGAGGCACTCGCGTGCTTATGTTCACGATATTCACGAAGAATTCCCATTATGGTTTTACTTTTGTTATCGCGCGTTCACCGCGTCAGAATTGATCCCTGCTGGTGTGGAGTGTGCTGTAACGGCGCGTTTCCATTGGGAAATATGTAATCATTTTTTATGTCTCTAGGTGGAAAGCGGAGGAGAGCTCGAGACACAATTGGACAAATATAAGTGTTTCGCTTTGACACTTTTTTTAAAAAAATAATTCTCGCGATTTTTGAACTCGGTAATTTTATTATTTTCAATTGATTTTTAAAAGACAATACGATTATTTTTTTAAGAAAATAATTCTCGTGATTTGGAAACTTATGGTAATTTTATTATTACGATTGACTTTTGAAAGACAATACGATTATTTTTCTAAGCAAATAATTCTCGTGATTTGTAACATCGTGGGAATTTTATTATTTACGATTGATATTTAAGAGACAATACGATTATTTTTTTTAAGAAAGTAATTCTCGTGATTTTTATACTCGGTAATTTTATTATTTTCAATTGATTTTTAAGAGACAATGTGATTATTTCTTTAAGAAAATAATTCTCATGATTTTTATACTCATAGTAATTTTATTATTTGCAATTGACTTTTAAAAGACAATTTGTTTGTTTTTTCAGTTGTGCCTGATCTCTCCTACAGTTGCATTCAAAATTTCTTTGCAGTTGCTCAATTAAGTTTAATTGTCGAAAAGTTAAATTTGTTCCAAGTGTATAGTATGATGAATAATTGAAAGAAAAGATTGATTATCTTTCTGCATATGTAGATATAAATGCAGATGAAGCAAATTTCACTACTTCTGGAACACAATTCCACAAGTTCGAAAACAGAAATTTGCGTACGCAGCACTTTCGCTTTCGAACTATCAAAAGAGAAACTCAACATAATGATAAAAAATACAAAATCTGTCTTTTAAAAACATTGCAGTTACATAATATCCTGTACGTCTATTAATTCTCGAAAGGCGAAAAACCACTTTTAATTCCCTTCTCTGAACAAGCAATTCAACGCGAACTATGCCGGTATACACGTTAAGAAACACGAAATATTGAGCAATATTATACAGTCACATTTATTCCTTCCTTCCACTTCTAATTTCCCTCCCACATCCGCCATTTACATATCCTCTACACCACCTAGATTATACTTTCAATGACACCCAGCAACATAATATACCGCGCTAACACATTATACCAATGTTTAAAACACCATATTTCCGCTGAAAAATTCCGTTCGACGTAAAATTGTCGCGGAACCTTCTCGATCGATCACAAAAATGGCACGAAAGTTACCCCCAAAACGATGTACGTATATCACGCTAACACTTTCAAGAAATTTCTTTTAAAAAATATCCCGTTCGACGTAAAATTGTCGTGGAACCTTCACGAACCGTCGATCAATCGCAAAAAGTATCAAGAGGCACGCTCGACTGGGGAACACGGTCTGACGTGGCAAGAAAGAAATCAGGATTGCAGAACCGTTGTAAATGGACGAACACCAGCAAGCAACCAAGGAGCCTCGAAACTTCTTGAAATCTTTTGATCGATGAACAGACGGACGGTAAAAGCGTGTACTTACACACAGTCTGTATCACAGTAGGTACGTACAAAAGGCTTTCTCGCTTGGCGATTGTGCAAGCGTGCGTCGCCTGCAGATTTCCGGTTACGAGCCTACTCGAAACGCAACCGTTGGCTCGTCGCTCATCTTTGACATTTCACGCTGATTTCTCCCGTCGCGTCCTCTCCGCTTTCTCGAACGCTCCGCTTCCATGTTCGTTGCGCAACGCGACATCGGCCTTGCGAGAAATTCGCGCGAGATCGCGAGTCGATCGTGAGACATATATGTGTATTTTAAGTGTACAGGGTGATTCAGAAACGAGAGTGAAAATTTTGACTGATTTCTTAGGTTAGGTTAGGTTCGGATCGTTTATTTAGTTACACCTAGATTTGGTTTGGAATTAATAATTTACTTTGGTTCGATAGATTGCAGTGATAAAAAATTGTTAAAGTTGCTAATTTTTTTTGGAAAATTGTTGAATAACATGCGATGGGCAGTGGCCTCGATATACCAGAATAGTACAATCATCAATTTGATTTAAGAAATGAAAGCATGCATCAATTATCCAGAACTAAAATTTGGGTTTCAAACAATCAAAGATTTTAGCGATAATTTTGAATCAACCTGTATAGGAGAAAAGAATAACGTGCGATTCGAATGTAACTGAAGTGAATCGACAATAAATGTGCTACCAATGTGAAGATACCTGCCACTGATCTTCCAAACAATATAAATTTCTCACAGTAATTTTGAATCAACCTGTATAGGGGAAAGGAGTAATGTGTGATACGAAAGAAACTGAAGTGAATCGACAATAAACGTGCTACCAATGTGAAGATACCTGCCACTGATCTTCCAAACAATATAAATTTCTTACAGTAATTTTGAATCAACCTGTATAGGGGAAAGGGATAATGTTTTATTCGAAAGAAATTGAGTGAATACTGATCTTCCAAACAATATAAATTTCTCACAGTAATTTTGAATCAACCTGTATAGGGGAAAGGGATAATGTTTTATTCGAAAGAAATTGAGTGAACCGATACCAAACGTGCTACCAATATAAAGAAGCCTTCCAAACGATCTTCCTAAAGATCTAAATTCTTTGCACCAATATTGAATCAACCTGTATAGAAGAAAGGAGTAATGTGTGATACGAAAGAAACTGAAGTGAATCCACAATAAACGTGCTACCAGTGTGAAGATACCTGCCACAGATCTTCCAAACAATGTAAATTTTTCACAGTAATTTTGAATCAACCTGTATAAGAGGAAGGAATAACGTGTGATTCGAAAAAAATGAACTAACTCTATAACAAACGTGCTGCCAATAGGAAGATGTCTTCCGAATGATCTACCAAAAAGTCCAAATTCTTTGCGGCAATTTTGAATCAACCTGTATAGGAGGAAGGAATAACGTGTGATTCGAAAAAAATGAACTAACTCTATAACAAACGTGCTGCCAATAGGAAGATGTCTTCCGAATGATCTACCAAAAAGTCCAAATTCTTTGCGGCAATTTTGAATCAACCTGTATAGGAGGAAGGAATAACGTGTGATTCGAAAAAAATGAACTAACTCTATAACAAACGTGCTGCCAATAGGAAGATGTCTTCCGAATGATCTACCAAAAAGTCCAAATTCTTTGCGGCAATTTTGAATCAACCTGTACAAGGAAAAGGGATAATGTCTAATTTCAAAGAAATTAAGTGATTCGGTAACAAACATGGTACCAATATGAAGATGTAAACGATCTTCCAAGAAATCCAAATCCTTTGTAGCAACTTTGAATCAACCTGTATAGGAGAAAGGGATAATGTGTGATTGGAAAGAAATTATTACGGTTCGCCTTAGGCGAGAGAATCGATAACAAGCAAGGAGCAGCCGGTTTGACGGGCGTCGAACGCAGCTCGTCGAGGTGGTCACAAGCAGATGCTCACGTTTCATTATTCAACGTCGTGCTGGTTAGTTGATAACCGCGAAACGTGCACCTTATCGCGGTTAAACTAGACACGTGCCGGCTAGAAACGATCTCCCGCGGACGACCGGTGAAATTTTATACTAACAATTACTCCGGTGGATTAGTTGCACGTTCTAATGGCCGCTACGATAACCATCGATAATTACCCGCGACAGAATTAACGAGAGTGATGGGCGGACCGATTTAACCTTGCTCGTCTAACAGGATACGTGCAATTGACTGGAAACTATATAGAGTTGCACGAAAAGTGTATATTTGTGTGACTTTCAAAAATTTCTTTTCTTCATATTTTTAAAGGTACTTTGTACGATTTACCCGAACGATAAAATGGTAACAGTAATGTTTCAGTAATAAACACGTTTTTGTACGAATGTAGTTCACACGAAGATGCATCGTAAAATGTGGGTGTAACATCAAAGGCAAGATACACATTTGACCTTATCTCCCGCATGCATACACTCCATTGATCATGGATCCTTCATAAAAAGGGGCTTAGCAAAAATCTGTTTATAGGAAACGATGTTATTATTGCAATGTTTTTATCCACGTATCGCGAGGTATTTTATTTCTGTCGTATTGAAAGTGTTGTAAAAAAAAAAAAAAAAAAAAAATGTTCCTGGAGAAAGTGAAGAAATTAAACGATATAATTGAAAAATCCGGTTGAAAGTTAGACGGTGCACCTCTGTAAGCATGGTATTCGATACCTCTAATGAAATACTTTTATTAAAGCGAGCTAAGTTTTTCAAATTGACACCAAACCCATTCGACACCGTACCCCGGCATTATCAAATTACATTTTACGACCTTTCGATTTCGTTCATTTCATTTTTTCCCCATTTCCATTTACCTACAACCTTCGGCAGCAAAATATTTATACGCCATTTTCGCGCCTACTCTAGCTTTTTAAAAGTGATACTTGCGCCTACGAGGAAATACGCATTTATAACCGGATATTCTATCCCCTTAATCCGTTCAAGCTGACGTAAATTGCATATAAATGCCAATTTGACGTAAAAACGTGGATATGCACTTTTTTATCAAATCTGAATCTTCCACGAACTTATAGAAGTTTTAAGAAAATTCGTACACCTCTGTAATGCGCGACGAATTAAAAAAGAAAAATTAATTTTTACTCAAAATCACTTACTTATCTCTTGTAATTTAATGGGAATTTTTCCCGCATAAATAAATATAATTTAACACGGCCCGTGGGGCACGTGATCACCACGTGGCACGCGACAGTCTTCAAAAATGGAATTTTCATTAAGCGAATAAAATTATTTTTCGGCTTAATGCCCGTGCAAAATATGTGCAAAGGAAGATACTTTAATTTAGAAATTTTTCTATAATTAAATTCAACTTCGTTTCGCTAGGAACAAAAAAATTAACCCACATTGCATATAAATGTACATACCCCAATATGCTGTCCATCGATGAAAAGCTGCGGCAGCTGTATCAACGTGGTTCCCAAACGGTCTCTCAATTCCGTTTGCAGCTCAGCGTCACCGAACAGGTCCAACTCGTCGTATTTGACTATGTGCGTCCTCAGAATTTGCTTCACTTTCTTGCAATTGTAGAACGTCTTCCTCACGATCCCAGACGTCGTCGTGTAAACCACCACCTTTCCCAATTCCTTCTTTATGTACGCCTGCAAAAGTGAAAAAGGGGTACCTAATTAGACACTATCGATACACGTCGTTCGTGACGAACACGCTTTGTCATTTTATCGTACGAACGCGTACCACCAGTTTGGTTATTCTCACGATTCGTCCTCGAGAATATATTCCGACGTGATTACAGCCTATAGCGTGCATGGAAACCCTTGTAATTTAATATCGAGTTACGATTGCGCTCCGTCGCGTTCTGCCAAAGCAACTTTCGACTGAATCACCTCGCCTCAAACGCCACGAGAAAGTACCATTTCGATGGCTTCGTTCGCTTTGCGAGATGGTAGAAAACGGACGTGAAATTGCGGTTAGAATAAATGCTCGCGAAGATAGGAGAGTCTTTCGCGGAAAGTGGAAAGAATCGATTGATCGGATTGGAGGATCGACTTATTGGAATTTTTCGTTTGTCGAACGAATGACGTATTAATTGGGCCAATGAGGTATAAGCTTTGACATCTAGGGAGATTTCTATGAAAATCTCGATTCGCTGATTTAAAAATGTGAAGAAAGCGATGAAATTTGAATTTATTGTTAGTAAGATTAGTTGAATATTTTTCTCTCTTCGTCGTTTTTTAATAGGATTAATAAGGAATCACTCTTTCACGACTTTTCAACAGTTCGCGCGTGTAATTAAGAAAAAGGAAGATTTCTACAGTTTTCTATCTTCCAAGCAAATTGTCGACGCGCAAGCATAGACAGAAAAGGTAAGAGGCAGTGTTACAAAGTAGTTAAATGGCATAGCAAGGTTTACTCCTTAACGCTTTCTCTACTAATGTAAGAAAAAACCGTAATTTGTTGACGAGTAGCGATCTTCAGATATTACACGAGGCTATAATTACTAACTCTAAGAAACAATTTCTAAGTACTAATGACTGCCTGCAAGAACGACTACGGTTACACTCTATGATTATATTTCTCGCGAACAGAATTATATGAATAGAATTACACTAAAACATTAAGATAATACGAAATCACCGCTATTGAAAATACATAAATACCTTTTAATGAGAGGATCACCACGCGGTGAAACAATTTATAACCTAAAACACTCGACTGACTTCACACGTGCTATAACACACAACTTTCCACTTAACCGTTCCACACACAAAATGCACAATAACACAGAATTAAACTTCAAATTCCTCCTGGACACTGTAGCTGAACTGACTTTCACATTCGATAACGTTAATTTTTCGATAGCGTCAACGATCGCGTTTTACGTAACAGGGAACAGCTCCCATAGCGGTTGCACTGTGAAAAATGGCGCGTAATTCAAGTATCGATGCTCGCATTCGCGCGCGTTTGTCGATGTCGATATTCTAAGGACGTCTATCGATGGTGTGTAGGCGGTCCATTGTATCACACAATTCATCTCATTAACCCGTAAACCGTAACCATTCGCGCGATACGTTCTACAACCTTGCCGGCAATCGTGTACCTACTCTATTTACATATGCTGCATTCACAATGCACGATCGAGTGAAGGTAATGGACTTCACGTTGGCATGTATAGGCCGGGTACGTGGGTGTTACGAGATAATGACACTCGACGCGATATGTATATGCAGAATCAGAAAGGGGATTGAAATATGTGAACACGGCGCGTGCAGAAATGGCATATTACATAAGTGGAATGAAAGACGTTCTCTAACGAGCGGACAGGTGGACGATTTGTGGAAAATCATGGAGAGGAATGTTCCTACAGATGTCTCTACCGATACGTACTTTCTTCGCATATATCTTTCACAAAATCCGTGTTATTTTTTGCTCGGTGGAATTTGACACAGCTGAATCGAGGTAAGTTACTTCGACAAGTATCGCTGCAAATTCTGTGTTTTTAGGTTAGGTTAGGTGCAAAGAATTTTCAACGTTATTTTAAAGGAGAAGGTTATAGTGAGGTTAGGATATTTGCAATACACATACGATTGCATAAGTAAGACAATGTTAACTGAAATGTTACATATTTGCAAAATCTTCACAGTGTTTTCCTCAAAGAAATTCTCCGAAAAATGATGCAAACCAAGTTATTAGCTGTTCCAGTAAAAACAAAACGATTAGACAGCGTTATTGTAGATGTACTAAAAGAACAGATACTTTACCAATTAACCTAATCTTTACCGAAACAAAGAATAAAATATCGACATCGGTGTTTTATGGGATAAACTGGGAACGTTTGTTTCTGCTAACTTTTTAACCGTAATACCGAAGTTAAAGCTACGCTTCAGCTGAAATTCACTTTCTACTATTTTTTTTTACACCTTCCTCTGAACGTGCTGACGATGCTAAAAGAAAGAAGACGTCGGCACATCGCCAAGGGGAGGAAAAGACACCGGAGACCGTGATATTGTTAAATTACCTTTCACTCGGCAAAACGACGTGAAAATTGGCCGCGGCACGTAACGCGTGCAATTCAGCCGCGTGTGCGGTGTTATTTGCGATTCTCGAGTGCAGCGCGAGAAACGATTTCCAACGTGCCTCGTACACTTCGAACGTTACTTGCAACAACGGCGCGCAATTTGAATATTTTTGTCGCGGAGGGTGAAATATTTGCATAGAATACACGCGGACCGATTTATCCTCGTGCACATGTATTCGTACGTATGTACCTGCTCACTTCCAACAAGTGTTGAAAACAAATTTATATATAAAAACCTCTTACGTAAGCGGTGCAACGGGGCGGAGTGTTGTTGCGTTTAAAAATATAAACGAAACGCGTTTTATGAAAGTAAATACTACATAGTTTCGCGCGTGGTATTAGCATAAGATATTACGCGAAGTTAATTAAATAGCATTTATTTTACAGCAAGGAAAAAAAAGATCAAATGAGTTAATTTAACCTAACCTAACTCTTCATTACGCCATGTGACTTCGAAATTACGTATCCATTTATTTACATTTTGTAAGTCACACTTTATTTGTTTATTGTTGTATTATTCAACTGTTACATTATTACCAGCAATATTTTAATATAAACTATCAATTCTTGCCTCTCCAAATAAAACGTAAAATTGCATTCTCACGAACGAAAAAAAATTTGGTCACACATACAGTGAAAACAAAGAAAAACAGCAAAAATTCTGAAATTGTATTTCGAAGCATTAAATTTATCTACCATAAAAATATTCACCGAATCGTCACTAAATTTTCTCCGTTACTCCCACAAAAAACGATTTTTCACCGCCGAATTGCGCGTTCTCAATGCAACTCCGTTAATTGGTCCAGCCAATGAACGACCCACCGTGTATATACACAGGCGGTACGGTACCGGTTGACCGCGCCATAATTCTTGATACAGTTACCATAGCGTTCCATCGCGACATAATCCAACGCAAGAATCCACGATATAGATATTTTGAATATCGCTCGTTGAAAATACGCCGGTTTCCCATAACGCGTAGCGGGACATCGGGACTGCAGTTATCTGCGCTAGTTTACGCGCGAGAAACGGCGACAAACCGTTTGCATTTCTCGGTACGTTTTTCGTGTACAGCGTACAAAAAAAGGAAAGAAAAATTTGTTCTTTAAATTCTCCACATCCTCGTGTGAATCGATCTAGAAAACCGTGCGGAAGCGATAATTGAATTAGTAGTCGCGAGGAACGTGTAAACAAAACGTTGGTCGCGCAACCTTCCCGTTCCTCGTTGGGAAATAATGAAATAATTCAATCGGAATTCTCGCGATTTACACTGCTGCGTAAGTATGTGTGTGTGTATTATCGATGGAGATACGAAGTAGGAGCAAATCGATCACGTCCGTGGAATATTATAATTCCCAGTGTGGCCACTTTCAACGGGACCGCTAATGAACACGCATTACGCGTTCGCGGTGTAAAACCGGATCCCTACGATCCAGCTGTATGATCGACGCGATAAAAGGAAACTATAATTGCATAGGAATGCTCGGTAGGATTCTGCCAATGGGGGCTCTCTCGTGTTTCTTTTCTATTCGCATCGGTTATGTGCTCTCGACTGATTGCACCACAACCAGCTTGAATCCGCGCGAGCCTCTCTAATTATATGATTTAGCACCGACGAATCGTTAGGACGCGTTAAGACGGCAAATAACGCTCGTATAACGCCGGGGCACCGCGATGTATACCCTCGTGACGCTTGGAGATTTATTTGCTGGACGGTGCGAGGAAGAGTCGAGGTGAATCGAAGGGGTAGGAATAAAGGTTTAGTAGAGAGGATGGTGTGTGGATCATTTGTGTTATGGGATATATCTGGTGTCGTGGAGATAAATAATTTGGTGTATGTTATTGTTGGTTTATGTCGGAGAGAGTTTGGAGAATTTTTATTTTTCAGACTTTTTGGGGTATAGTAAGGAATAATTGCATTCTTCGAAATTTGCAGTTTTCCATTATTCAGATTTTTTTAGGGTATAGCGATGAATAATTGTATTCCTCGAAATTTTCAGTTTTCCATTAATTCAGATTTTTTGGGGTATAGCGATGAATAATTGTATTCTTCGAAATTTTCAGATTTTTTGGGGTATAGCAATGAGTAATTGCATTCTTCGAAATTTTTAATTTTTCGTTAATTCAGATTTTTTCGAGCATAGCGATGAATAATTGCATTTTTCGAAATTTTCATTTTTCATTTTTCAGATTTTTTGGGGTACTGCAACGAAAAGTTGTATACTTCGAAAGTGGAGATTATGTAACTGTGATTTATTTAAAAGAAAGTGTCGCTTTATTATTTATAAAATGTAAATTTTGAGGCATGACTAGTGACGTAACGCGAGAGTAAAAAATTTAACGACGTGTTGACAGATGATTTTTTTAAATAGGTTCAATAATGTTACATAGGTAGCGTACATAACGTGCAATATAAATATTTTCATAAAGGCACTAGATGTTGTCGTGCATAACCGTGGCATAAGAAACGTTTAATAGCTGTTATGGAATACCGCAAATGAAACTGATTTAATTAACCTGCAATGAATGGCATGCAATATTCCAAGACTCAAGGATCCTCCATTCAAGTGACAAATACAGGTAACTATAATTACACTGCACAGCACGAAAATTTATATTATTAGAAGCTCCTACCGATCCTTGTCATTGTTTGTCTTTTTAATTGCATAAAATCGAGCGTTACGCAAATGAAATAATAACAACAACGAAAGAATGATAGAGAAATTAAACGGGGACAATGTGAGGTACACAGGAAAGCCAATTTGCAAGAACAAAGATTTGTTGCAAAACCATGGTCAAAGTTTATTACGTGGCACAATTTCTGTTGGGAACTGTTACTAAAGAAGAGTACCATATGAAAGATACCTGGCTCAGAAGTCAGGAGTCAACTTGACTCGGAGGTCGACTTGATTGAGAGATCAACTAGACTCAGAGGTCAACTTGACTTAAAAGTCGACTTGAGTCAAAGGTCAACTTGGTTCAAAGGACGACTTCACTCAAAAGTCAACTTGATTCAAAGGTCAACTTGAGTCAAAGGTCAACTTGTTTCAAAGGACAACTTGACTCAAAAGTCAACATGTCAACTTGACTTAAAAGTCGACTTGAGTCAAAGGTCAACTTGGTTCAAAGGACGACTTCACTCCAAAGTCAACTTGATTCAAAGGTCAACTTGAGTCAAAGGTCAACTTGAGTCAAAGGTCAACTTGTTTCAAAGGACAACTTGACTCAAAAGTCAACACGATTCAAAGGTCAACTTGGCTCAGAGGACAACTTGACTCAAAAGTCAACATGATTCAAAGGTCAACTTGGCTCAGAGGTCAACTTGGCTCAATTGACTTAGAACTCGACTTGACTTAAAGGTGAACTTGATTCAAAGGTCAACTTGGCTCAGAGGTGAACTTGTCTCAAAGGTCAACTTGTCTCAAAGGACGACTTGATTCGAAGGTCGACTTGACTCACAAGTCAAGTGCATCGAGTCGACCTTCCAATTTGACTTTCGTATCGACCTCAAAAATTATAACTGCATTCGAATTGTGTTTTCTATAGAACACGCATGGTAGAATTTTCAGCACCAGCCGCAATGCGTTAAAGATGACTTTATTATTTTCTCTCGGTTACGTAAATAAACATTCTTCACAGCTAGAAGCTCGAGGACCTATTTCCATGGACGCTACCTGTTTATGATTCGCGCGGCTTCGCGTGAAGAAAGCGGTTGAAACGCAGTCGCGTCCGTGCTGAATATGGAATTATGAAAGACGTGGAATGGCAATCGCGATAACCTTCGAGGCAACTTCTCCACTCTCATACTATTAATGTCGATGAACTGGATCCACTGGAATGTATGAAAACTTCTGCAAGGATATCTATTTCTGTTCCTCGGTCCTTCGTCCTTCTTCCACTTTGCTTCCGAGCTGTTTCTCCTCGGCTTATTCTCACATCAGAAGCCGCGTGTATTTCTCCGATTCTACCTTCTTTTCTTTTCTCTTGTTCCCGATATCTTTCACGTAACTAAAGGTCAACTCGAAAACGTATGCACTCGTAGCACGCCGACTTTTTTTTTTGTATTCGCTCGTTAGACAACATTTTCATATGCGCGTCAGCTGCTGGAATACATTAATTTTTTAACGTTTCTGGTTTTTTTTTCTGTTTCGCGTAACCGACGGTACAGTCACGAAAGACTCGTCTCTCACGACTAGCCTGGTTGATAAATTAAAATGCGAGCTGTGTAATTTGACCAATTTTTTTTTCTTATCTTGTCTAGGGTGTCTGCGATAAATTCGTTGTTCACGCGATTCGTAGATAATGTGAAAGTATTATACATACGAGGTGCGGTCGAAAGTATCGTACAATCGGGCAGGTGATTCTCTGTGCGAAAATGAAGAAATGTAAGTGCAAACATACCCAACGGAGTTGCAAACTCGATTTTCCCGAAAACTAAGCCTTGTACGATACAATTTTATTCTACGTTTTTTATTCATTTTTGAAAAATAAGATGGAGTCTTTAACGTCCTGTAGTCAGATCTTCATTAGGGTTAATTACAGTCTCTCACTTTAAGTATCGTATGCAAAATTTTTTCCTCAAAAATTTTCACATTTCACACCTATTTTCTGTCATTGATTTTCCCATCCTTTGCACCACAGAAATTCTGTCATCAATTTTCCCATCTGTTGCACCACGGAAGTTCTCTCTACTCGATAACTATTAAATAAATCGCACACTTACGAAAGGTACACTAATTTTCCGCCGAGGCTGTACGCTCGAGCGTTTACAAGGAATTAAACGGCGGCGAATGCTTCTTCGACATCGTCGCGATAAATCAAACGGACCGATAAAAAACCGCGTTCGTTTTCTCGTGAGAATAAAACGGGCGCAGGGGATCGAACAAAGCCCGCTTTCTGCCGCAGAACAAAGATCGACGATTAATTATGCGAATGGAGGGATCGGTGGATGCTACGCCGCGGACAAATGACATCAACGACGATTTCACCGCGAGCTGGATGACGGTTTCTGCGCGAGATCGAGCGGTGACTGGAATTTTCTGCGAGGATTGCGACGTCTCCTCGGCACGCCGTTCGCAGTTTTCATATTTTAGAAAGGGAAAAAAAATACGTTTGGCAAAACGTGACGGGTTCGTAAAATCGCTGATCGGTTCTCGTTTAGTCGATTTAATCGAAAACCGAATTGCAATTCGTCCATCTTCGTTACCGAGATGATCCTTTCTGTATGCAGGTTGCGATCGAAAATGTTGCGTGCATGCACATTTTGTTAAATTGGAATTTCTAAAATTCCATTTTAATTTGGAAACAAAATGGCACATTGCTAGCTCGTCAAACGTGAATTATTAGCGTAATTTGAAAGGTGATTAAAAAGTTCGAGAGAAAATGAGGAACGTGAGAAAGCGAAGTCAGAAAGTTGCAAACTGGAAGACTTATTTATTTCTTTTCGGAAGGTGCTAATTGGTCTTACGTTCTTAAGTCATATGTCCGGTGACCATAGCTTTTTGGAGAAAGTAAAGGACGAATCAGAAATTGTTTCGTATTCAAAAAAAAATTAATTTCGACACTTTTCAGAAGAATGAACTTTTTTCGATAAACCTGGTTTGTGTTTTAAAAATTCATGTGAGAATTGCATTTGGTAAAAATGTATGCTTTCGGTGTTTCGATTTTTAATTGGGTCTTTTCGTTGGTCTACAAATTGTTCACTAATGAAGATAATAAGCAAAATTCAAGGATTTTCAAAATGTTTTCGAAAGACACAACTTTATCTGCGAAGTATTTAAAAATTTCAACTTATCTAAGTTGGTAGAATTCGCCATTTTGTCGGCCTTCGATCTTTCACTGGTGGCATAACTTTTAACACACGAATTTTCACGAAATAGTTCAATTTACTATTTCAAAATACAAGATTAAAGAAAAAATGGCCATTTTAGAAAAGTACAAATAAATCTAAAGGACGTAGCAGTGAAATAAAGGACGGTTCTCTTAAATAAAGAACGAATACGATGCATTAATTTCCTCATTTACGTAAAAAGAGTTCGTAAAAGTGTATAAGATTGTTATTCAAAGACGGCTAACGCGTTGAAATGGAATCGTGAAAGGAGTTTCTGAACGGTAACAATAAAACTGGCGAAAAAGAGGAAGCCTCAGACTTGTCATTCGCGAAGAATGTAATTAATTTACATAACTTCAACTGAAAAAAAAAAGCAAACCGTCAGTCCATTGAATGTAACAGTCCTTTCTATTTCCAGTTCCCGTTTTCTTTCCTCGACACAGCCACAATTGGTTCGACGGAAATGCACATCAGGACCTGGCAATTTAGTGCGGAGCAACCATTGCTCGCGTGGAACTCTGTCATTTCTCTAATAACAGTTTAGCGTTCGCGACTTTCGCCTTAAAATGGCGAAGTGAAAATTTCTCGGTAAAAGAAAAGACGCTCGAAAAATAAGCGTGTCAGTACCGCGAAGGAATCGGGCCAGGACCTCGATCCGCTAAATAATTCACTCGAAAAACGTTCCTCCGGAACGCTTGGCGACAGACTGATAACGTTCGCCGGAATTCGGTGACAGAAATTCTTTTTTTCTCTTCCTTTCAGCAAAAGAGAAAGCTTCTCTCTTCGCCTTCGCTTTGATTCTTAGTAGGTACTCAATGGAAAATAATTTCGGTGAGAAAAATGACGAATTTCGCGGTTTCGCGGGTGTCGAGAAAAGAGGCGGGAAATTTGAATGAGAATGGAACGATCGAAGAGTAGATTTAGCGCGATTGGTAAATTTAGCGAATTTAGTTAAATTCAGGAATGGAAAAGGAAATAGAAGAGGTTGCGTGAGTGTGAATTACTGATAAATAATTTCGGTGAGAAAAATGACGAATTTCGCGGTTTCGCGGGTGTCGTGAAAAGAGGCGGGAAATTTGAATAAGAATGGAACGATCGAAGATTGGCAAATTTAGCGAATTTAGCAAATTCAGAATTTGAAAAGGAAATAGGAGAGTTTGCGTGAGTGTAAATTACTGATAGAAGAAGATTGAGTCACGCTGGAAAATATCATTCGAATTCATTTCATGCTCTTTTCGCGAGTCGTTACAGTCATTAGCTCGCGTAATGTACTTATATAATGAAGTATAAATTCAAACGATTCAATTAGTGCAGAATATACTGGAGCGGTAAACGTCCCCCTTTAATGTCTTTTTCAATTTTCTGAAACTTAGAAGCCATGTGTGCGCAATCTTGCGTCGATCTAGACGAGAAGAAATAATTCTACTTCCATCGGTAAATTCGCAAACGTTATTTCGTCCAATTAAATGTTTCAATTAAGAACTTCTTTTTTTTGTACCGATTTACTGAAATCGATGGTTCGCTATATTTGTAATGAAAGTCCAATTGACAGTTGTCGTGATTAACCTAAATGTAGAATTATACTTTGAGAGACATTCGTCGCAAATGAACGAGCTAACGAACGAAAACTAAACCTGAATTAATAGTAAGATTACAGCGGAGAAGAGGTTGATTAGGACAGTTGAGAAGAAACTTGAATTATTTCTCACCATTAGTCGGTTTAATTTCTTTTAAACTGTGACACCGCAGGGTTAGGTGAACCGTTTGCTCTCGACGAAGATTAGCTTTTTCGCGTGTTCTGTGAAAGAAGACTCGTTCCCATCTTTCCCCGACGTGGTTAGAAAGTTTCCAGACGTCGCAGCAGAGCGCATTCCTTCGCGATTCGTAAAAACGGTAAATAACGTGTCGTTAGACCTATTCACGGACGGGAAATTTTGCATTTCGCGGGGCCTGACTCGCCCGCTCGTTTCGCCCGTTGCCGACCAATCAACGCGACAAATTGAAATTTCGTAACAGTTATGAACACTGCTGTGTACAGGGTGTTTCACACAAAATTACTGAAGTGTAACGAAAAATTGTTTTAAATGAAAGTAATCAGCAGGAGGGTTGTAAGCTATTTTACAGGGTGCTTCAAAAGAAAGGTGAAACATTTTTGAATACATACATAATGATTTGAAAAAATTCGACCGCGAAAATTTTACCATCTTTTGCATTAATTTGTTTACGACTGTTATATTGAAGTGAGAAAATTTTATGGAAAAATTTTCAGTGCATTTAACATAATACATATTCAAATTTTTACTTGATATCACATTTTTAATTGTACACAATACATGATTTTTTTCAATTCTGAAATAAATAATATTTCATGTTGCAATAAAATAAATGAATATTTGTCACGCTCGTAATAAAATTTTAAACAACTGCATTAATAGAATATAAAAGAAATTTCAATTAATAGCAAGTATCAATTTTGATTTTATCATTCTACCTAAGATAAGACAGAATCTTGAGAACGCCCCAATCTTAATCTTTCCATAATAAACTTGACCCCGAAATTTCCCCCACTACTTCACCCTAAAAAAAAAAAAACTATTTATACAACACGACGACACCACACAAAACAACTTTTGTAAGAACATTTTTTCAATAGCTTGAGTTCCTTCCGAGATATTCTACCGAGTCCGATAAAAAGAAAAAAAGGATATCCAGTATATTCGTGAAAAGGAACGATTTTCGCGGTGAAACATTGCGTTTTCAATGGCGCCAAAAAGGAATTATCCATCGATCTTCGTCAATGTCGTTCCGATTAACGATTCTGTCGTCGAGCAGACGCGATCCCTATTTCACTTACATCGAATTAATATACATGAAGCCGTTCTTTCCAACCTGTCTCCCGTTTAACGAAGCCAGCCTCGTTTTGATGAATTTCCAACGACAGGCTTTCACTGCTCATTATTCGAAGCGTAGATTGGCTCGTAGTCGCCGTGCTAATTTCCGAATCAGCCAAAAGCGTCGATTTCTCACAACGATCCACCGACCACGGTAAGCCTCTCCCGAGGTAAAGTTCATTGACGTTGAACCGTGATCCCGTAAACCAGCGAGGCTAACGAACCTAACTAATTAAAAATACTCTTGGCTCGTTCTCCCTCTTAGATATACCATTAAAGAAGTTTCTGCTTTACTTTACTGCTCGAAATAATCGTGGAATCAGTGAAATATACTTTCTGCTTTGCAAGATATTCGCATAACGTTCTGGAATGTGCTTGCACGATGCGAAAAGTGAAGCGCTGTGGGGACGTGTTATCGCGTTCTGAATTGGAGAGGAAGAATATAAGATTAGGGAATTAATTAAGGAGACACATTTTAATTATGAATGTAACTAAACTAGGGAAGATCCAGAAGAATTTTCTTCGTTTAATTATTGTAATCGTGAAAGAACTGAAGGAAGCGTGTTATACAGAAATAATTAGCGTTGTTTAGAAGAAGAGATATATGTAGAAACATTTTGTCGTTTTAACTTAAAGCGGAATTATACAATAATAGAGGGAAAGAAAACTTTTCGAGAAAGTATCCCACAATTTCACTCCGGAAAAGCACTTCACATCGATCCCTGAATATTCTCAGAAAAATTCACCCCGGAAAAATGTCAAACGGAAGAAAGAAGAGAATCGGAACTTTTATTTTTCGGCGGTCACCCATCCTTCCGCGTGACGCGACGAATGCAGCTTGACCTGGATGATCACTTATAAACTAGACGCTAGCTATCTGCCAATGCCACAACAATACAGTTAATCGTACAATAGATACTGTTTTATCTATGACTCTCGCGATACCACAACACTGAAATGAACTTAAAAATGAAGATAACAGTGATCGAAGTTACAGAAGATTCTTGGAATTTAAAACTTTGTAAGATGCACAATTCTTTCTTCTTGGAAAGCGATATTCGAGATACTGGATCTTTTTATTAGAAAGATAATATTGAAACGGATTCGCCGAAGATTATGGATTATTATGTTTACCGGTGAGGAAAATTCTACGGATTAAAGGAGCTTGTATAAAAATGTTACATTAAATTTTTTCTGCATTAAACGTGTCCTTGAAATTGAATACATACTTTGAATAGATCTTTCTATCAGATACGCTGAAACGGATTCACGGAAGATTATGGATTATTGTGTTTACCGGTGAGGAAAATTCTGCCGGTTAAAGGAGCTTGTATAAAAATATTACGTTAAATTTTTCATGCATTAAATTCGACCCTGAAGTGGAATTTATACTTTAAATATAACTTTCCATTGTGCAGCGAAAATCTGCACACGTAGAAGTTCCATAATTCATCGAAAATTTTCTACATTGTTGAGAAAGCTGTTCGATAATTCACGGCGGGGTTAAATTTAGCATCTCGAATTTCGTTTTCAACAATGTTTACATAAAAACGCAACAATGCATACACACACGCGTCTCGAATGAAATGAAATGTTAGAAAGTATTGAGACTGAAAATTCACTTTCTATGGGTTATGTACGTCGATTCTAAAATGGTTATCGCTAAATTAATATCGAAGGATAATCTTCAATGCAGGTAGAAGATAATTATCGTGCTTGCGATTGTATTTCATCCGTCTACCGTAACAAGTAAAAGTAAATCAAAGGAGAATCGACTATTATTATAATAGCTGATTCTGGTATAAAGCACAGATTCCGGCTGAAAACGGGAGAAAGGAAGGGAATTAAAATCCATATTGCGTTTAATCGTGAAGATCAAACAGATTTAGGGAATATTTTGCAAAATTCAATTTTACCAAAAAAAAAAAAAATAAGATTCAACGTTTTTTTATTTATTTAGTTGTTAATTTTCTATGACGTGTCCTGGACTATTATTCTACATTTTATAAGTTTCGTTTCATATTAAATTCATATTGCGTTTAATCGTGAAAATGAAACAGCTTTACCAAATATTTTGCAAAAAATTCAGTTTTGCTAAAAAATAAGATATCTT